>NC_043755.1:6255574-6589503 GCF_902148845.1 Salarias fasciatus | reverse complement strand
CACGTCTTAATTTTAGGATGAAAAAAGAAAGAAATCAGATGATCTGTGGCATTTATTGAACGCAACAAGCAGAAATAACAAAATGCAGAGCGACGACATGAAGTTTTGATACTTTAAAAAGGGGAGTCTTCAGATATTTATACTTTAATTTTGTATGTTTGTGATGACTTTTTTCTTGCTTTTACACAAACACCTGCACATTTTTCTTGTTCGTTTTCAGACCATTGTTTCCCACTTGGTGATGTTATGAGGGATTTGCGTCCCTGTGCTGCCCTCAAGCTACATCGATGAGAAACTGAGTGTTTGCTTATTTATCCAAGCGGGATTCCGCGTATACAAAACTGGTGAAATTTAGTTATTTATCTAAATTTCAAGTAGACACTTATATCTGATACTTTTCCTGTATCCATGGATCTGCTGTGATGACAGATACTGTGGGATTAATATCATCCTATTTTATAGCTGCTACATAATCGGTACTTCTGTTTCTTTTCCCAACATAAATTCAACTTTTAAAACCTGGCAGTACGACTCGTGTTACGTCTGAGGCGCCTCTTACCTTCTCACCAGTCGTAGCGTGGACGGGTGGGGGGCTGGCGGTGTCTGGGGGACTCGTGTCGGCCTGGTGGGGGCGTGGAGCTGGGAGGGGCAGTGAGCGCCAGCTGCTGGCCCCCCGCTCGTCGATCGCGGCCGTAGTCCAGCCCGCGGGCGTTGGGGGGGGCGTACCTTCCCGTCTGACACCTCCACTCCTCGTCGAACGCTGCAGCCTCGCCTGGCGGGAACAGAGAGGCGCGCTCGGACTCAATTCCCAAAAGACTCATCCTGAAAACCCGGTAAGCCGCGGCGGGACTCACTCTCGTCGAGGTTGATGAAGTCTTGCCGCTCTTCGCGGTCCCCGGTGCGACGATTCCGCGAGCGCTCCATTATGTGCGCCCGATCTCCGATGTGGTGGCCGATGGCGAGGCGCTCCAGGCCGCTCTCGCTGTCCCTCATGGACTGCCGCGTCTCGCGGATCTGAGGGGGGAAGAGAGAGCCAGGCGGCGCGGTTCACTCCAACAAGCCAACGCTCTGCACTCTGGATGAACTCAGGGTGAAATGTTTGGACGACAGCGGTGATATTTATACTGTACATCTATTTATTGTCACTACAGTTACTGGTGATTTCACACATTAATGAGGCCAGAAGGCTGCTGTCATGCTGGGATTAACAAATCATTGAGGCCTAAAGTCCAGTCAGGACAACTCGCAGGGCCACTAATCCTCCTTATCTAAACATTTTAACAACCAAAAGTGACTCATACCCCTCCGGGGCCTGTTCTTGTTTCACTGGTCTGCTGATAAACTTTAGGAGCTCCGATGTCTGAAGAGGAATACGAGATCACTGTTGAGGAGGAAAACGTCTGACAGTTCGGTGTCCCGGTCATTCGTTCCTGGAATAAAGCAAACAAAAAGCAGTGTGAATTTCTATTCAACGCGGCAGTTACCTTTATTCTATTTGAAAATGATAAACAGCAGAGCTTACCATGTTCTCCATCATTTCTCCCATCATGCCAAACATATCCATGAACCCTCCACCCTGCAGACGACAACAACAACAACAGATGATCAAAAACAACATCCAAACAAATCACAGCCATGCAAGCTCTGAGCAAACTGGAGGAATCCTCTCTACAGCTTTTACAACATTTTACTCATTTGTTTTGAAATTATCCACCTGGTTTTAATGACAACTTAGTTTTACTGTTGACTTTTAAATCACTGGTCTTATCTGTTTCTGCTGGTTTTATTTAGTTTTTAAACAAACCGTGAAAAATCACCACTACATAATTATTAAAACACAAATACTGGGTCAGGGTCTAAGATTTGCAGTAGTTATAAGCAACCAAACTCCTGGAGACTTTACAGCGGACGGAAAACTTTCAGTCTGTCACAATTAAACACTGTTGTGTTGAAGTTAGTTCTTATCTTCTTGTCTGCATTTAAACTCAGGAAACCCAACACTTACACAAGTTGGTGATATAATCCTGCTGTGCCCCGTTAATCATAAACCAAAATACTTCAACAAATGCGTTTTCTCAGGACAGACTCATTATTCATTGCCAAAAATCATCGCTCTTTAGGGTGTTTTTCACACTGTTCAGGTTTTCTTTGCTTCAAACAAATCCTGATGAGACTGCCGTGTCAGTGCGTCCATTTGTGGAAGTGTGAAAGCTGCAGTCTGAACCCAGGTGAGCACCAAACGAGTGGGCCGAGCGTAATTGAAATGCAGGTAACGGTGCACCTTCAAAACAAACCCAACCGCTTGACAATCTAAAGAAACCCAGGCACAAACAGGAAATTAATCTGAGCTCAATCAGCATTGTGACAGTAGGACTGTTACTTTGCTGTGGTTAAAGGAGCCTATAGGAGCCGACACTCACCATTCCCATCATGCCGAACGGAGCCAATGGACCAGCCTGCAAGATACGACAATCGTTAGACTAATAATAAGAATTTTAAAAGCGTTTTTTTGTTTGTTTGTTTTTAAAGGCACATTTGGAGTTAGGAGATAGACGTTACCTGTCTGCGTGGCGCTCGGGGCGGCTGCATCTGTGGAGCAAGCTGAAAAGGGTCCATGCCGAACGGTCCAAACATGCTTCTCATCTGCTGCCTGTGAGCTGCAAATGGATCCCTGAAAGAAATCAAAAAGCTTTAAATATGTAGAATGCTTTTTTTTTTAATCTAGTATTTCTTTATTCTCTGAATGTGCTGAGTGTAGCAGTGCAGACTGTACTCACATTGGGGACGATAAACTGAAAATAAGGAGGAAAACTAAAGTCAGTTTTTGTGCTTGTTGTTGTTGTTCCATGAGCCATACTTATAAAAACAGACAGGTACAAATGCATCATAGAAAAAATAGAACACAACTGAATATTTATCTGTGTTATGGTAACATTTAGGAAGTGGAATGTTTCAAACATTTTCCATTTTAATTATGATAAATACAGTGAAAAAATGCAAATGAGAAATATTTTGAGATACAATTAGTTTATTTTTTCAACAGTTTTACTGTTAGTGAGAAAGGCTGTAGTGCCTGTGCAAAGGCATTTCATTTTTCTAAACTACTACATACCAAAGTTATTATTTCATCTGAATGGCATAAACTGTACTTGTTAAATGTAACACACCAAGAACAATGTACACAGACACTTCCATTGACCTGATCTGTTTAACAGCCTGTAATGACACTGAGCACAACACTTGCTTTTTTTTTTCTTCTTTCTTTACTTAAACCACAAAGAGTTTGATAAATAGCTCTAATAGAAGACACTCATGAGTCTCTCCGAAGAGCAAACTTTGGTATAACTGAATTATTTAAAATGAATAACAAAAGGCTGTGTGAGTGTGTGTGAGAGAGAGAGAGAGAGAGAACAACAAAAGCCAATAAAGAAGATTTACTGCTTCTGGTTTCCTAAGAAGAAAAAGCAGGGTTACCTGCTGCAATTATATTTTCCATGCATTTCACAATTCAATGTACTTGGTACATTACTCTGTAGGGTTTGGTGGATGAAGCCGTCAGTGACTAGATTAGAAATAGAAGGTTCAACCAGGCTTTCAATTAAGAATGGTGTATTAATATTATTATCTATCCACCCATCTCCCCGTCATGTCTTACTGCATGGGGGCACCAGTAATATCCTGCTCCAACTAATTGCAATAACATTTTTCAGGTGTGTCTTTATTGGCTTGTCAATCATTTGTGATGTGTGGAGATTGGCCCATATGGTATAGAAAGTAAATTTAGTATAGTATTATACTATTTAATATGCATATGCGTAAATTACAGCTTCCTGCTGACATTTCCTTCAGGAAACCTGCAGAAACTCATCAGTAAAGACTTTTTTTTAATCAGGTTTCCAATAATGGATAAAAGCATGGTAGTGACTTTACTGCCAGATCAGAAAAGACTAGAAAAGTACTGCTGATTGCACTTAAAAAAAAACAAAACAAAACAAGTTTCAATAGCTTCCCATCTTAACGTCATTTTAATGTAATGCTTTTTTTTTCTATTTACATTCTATCTTTCTGCCCTTTCAAACTGTTTCATTGACAACATAAAGAGTTGCCAAAATGAAGCAGTAGTTTCCTGGGTGGAGTTTGCATGTTCTCTCTGTGGCAAGTGGACATATTTTAAAACTGCTGGCTCTCATATAGTCTGAAAGAGTCTCTGAGTTTCACCCTGTGATGGACTGGTGACCTGTCCATTCCCTGCACTGAGACTTATGTCCAGCTGTACACTGAAATGCAAACAACTGGGGACCGTAGGAAGTTGTAAAAGTAATGCTACTGGTGTAATTAAACTATTTGTTGCATAATTCTGACGTAACATTTAATTTAAGTCTACCTTTACCAACCACATCAAACGCAAACATTGTTTGATTTAATTAACGATAACGAATTTCACTAAATCACAATAAGATGCTGTTGCTTTTAAAATACTCACTTTGTGCCGTTTTAAAGCTAGTTAATCATCCATAAACTGTTCTGAACCAGAAAATTTCATTCGAAAGCAGATTCATTCGATGACAATCAACTGATTCGATGGCTAAGCGAGAATGTAAAGCAAGAAAAAGCCGGAAAAGTGTCAACAATCTCATTCCAAATATCACTGGGAAGTTTTAAAAGAGTTATAAATAGTTGATTCCAGCTGTTGATCGGCCATCCAGATGCTACTGAACACTGACAGTTTCTTTTTGTTATTGTCTATCCAATATGGTGGATCACTGTAGGCCCCCACAGCTGGCTGGAGTAATCGTGCAAACCTGTTCTAGGGCTCAATGGGGGGAAAAAAAATCCCACCTAGGATGACTGGATGTGCCCACCCACCGCGGATATAACACGGGGACAGCAGTGTAGCTGTAAAACCGGGTGAATGTCGGTACTCACATCATGTACGGGTCGTCATCGACGTCGTTCAAGAACCGAAACATGCTCGGTGATTTAACTCAGCTGGCTGATGCTAGCCAGCTAGCAAGGTAAACAGTCGCGTAATATCGAGGATCGAACTGAAAAACGGATCCAAACTCCGAGCAGCCGGACACGGAGGACCTGAGAGCGGCTCCTTGGGGGAAACGCTAAAGTGCGGCTGCTGTTTGTAGAAGCGACAGACAGCTGAGAGTCGGTGCAGACAGTAATTTCCAGAAACCTGGAGCAAACATGAAAACGGAAGTCAATGCTCTGACAAAGGGAAGCAACGCCGCCGTCAAGTCAGCATCATAGCGAACTGTAGCTACTTCCGGAGCAGCGGCGCCTTCAGAATAAAGCAGCGCCGTTGTAAAGTTAGCAATGGAGCTAACTGCAGCTACTTCCGGAATAGTGGCGCCTTGAGAATAAAATATCTTTAAATGTGGTACAGAATGTTTTTTTTTTTAAAGAAACTACTTAATGATTGAATAATGAATTGTGTCAAAATCAAGCATGCTCAAAGAAGAGTGTCTGTACCTGAAAAAAAAGTGTGCATATTATCTGTGCTTCAAAATGAAGAGGCTTCATACAGCGGAGTGTTATTTCAGTGGTTAACAAACTGTCTTCATATAGAAATTGCTGTGCTTACAAAATAATGCATTTTAACCGCGTCTTGGCCTCAAAATAATTTTTTTCTGAAGATGACTGTTTATTATATTTAAGTTGAAGTGTCCTCACACATAATTCAATTCACCTTTATTTGTATATAGTGACAATAACAACAAAGTCACCTCAAGGAATTCTTACAGAGGAAAAATTCAATTTTTCCACAAGAACAGGAAAAAATGTCAACAGAACCAGGCTCAGGGGATGATAGATTTTTACTGTTCCAGATGGAGCTTGTGGACAGAAAAAGAGTGACAGATAGGACAGTGACAGAAACCAGCAAGCAAATAATTTGTTGTAAAAAAAAAAAAAAAACAAGCAATATGCTGCAGACTTAAGGGCCTAAGGCCCAGATCACAATCTTCTGTTGTACACTGTGGCTTTATTGAAAAATAAGACAGTCTTGAGTCTAACCTACTGATGGGATATCAGAGATTTAACCTTAAAATAGATTGTGCCAGTCTCACTGAAAGTTGGTTCCACAGGAGAGAAGTCTGACTGCTGAAAGGTCTGTCTCCCAGTCTACTGTGACAAAACTGAGGAACCTAGTCTACAAATAATAAAGACATAATTTTCTCAATGTTACTTTGCGTGCACATGTTCCTGATGTTTGAGATATTACTCAGGTGAAGAAAAAAAAATCAGTTCAACAGATTTGTTCAATTTAGAAGTTAAAGGATGAGTTATGGTGAAATGTAACTCCCAGGTTCTTCACAGTGGTACTGATACATGTTTAGTTTCTCTCTCAGATGTTTTTGGTCAAATAAATTATGTTTTATCTGAATTTAGAAGTGGAACATTTTGACTTCATCCAGGCTTTTAGAATTTTAAGACAATGTTCTTATTTAACAAACTGAATACTACGGTTTCATATAGTGAAGGTTAAAGAAGTGTTTTGTGTGAATTGGCCTATAACTTGGTGAAGCACCAGAATCAAGAGTGGACGTACGGTAAATTATAACAGCACTCGAAAGGCCTGTCGTGCTTAGGCTGTGATAAATTAATTTCTTCCAGTATTGTTATAATTGTTGAACTATAGAGTAGTCTAGTTGGAATAACAAAGAGCTCAGTAGGATGAAAGCTGTGAACAGCGAATCAAGCAGTTCTGGCATTTTTGACTGATGGGTTTGTGACAGCTGTGGAGAATATTTCTTCAGTTTTCTATCTAAAATTATCATTTTAAAAAAATCACCTGCATTCCAATTGCACTCTATACATTTCTTTTCTTACGCTACAGTATTTCTCCTTTGGTTTGGCTCATTTCTCAAAACAGAAATTACATTCTCACAACATGGACCAACGTGTCTCCCTCATTCAACACAGCTGATTGCAATGAGGCTCGTTATCAGGCTTTCTGCTGGACTTGGTCATGAATCTTCATGAGATGCAGGTGTGTTGAAGCAGGCAGACATGGAAAACATGGAGGACGTCGGCCCTTCAGGACTGAGTTTGAACGCCCCTAAACTGTCAAAATTAGTTAAGAACATACTGCAATACCATGAATGCCACACATGAATCTGTTGGTGTGAGGGTCAGGAGCCCCAAGAGGAGGGTGAAGGTGAGGAGGGGGATGTTCAGGAGGGTGAGGAGGATCTAAATCTGCACTGAAATAGCAAACTGCTCCTAGGTTAGGGTAAGGCTTAACTTTCTCTAACGAAGAGAAGTGTGTGAAGCATTAGATCAACCAATGATCAACCAAACAGCTCAAAGGTGCATCTCATTTCACACCTGAACAGGAGAAGGCTATTTTCACCATGGTTTTAGGAAACAATGCCATGAGACTAAGGGCGACAAAGAGTGTCATTACAAAGGACAACAACATCTTTGCAAACATCCAAACAGTCAGCATATGTCAACCACTGACAGGGTGCTGAAAACACACCAAATGGCTATGAAGCAGTTGTTCACTGTTCCATTTGAACGAAATGGTGAAAGAGTGAAGGAGCTGTGCTGCCAGTACGTACAGATAAAACATTTATGAGCATGCAGTAACTGGACCGCACAGTAAACAGTACAACATTGCACAGTGATATACAGTACAGTAAGAGTGACCTTTACACTTACTTATTTGTCTGTATAATGGAACTGGAAGCAAATGAAAATACACAACTTCATTTATATGGATGAGGCTGGCTTCAACCTGACAAAACACAGAAGGCGTGGTGGGAATATCCACAGAGCTACAGTGGATGTGCCAGGCCAGTGGGGCGGGAGCATCACCATGGCTGCTGCTGTCTCAGAGAATGGTGTGCTAACACATATTCTCATTATTGGGCCTTACAATACAGAGTATCTGGTCACCTTTTTAGACACTCTCTACAGGGACCTCATCCCTGAACATGAGACGGGTCAGATTGGAGATGATGAGCCAAAGTATGTGGTAGTTTGGAACAATGCCAGTTTCCATCACTCCCAACATCATCAGGCAGTGGTTTGGACTCGCAAGAGGATGCTGATGGAGTTCCTCCCACCCTGCTCCCCATTCATTAACCCCACTGAGGAATTTTTTTCCCCGCATGGAGATAGAAAGTACACGATCGCCGGCCACATACACAGATGACCCTTCTGGATGCCATGGATGCAGCGTGTAAAGATTTCACAGCAGATGCCTATAGAGCTGCTGGCTGAGACATTCTGAAAGATTCTTTTCATGCTGCATCACAAGAGAAGGTATCCATTGTGATGTGGATGAGAATTTGTGGCCCAACTGGGCCAACAGGAATAGGAAGACTGCACCTGTAATTCCAACAGCACCATACAGTTTTCCCCAAGATTGTCCAATGTTTGAATTTCTATTTTTATTTTTGTTTTTTTTGTTTTCTTCCTTTATGCTGTCTTTTCCTTTCTGCATTTCAATGACATGGTCTGTCCACAAATTGTAGTACAAACAGACTTTTACTGTTTACTGTTACAGTTTTAGTAAAACAAATCTTGTAGTCTCTTTCAATCAATCTTCCACATACACTACGGTGTAACAAAAAATTTTCAATAATCGTCATCAAAACTTCAGCCTTCATTTACATCAGAGCATCCCTCCAGAGTCCACTGTTATATTGACAACATGAATAAACAATTCGACTGTCACAATGATACAAGGACTTGTCTTTCTGATGGCACTGACATGTTCATTGACACAGATATTTCCTTTTGAGAGATGAACTTTGGATTTTGACAGGAAAATAATGGCTTTTGCAGGTAATCCATGGTGTTTTTCTACTTGTATAAATTGTTTTGAGAAATGCACTTACTGTTTTTCAAATGTCAAGGTTGGTTTGAGAAATGTAGCATAGCAACAGAGAAAAACTATATATTACAATATGTTGTACTCTGATCAATAGAAGCCACTTTTTGTGTGAACGAAAATAAGTATAATTTCCTTGGCAGTATGAGTACAGTGAGTGAAGCCAACACTTGATGAAGGACTGGGCTCAGACTGAGAGGTGGACATATGGGATATTTCAATGTTCCTCTGCTGTAATGACAAACCATCTAAAAATTTTAACTTGCAATACTCACACACAATGCCAAAATGATGCATTTTGGTTGCACTGAATATTTGTTTGAGAAATAAATGCAATTTTGACACTTGATTGAACTGTTTTTGAAGAGATATGAGCTTTGACAGGTGAACCGTGGTGTTGTGCTGGTGAAGACTGTTTTGCCAAATATTTTTTGAGTTTTAAAAATTGAATTCAAGAAATGAGCAAATCCAATGGAGAAAAGCTGTAATAAAAAAAATGTTAAATGTGAAAAAAAGAAACAAATTGATAAAAGCCAAAAAAGCATTTAAAATCGTTCCTGCTCAGAGTAATAGAGACACAAGCTAAATAAAGTGTCATCACATGAATGTCTCTATCTAACGATAGATAGATAGATAGATAGATAGATAGATAGACAGACAGATAGACAGATAGATAGGTAGATAGATAGATAGATAGATAGATAGATAGATAGATAGATAGATAGATAGATAGACAGATAGATAGATGTAGTATGTGGCATGTCCAGCAGGGGGCAGTGTTTACATTCACAGCAGGAACTGACGCCCGTGTGATCTGCGCATGCGCAAAGTAATTCAACCCTCAAACCCGGATGTAACCAACGCCTAACCTGACGGTGGAAAAACGGTGAGTGGAGTTATTGAAAAACCTCTTTTAAACTATTATTTTTTGGAAACTAACATATGGGAAAGTGACTGTTAGTAGCACAAATTGTCTACAGAAGTGAATGTGTAGTTTATTGGAACGGGTAGTAAAAAGTTTCCCATCGATCACTGGTTAGTTTATCGCCGCTGACATGAGTCCGATTCATGAAGTTGTCCTGATTGTTAAGCTATCGTCTCGTTACCGATAAGTTTCCTTACTTGTTCGTAGTTTCGTGATAAGTTTGAAAGTTCACTAACATTAACTCGTTTTGATAAATCAGGTTTAAATCACTTCAAGCCAATTCCCGGCTTTCGCTTATATTGGCTGTTAAAAATCAAATGTTGAGACTTTCATTTCGAAAAAAGTCATCTGATTAAATGTCTCATTTAGAAGTGATTTTGGGCAGTGTGTCTTTATCAGCGATTCATTTCCAACTATCTGAATTTTCAATAACTCTGGTATGCAGCTCACGCGGAAGTGTTCACTGTCATTAAAACGATGGCGTTGGCACATGCAATAACAAGCCTGCTGGAAGAGATTTCACAAATGCCAACCAAACTTCACTTCCTACCTAAATACCGCGAAAGTGGTTTTCAAAGTAATGCTCAGGAGCTTTTAAACTATATACCGAACAGTTATTGACCATGTTAACTATTTCCCGGAGTCCCTAGGGTCAGGGGAACAGGCACTGAAATACAGAAAAAACTTTAAAATCATAAAACAGCTGTTGAGAGACATGTAACTGAAATATCAGAAGGCAAGATAGAATTTCAAATATGCGAAAAATAATCACGAATCACACTTTTTAATCTAAAAGACATACAGTAAATGACCTCAAGAGTTTTTAAAAGCTTTAAAAAAGGCCAGATAGAGATGTTTTCTGTACAAGTCAACAAAAGTGTTGTTTGGAATAATACTTGATCAGAACAAAAGTTTTTAAACAGTTCTTGTACTTCAAGTTTTTTGTTTCAACCTTTTTAGAGTTTAAGCATCATAAATACTTGATTACTCATAAAGATGTTAAAATAATACCTTAGGATACATATTACAAACCTTAAAGCTTGAATCTGTCTGCTCTTCATGTTTGAGCAGCTGTGCATGAGACTGTCCTTTGTTTTATTTATGGATTCCACATAAGAACGATTGTGCATCACTTCCTCACTTTTTGTCTGGCATATTGTTTGTTGGGATGTTTTTCTTTTCTTTTTTTTTTTTTTTTTGTCGACACACTCAAAATGTTTCCTATTGTCCGTTTGTCTTTGTAGATGCAGACTATAAAATGTGTAGTGGTGGGAGATGGTGCGGTAGGAAAGACCTGCTTACTGATCTCCTACACAACCAACAAGTTCCCCTCAGAATATGTGCCTACGGTAAGAGTTAATCCACTATAACATATCATCATGTCCGTTTGTTCCATTCTTCATTTAATTTTCCCTATTATATCAATATCTTTTGATTGAAGGTTTTTGACAACTATGCAGTGACAGTGATGATCGGAGGAGAGCCCTATACGCTGGGCCTCTTTGATACCGCAGGTAAATGTTTTGTTTGGATCTCTCGTTCTTAATTCTGTTGCCTTTGAACTTTAAGAAAAACGCCCTTGTTCCGTGGCGTCTTGTGATTCCTGCTCTTAGGTCAGGAGGATTATGACAGGCTGCGTCCTCTCAGCTACCCACAAACAGATGTCTTCCTCGTATGTTTCTCCGTGGTCTCACCCTCGTCCTTTGAAAACGTCAGAGAGAAGGTCAGTTTTAAAATAGTTTTCTCTCTTTCGAGGCCCACTGTTCTGGTTTTAATACATGCTGTCTCTGATTTACAGTTACTTTTAGATAATGTTTATTATAAACATTACGCTAAATAATATTATCTAATTTTGATTACTTGTTTTTTGCACTACCCTGATTCATTACTGTAAGCTGCAGCACTTTTTGCATTATTGATATGCTTTTATTCCACTGGAGTCATTAGGATTACAGAAACACTCAGTCTTGGTTATACAGCCCTACTTTTACCGTGTACAGGTAAATGGATCAACCATGATACCAACCATTCTGAAATTCTAAAGATGGTGGTATTATTATGAGTAGAGAGAGAGTAGAGCGTTACTTTATTAATCCCAAACTGGGAAATTCTGGTGTTGCAACAGCATCTGTGGAAAGCAAACAAAAAAAAAAAACGTATATATATATATATATAAATATATATATATATATATATATATATATATATATATATATATATATATATATATATATATATATATATATATTTCAGCATAACATTATGTACAGTGAAGACTATATACATATGCCGTTTTCTGCTAGTTATTGACTAATCTCTACATTAGCTCTTCATATTTATTAAGTTTGTACATTCCAGATGTTTCCACCAATAATGATTAATAGATAGAATATTTAGTTGAATAAAAACGATGAGTTCTGATTGTACCCAAACAATTTGTTGGACATGGAGCAATTGTGAATCCCAGGTTTTGGTACTGACATAAAAAAGGATAAACTTTGTATTTCTTCTTCTTTGTACAAGTGAGCCAAAAATTTCTCATATGAAAAAGGACTGTTTTTTTTTTTTTGTTTGTTTTTTTTTTAGAAATGAAATGGTATCAAATTTTCAATGTCACTCTGTCCAATTAAAATCTCTAAAGTGTTATTTTTCTGATTTTTTTTTTTTGTTTGTTTTTTTTTGCTTGCAGTGGGTTCCTGAGATCTCTCACCACTGTCCGAGGACCCCCTTCCTGCTGGTGGGCACACAGGTGGATCTGCGAGACGACAGCAACACGGTGGAGAAGCTGGCGAAGAACAAGCAGCGGCCCATTTTCCCCGAAAGCGGGGACAAGCTGTCCCGTGACCTCCGAGCTGTCAAATACGTGGAGTGCTCAGCCCTCACACAGGTAGCCACATTTTCATCACACTTAAAAAAAAAAAAAACCAAACAAACAAACATGAAATCGACATAATCATTGGATCGGGCTGTCACACTTCCTGCTCTCCTTCACGCTCGGTCTCTCTCTTCCTCTTTAACCAGCGAGGGCTTAAGAATGTGTTTGACGAGGCCATCCTGGCAGCCCTGGAGCCCCCCGAGCCCAAACACAAGAAGAGGTGTGTCCTGCTATAGAGGAGCAACCGCAGCGAGGGATCGACTGGTGTCAGAGCTTGATGGAGTGATTCAAATCATCACAAAGATCAACGGCCATTTTGGGAGGAAAAAAAAAAAAAGGTCAGCCAAAGGGCGAGGGAGGAAAAATACCATTGAGATGTATTCTGGTGCAGTGATACACTGACAGTGTGCAGTAAAATGCAGCGATTGTCACTTATGTTTTCTTCTGAAAACTGTTAGAAACTGCAGTGTTTACTCTATAAATATTCAGGCGGGGCTTCCCTGCCCACCCCCCCCCCCCCCCCCCCCCCACACACACACACACACACACACACGCCTGCCACTGTTGCCTCTTTTTTTTTTTTTTTTTAAAGAAATGTCCCTTTAGAAAATTGCCTTTTACCTCCTCCCGTGCTTGACTGAGTGTGTTGTTTGGGGAAATATGAAAGAAGAATCACTTTAATTCAACATCAGTGCGTTAACGGAGGCACTGACCCGTCGGCACTGAACAATGTAAGCACAAGAGGCTTCTCATCACTCCAAATTCACGTCGCTGGTTACGTTCTTCCAACTTATGGTGACACTTCATGAGGCCAAATATGTTTCCACCCTTTTCTTTTCTTCAGGTGACCTAGATTTCTATTTTATTCTTTCTTTTGTGTATATTGTAAGAATTCAGTGATGCTGTTTTTGGGAAAAATTTTAGCTTTTTTTTTTTTTTTTTTTTTTTTTGCATTTTAAAAACTTGACTTTTATTTTATCATGATTTGTTTTTTGTTGTTGGACTACCAACTTAAAGTGATTGATAATATAACAAATTAAGTTGTAATATTTTCAATAGGTCTTAATCTTGACGGAGATTGAGATGATAACATTTTCGAATAAATTTCTGGGGTGTTTGTAATCACAGGATATTTTTAATAAAATGGTTTTGAAACAGAAACATGCTGATATGTCTTTTGGGATTAATGTAGCAGACTCAACAGTATTTATGACTTTTAGTTAACCGCTACAAGGTATTAGGTGGATTTTTTGGTATTTGTATTTTTCTGTGACGAGAAAGAGTCGTAAATTATTGCAATACTGGTCCGAAGGCCAGGAAGTCCCTGCAGCGTGTGATCCACTCCGAGTTAATCACTGGCTGCTCTTTTCCCGGAGAGGAAATTGCATCATTGCTCTACCTGAACTGAGCAAGACGTGCATCCATGCTCCACACACCAAGGTCCAAGGTTCACCAGAGCGCCTCAAGCTGCTGATTAACTCTCGACAAACGGAAATCTGCACTTAGTTCTTCTATACGTTCTTTGAAATTGATTCATTATGTGGCAGTTGTGTAGTGGATGTGTTTTATGATCTGCAGGGAGTATTCTTATCAGTTCTGAAAGCTTAAGTCTCAGTTGAACTGTTTTGTTAATGGGAAAATGCTCCCCTGCTTGGTTATTTTTACTGTAACCAGTCATTTAATTCAAAAATATAAGAAAATAAAAAAATACTCAGAAGCATTTCAATTGCAGATAACCTCTATGTGGGAATATCTAAGTAATAAGAACACAGACATGGTGAACAGAAAGTCAAAGTTTCATATTTTGGGTGAAAACTACTATATTTATTAGATTTCTTGAACACACCTAAAAGAAGTGGCTGTGCAGGAACAAAAAGAAGAGCTTCACATGAGAGTGACGGATACTGATGTCAGTAGAAGTTATTCTTCCCGGTGGCGTGAGGACTCTGATATACAAATAAATAAACCAGAATCAAAAAGAAAACAGGAAGTGTTCCAAGACCTTGCTAGTCTATGACCCAATGAGCTTGCTTTTCTTTTTATATATATATAAAACGTGAAACGAAATTGCTGCAGTGTTTTGTTAGTTCTGGTTAAGTTCAGCTTTAAAAGCTTTGTCAGTTCAATGTGTGATTAACGTGTGTGTGTGTGTGTGTGTTGTGTGTGTATATGCTTGCCTGTGCTTGCCCTACTCACTGTTTTGAATTGGAGAGTCGCTTTGAGGGAAAAGTTCTTTATCTCTACTTTTTTTTGCAGCTTTCATAAAAGAATACCTGAACCAGACTGTGTAAAAGTTACTCAAAGTAAATCTGCTCTGAAAGGGTGATGGGTTGGATTATGTCGAAGGCGGGGCCAAACGGCTGCAGTTAGTGCTCAGTCCCTTCTGCGTTCGGGGTCGTCCTCGGGCCGTCTCACACTCTGCAGGTGTGAATGGTGACTGTGTTCTTGCACTGCTGGCAGCGGACCGAGCAGCACCAGGAGAACTTGCAGGAGCAGCGCTGCACCACCTCGGCCCGGCCCGCCCGGTACCCGGGGCCACAGCACACCAGCTCACAGCCATCAGGGGCCAGACGAGATGTGCCTGATTGGTAAAGGAAAAGAAAAAATAGACATTATTGTCTTACGCCAATGAACCACTGCGTTGGTAGTACACCAAAACGTGTTCCCAGAGAGGTGTGTCAGAATACACACTGCTTCACAGTTTGTTGTTTCGGGTGATCTGCATCACATTATCTTCTCAGTCCTAATGTTATGGCTGAGCTGTTTTCTTCAGTTAGATGAAATTGTGCAATTCTAGGGGTGAATTTTTGGCATGAGGAAAATGAAAAAGCAAAAATGGTGAACGTGCCAAAGTGTTCTAAACTGATGAATTTGTGGAGCTCAGCATCAGGGGATGAGGTGTCAGTGTAAGAATAGTGAATGAAAAAATAGAGAAACAGTAACATTCATTTTACAAAATAGATCATTAAAACAGTTTGAGAGTAATGTCACTGATGTTGATGGTTAATGTTCATCAGCCGTCAGCAGGATCTAAGAGATTTTTGTTTAGTGTGCTGATCTTACCATTGCACCTCCGCCCAGCCGTCCCGGGGATACCGTTGTCCGGGTCAAGGTGGCAGAAATCTGGGGAGGAGGCAAGATACACAAGGTCTCTGGCAGCCGGGGGTTTGACCTGGAGGTCCCGAGGGAGCAGGGCTGTCCTGGATCCTATCCGGGTCAGGCGGACCTGGGAGAACCCAAAGATGTAACCGCTAATTTCAATGTTTCAGAGCAGATTCTTGTGTTTTTCTGCATCCCTTTTCTCTTTTATCACATTTTCACATTGAGAAAGTAAAAAACCAACGGAGCAGCAGCAGGTAGATCTCTGGTACCTCCGTGGCGCCGTCGAAGCGTTCTTTGAGAACGAGGCCGACGCGTCTGAACGGAGGCATGACCTTCCAGCATGTCCTCAGCTCGCAGGAACCCGAGACGCCGTGACACTTGCACTCCACCTGCATGTTGTGAAGGATGGCCTGAGGAGGAGAGGACGGTGAAGAAACAAAACGGCAACATGCTAACCGGATGAAATGGAGTCGGACGGTACTGATCTGCTCAACCTTTCGACCAGCCTCGTTGTTGTGGAGGTTCATGAGTGGTCGCCCCGCTGACAGCCCTTTGGCCCGTTCTGGTTCGTCCACAAAAGTCTGGGAGAACGCCACGCCGTAGGACAGGTTGTCACTGCATCCTGACCACTGGAAACCTGTGGCCAGACGGCATGGGTTGAGATGATCGGCGTCACTGCAGCCTTGAAACAATCGGTGTTATCAATAAATCCACTGTGGAGCCGCAAAGCTGTCGGGACAGTTTGGCGGGTAAAACACTCAAAACAGTGTCGCCCACAAGCAGCAGCAGCGGCGGCAGTTTTTATGCTCTGCCTCAGAGTGGATTCATTCTTTACATTTTCATGGCGCGGGGTCCAAGCTCACCCTCGGGGCTGACCCCCCTGACCTTCCTGTCACAGCCACACCTCTCCAGCTCCCCGCGGGTGCAGGCCCGGGTCACGGCCACCGCCACGGCTGCCGAGGACAAAGCGTGCACAAAGGCCGCCTCACGAGTGCCTGCAGCCACAGCGGGGACACAGAAAAATGTTATTTGGAAAGAAAAAAAAAACATTTTGTGGTTATCCAGTGTAACTTATGTTTAATAATGGCGGTACCTTGGTTCATAACTCTGCCAAATACATTGATCCCACGTGGGGTGGTGGAACAGTTCCAGCGACGATTCCTGAACTGGTGCTGGCACTGAATGACGCACCAAGGAAAAAAAAAAAAAAAAAAGGGGGAAAGATTCTATAAAAATCATGTTTTTGAAAGGTGACATTTGATTGATATGCTTGCTTTGTTTAGCTGGTGCAGCTCCTCTAATGCTGGTTTGGCGTTTTTTTGTTTGTTTTTCACTGAGAGTGTTCTTTCTGCGGGCCGTCGCGCCCAGACCTTTCTGAGCGTACCTCTTCTATGACCATCTCCGCTGCTTTGCGTACGGACTCCATGACCTCCCCCCGTGCCCTGCACACCCCCACCTGTCCTGGGGTGAGCCCCCTCAGCCGCGCGCACGGGGCGGCACCGGACACGGGCCTGGAGCGAGGCAGCCTCGCCAGGGAGCTGGGACACACACACACACACACACACACACACACACACACACACACACACAAAAAGAGAAGCAGTGTGGTGATTCACAGCAGGCCTGTGGGACAATAAAAAGGGAAGATGCATAATTAAGTAGAGGGTGGGGGTTAAAGAAGAGGAACACAGAGGTACTAAAAAGGATGGAGAAGTAACGACGGGCAGGGATTTTAGAGAGGACGGAAACGAGGAGACGACGAGGAAAGGAAGACAGAGCGGAGGCAAAGGGAAAGAAAAGAGAAAAGGTCACCGGGAGTGAGACAAAGAGGGAGAGGGGAGCGGCTGAAAGAGATTTAGAGACATGTCACTATCTTTTAAAAGTTATAGCATGACAAACAAACTCTCTCTTTCTCCTCCTCCCTCGCACGCTAGACTTACAGCCAGTTGGTTGCCATGGTGGGATGGGTTGCCCATAGCAACAGGAGGAGGAGTGGTGCCGTGAGATTGACAGTGGAGACAGTTGGCATCAGACTGTCGGTCTGTCTGTCCGTCCCCGTGTGTCAGGCTGGGTGTCTGGAGCGCACGCCGCCCGCCTCCACGGCTGAGGGGCGCCGTCCGGCTGCTGTCAGCGAGTTTGGTCGAAGTTTGGTTTAAGTTTCCGGCGCGGAGTTTGGGGATGATCCCCTCATATCTGTCCAAGTCAAAAGGGAGAGTTATTGAAAAGTCTTATTTCTCATAAAGGTTACACTGAGGATATTCACATATCCCAACTGCAGCACTGTGGAAAGGCAAGTGAACGTAGAGAACAAAGTTTGGAAATTTAGTTTAATCTCAAAATTAGAAGCCTTTATTTTCCATTGATGAAGTTCCATAAATTGCTGGAATTGTAATTTAAAAAGCTCTGAAAGACACGACATTTACTCTCTGAGACTTTCCACCTCTATTTAGATTAATTAACAGTCAAAATCTCAGTCATTTCAAATACTACTGCTAAAAAAAAAAGGTGTCATTCAGTAATGGTTCTTACCATATATCACTTCTGTGGAATCCCGTTATTCTTCTTATTGTCACAGAGTGGCAAAGTTTTTAAAATGAATCAAATGTTGAATATTAAAGTTGTTTTCTTCTCCACTGCTGTCAGCGGCAGAAAAAGACATACTCACAGGAATCTACAAACTGCAAACACAACTCATCCTTCTTCCCAAAAAAATAAGTCCATACATCCACTTACAATGAGAAGTCTTAACACCAGAACATAAAGCTGGGAATCCAGAAATGTCAATAGAAGTCAGTTTTTACAAAAAGAGGAGAGGAACGCAGCAGCATTGTGTCGTCTTGTGCTGAGTTGTATCCGAGAAAGCGAAGTATGTGTCCATTCCAGGTGGAGGGAGCAGGAGTGAGTGAGAGCAGGGAGTTGGGAGTGATGGGTTATAAAGGAGGTAGAGAGTGAGGGAGGGAGCGAGAGGACCGGCGTGTGGACTGATGCCGACGGAGGGAGGAGGCGGGTTTGGAAGTTGGCAATAATTGTAACTATTTAGAGGGTAACTTTGGTCCCTATTGTGTTTGTCTGGACAAAAGACCACAATCTTAGCTTGAACTTGAAGTAGATAAACTGAACTCTTTAAAAAAAAAAAAAATCACCACAAGATATGCATCTGTGAGCATCCATGGTCTCATTATGTGTTGCAGTGTACTTTTACTGCAGAAAGTCAATGAACAGTCGATGCTAAATGCCACCTTTTTATTCCCTGTATTAAACATTTATAGCTGGAAAATCAATCTCTGGGATGATCTGCGAAATCCTCCCTCCGATAAACACGACGCAGCATTTTTGTCGCCACATATATGTGTATGCATGTGAGAAAGCGTCTTACCTAATGTTTAATTTTCCCAAACTTTGTTGCTCATTTTACGAGTTCCCCCCCCCACCTCCTCATCCTCTGTGTCCCCCACATTTGCCCTCCAGTTCTCCCTCTCTCCCACTCTCTATATTGTCTTAGAAGAAGGGGTGACATTTAGACAAGGGGAAGAAAACACACTGCCGACAAATATTGGAACTGAGGCAAATAAATCACAAGATAGGAGGGAAGGGAGGGCATCAGGAGGAGCTGGGATTGGTGTCACACAGGCGGCGGCGAGAACCAGTCAAAAGAATAAATAAATAAATAAAATGTGTACATTTAAAAGTGATATTTAATGGAAATAATAGTGTAAATTCAATATGGGAACGAAGTACAAGAAAATACAGCAAAAAAGATTTAATGGTGGCATTAACAGTCAGGGACTGGCGCCATATAATGATAAACTGTGCTCTATGAATAAATCTGATTTACTAGATTTATTTTTGCTTCAAGGCTAAATGAGAGTGCAGCCTTTTCACGTGGTAGTATTTTCAGTCTTCGTCTCCTGTTTGTCACAATAGTGGGAACAATCTGAAAAGAGTGCATTTACAGCAAATCTTTCACACTTCTGAGAATAGTGTGGCGCTACGAGAAACTTCAAGGTGTTTTACAAGTTTTACTGTTATTAGCAGTGCTGTATATGTGACACAACCCGGGTTCTGTGTGTGGCAAAAACTTTGAAATATGCTGAATCCATAATATTAAAAAGTATTCTAGAATTTTTTTTTTTTAAGTTATTGAAATAACAGCTAAATTGACAAAAAAAATCTTTCCTTTTTTTAATCAACTGCTAAACTAAAGTTCAGGCTGTGATCTACTTTATCCACTGTGACATTTTCCCGCCTATGATTTCATGTAGCTGCTGCATTATTGGAAAAGCTTAAAAAACATGGTGAGAAAGATGTGAGAGCATCAAAGTCAGCATGAGGGAAGAAAGAATCAGCCTCAGGCTCAAACTTGCAGCTATAGTACCAGCAGTGCATCAATTTACTTTTGCTTGAAATGCAAATATATTTTTCTGCACATCTTTAAAACTTACACATTTTAACAGCATCTTACTGTCAGGGCTCTTTCACATCATGGTTAAACATAGAACGGAGACACACATCGGACAAAACTGTTTTCCAGGATGTCTTCTTTCACATGATTTACTTTTTTTGGAACTAAAAGTTTTCATTAAAAGTAATATAAAACACAATAAACATAAATTAAAAACTGTAAAACTGTCTTCACTAAAACCATGAGTGTTTGAGGGGGATTCCAGTTGGAGGCCATAAAGATCGAAAAACAAAAAAATTGAAAACTGCCATTAAGTGCATTTTTACAAAACTTTTTCTGAGACTTTTGAAACAATATCATATTGCGAAACAACTTTTTATCGGACTCCAAACTTCTCACTGAGTCTGAGAAAAGACTTGTGTGACTTGAGAGTTTGACTTTAGAGACAAATATGTGAGTTTCCAGGAATTATTTGACATTTGACATGTTGCATCGTCAAACATTCATAGATTTCTACAGATAGTAATGCAGCTATGACCTTCTTTATTGTAAGTTTCAGGTTCTTTTTAATTGGAAATAAGGCTCCTGCTGGCCCCCATACAATCCCAAGTAAAAGCTGTCAAATAAAACATCCGCATTAAAACATTTTGATCCCAGAAGGCCGATAATTTATGGTTCAGTCTTGTAACACTTGATGAAACTTATTTACTGCTTTTAGAAACCCATTTGTTGGATCAGCCAGTGTGGCGCTGACACCAAACATTTGCAGACTCTGCCAGAGTCCCCCTGTCCAGGACTCGGTGGCCCGTCCACCTGAACCCCCTGACACCCAGCTCCTGATTAACTGCTCACTCCGTCCCTCACACACACTTCTCCATCCGCCAAGACAGGTTGGTCCAGGCTGCCCGCCTTTCTTTTTTAGTCTTCCTCGTGTCGTATCCCTCCTTTGTGTCCCCTGTTTCTCCAAGTGACGTCTTCTGCTGTCTCCCACAGCAACGCCATGGTGATGAGCTGGCCACTGTCACGTCCGGCGCCTCTGTTATGCTCATCCCTTCACCCTTCTCTCGTAAATAACTTGCCCTCTTTTTTTATCTGTATCTTTCCCCCATTTTGTGGACATTTTATCATGCTGAAATGGTCCGGTACCGATTGACTGTAGCCTGGCTGCAGAGCGTAAAGAGATGCTTGTTAAAGCTTCAGCGTGACATATACGTACAGATGACTTGCATTCCCTGCGTGGTGGTGGGAGGCTGCGGCCGACTTTGAGAGACTGCTGCGAGGTGGGGCAACTCTAAACTGATCTGCCTCCGTCCGCTGATGCTTTCCATGGGATGGATGATTGGCCTTATTCAGAGGATGGGCGCCTCAGGGTGACTCTGGACTTCCAGAACATATTCTCCTCTCCAAGGTCATTAAGAGAAAGGAATGTGCCCCACCACTTTTTTTTTTTTTTTTTTTTTTTTGCTCACTCCTTCATTTTCTTTGTTAGTTCTTTGCACTTGAGGGCTACCTGCCTCTGCGCCCTGGGTGCAGATGCAATAATCATATCAGGCAGAAACATGACTGCTGTGCGTGAACACGCTCGCATTGCCCAGGCATCTCTGCCAACAAAGGGCTGAATGCACCGCCGTGTATGAATGTGTGCGGAGCGTGTGCATGAATATTATGGGATGGCGGGCGGTGGTGTTGTCAGGCAGGGAAGTGGGGGTGGCAGAGTGGGCGGTGAGCTGTGCACATGGGGGGAGGGGGCAGAGGGAATGGACGACCCATGGATGTTATGGAAATATGGTGGTGTTAGATGTGCGTGCGGGTGAGCGTGCACGTGCGGCGCGCGCGCGCGCGTGCGGACGGACGGAGGATGAAAAGGCAGCCGTGCATATGGGATTCAGACAGCAGCAGCAGGATGAGGTGTTGGTGACGGGTGTTGCACGTGAGCTCTCGTGCACGCGCATACATGCATGTGCAAGGGGCATTCAAGCAATAGTAGGAGACAACGGGGAGACATAGGCCATTGTTGCTATGCGATCTGCATGTACTGTACTGTGGGTAAATCTGCAGAGCGGCCATCGGAGGATCACTAAAGGCCTTTTGGCTCACGCCTGTTCTCATCCCTCCTTAGCTGTGGAGAAATGTTGATATATCATAGAAGAGGAATCGGATTTTGAATCACAAAAGCACCTAAAGGAGGACAGCCTCTGTATTTATCAGTTTTAACTGTACCAAATGCTTCTCTGGCCTTCAGCAAGGCACGGATATCGGTTCATGATTTCAATGATATTAAGAGTAGAAAAAGTGTATGCATTGCTAATAGACAGTGAAAGCAGTCATGAAACACTGCTTATAAAAGCAGTAATGTACAATATTCAACATGAGGTAATCCATGGCTGTTAACCCTTGGAGAGGCATTCATTATGCAGGAGTTGATTCAAAGGTATGATGTGCAGCCAGATGTTCAAGTGAACAGGAAATGATGACAAATAGAAAGTTTCCCAAACGTCTCCACATGTCACAACATAATAACAGAATTTTAAATTCATCGCTTCATTCCAGATTTATGAAATGAGGCATAATACATTTCATTGATAAAGTTTTTTTTCTGTTTGTTCAAGTCATGAATTCAGAGCAATGAAAGAACTGTGAAACATCTAACATAAAATAATACTAGACCAGGGATATCACGCAAAGAAGTAGCTCTCCAGAGGGTCTAATTCAGCCTGTGGGATGACACAGTGAATCTTGAATATTAGGAATGTAATTGTTGTGTTATTTTCTATCAAAGAAACTGCTGTTACCTATAATATTATCCACTGTGGATCATGCTATTTCAGTATGAGTAGCAGACATAACTGTGAGACTGAGGGTGATACACAGGGGATGCCACGGAGAGAACTAACTACATTATTGAGGAATTACCATTAGTGTCAAAGTCATGCAGTGAGACTGGATGCATGCAAACTGCTGAAAATAGAGGACTTTCATTTTTGACATTTCATTGTTTTTTCACGAGGAGACAACATAAAATATTCCGCTATGCTGAAGTTACTCTCCCCTCTTTAACCATTTTTAAAATTATTCATGTTTTTGCATGTTTTAGTGAAACATGTCACTTTCATTGTCTTCTTATTGCACATTAGCAATGACTTCACAGCGGTCTAAAGTGGAAGAAAGACGTTTCAAACATGCAAGTTTGATGGAACAGGATTAGTTGAATGCAACCTGCAGGTGCCTGAATCGGAGCTCATGTTCAGGAAATACAGTGTGATCTGACCAAAGTGACTTTTTTGCTGCAATATCTTCAAGCAGCAAACCAGACCTGTTGAGCTGAAATCATTGTTTGGCAAAGAATATGACTTTATTCATGAAAGAGTTTGACAGATATAGCAGATCTACAGTCCCCTCCCCTGTGAGAACCTTTAGGGTCACGGCTGCTCAGGCGACATGAAAGGACCTAAAGGTGTTAATGTTATGGCCGGTCTGTGGACAACTGACCATCAAATTATGTAATTTGTGTGAATCTGACTGTTTTTACCACTTTGCCTGAGTCACAAACTGCAATATCATCATGTTTTATAGTGTCTGCAGAATCAGATGCCATCGTGATCAGTGCATTCACATCCAGGAACTATGAGAGAGCAGGAAAACGACCACAGAACTGGTAAGCAGGGCTATTTATCCACCATTTCTCTAATGGCCCTCACTCTTATGCCTGTATCTCACAAGTTTCAACCAGCTTGGAGGTGAGATGGACATTCTTATCATCACCATCGCGGTTTTCCAGACTGTAAAGCCGCGTTGCAGCTGGGAGAATCGACCGTGGACGATCTGATTAATGTCTTTGTTGTCAATTAGGCGTCTTCGGTCCGGTCCCGCTGTGAGTACTCACTCAGCCAGGAGGCTTCGTTCTGACTTCAGGGAAGCCAAGCAGAATCAAAAGCATCATTTTGTTGACGTTGACGGCGTTTACTCGTCTCATAATGCATCAATAAGTCTACATTCAGGGTGATCAGCCTCATATTCAGCCTCCGAGTGCTCCTCCTGAGCTATTTGGATTATTTGCAGATTAAAAAGCTTTCACATTGAACAAAATCGACCCTGGTGAGACAAATTGCTCTTCCGTGGCCACTTTTTGTTCATTTTGAGGAAGTATTTTGGTAAATAAGGGGCATGAAATTACAATGTGCAGCCACACCAGAATTGAGTCAGGTAATCCTTCATTAGTCTTCATGGCTCCGTGAGACTCGTGTTTTACTCACTATACTGCAAAAACCACGTAAAAGAAGCATTTTGTAGGTTTTTTTTTAACAATTCTGTTACTCACCTTTGACCCGGATCTTTCAACATTTACCCAGGATACAGGTGTGACATGCTTTGTTCTGTGTTATTCCAGAGCAAATTGACCATACACAATCTGATTAATGTCATTGCTGTCATATCGGCTTCGATGGTCCAGTCCTGCTGTGTTAATGAGGACAGGAGGCCTCATTCTCACTTCAGGGATGCTAAGTGGCGTGAAAAGCATCATTTGGTCATTGTTAATTGAGTGTACCTTTCTCCCAGCTTATCAGTAAATCTGTAATTTGGATGATCAATCTTTTCTGAGTTCGTTTTGTGTTTTTATTGGAATTATCTGAACATTTAGATACATTCAGTGTGAACAAAACAAATTCTGCTGAGACGACTGACTGTTTAATGGCTGGATTTATTTATTTTGTGGGAATGTTTTGGAAAAATTTGCAGCACCAGAACCAAGTCGGGCAATAATTCCATTTGTGTTCATGGGTCATTGATTTGCAGTCACTCAAGTCTCAGTTCTTGTCATGTGAAAAGAACCCGAAGCAGCGTTTTTATGAATCATTTTACTCACTGTTGACCTGCATCATGCAATCATCAGCATCCAATCGGGATGCAGGTGTGACATGCGACTTTTACACACTTGTTGTTCTGAGTTGCAGGAATTCCCAGCGATGTCTCCCGTCAGTCCGGGGTCCTGGATGCAGGCCGGCTCTGATCGCTCCGCTGTGACAGGAGGCCTCGGCTCGTCTCAGGGACACAACGTCAAACCGTCTGACACACATCCAGTCTGACCTGCAGCCGGCGCCGCTGGCATGCGTTCCACCTGCGCTGTGCACAGGGGGGGCAAGACTGAAGGATTTTTGACTTCTTGGAGTAGTCATGCTTACTACCAGGTGGATGCTGGGTGAGTATTATGGTCTGTCACCAGTGGATCTGAGCTCCCCTGGAGACCATCTGACTGCTGCTTTTTTCTTCCTTGTCTTTTTAGGAGTTGTATATTATGGGATGTATGTTGCCACTGCTGGACTATTATGGTCTGTCAGAGTGCAAGGGAGGGAGGGGGGGGTGTCACCATGACAACGAGGTTGCTAAGGGGGCTGGGACTACTAGTGGAAAGGGGAAGGAGTGTGCATGCAATGAGTGTGGTGCATGCATGTCTAGTAGTGGTAGTGTGCGTGCGTGCGTGCGTGCGCGCGTGGTGGAGGAGGGGTGGGGGCAGACTGAGTATTATGGTCTGTCCGTTGCGAGGTAACTATGCAGAGTCCTGTGTGAGTGTGGGAGGGGGGATTATTATGGGATGTCTGCCCCCTTTGTGTGTTTGTGAGGATGTTAGCTAAGCGCTGCCTGTGAGGCTGGGGGAGAGAGAAGCGAGGGGACGGAGCGGCGTGTTTTGGGTCATTGGCGGCTCATTTCGTCTTTTTGAAAAAAGCCCCGCTGACCGCTGGCTTTAATGAATGAACGCCCCATGACACCGCGAGCGGGCTGATTGCTGTTATTTCTCGCACCGAGAGAGGGAGAGGGCGCACACCTCGACTACAGCAAGTTTCCCATTTCTGGAGGTAGGGGTTTGTAAAGCTTGAACTTTTCTCTCATGCGCCGCTTTTAAGTCGGCAAGGTGGATTTTGCAGCCCGCGTTAGAAATACACGGCGGGTGCTTCACTTTACTTCATTCTCCCCCGTGCGAGGAGGAGGAGGAGGGGGGGTCTACCTGCAAATGAAGAGCGGATCATGTCAAAGCGTTCATAATCTAGTTATCCAACTTGTTTGAGTAGGCAGGTGGCTAATTACACATTGTAGATGAAAAGAAATTGAGTCTATTTTTACAGCGCCCAGCTATTGCCATGTATAATTATTGATTTATTTATTTATTTTCTTCGCAGCACCCACCACCCCCTCCCCTCCCGGACACCCCCGGTCCATTCTCCACCAGTCCCACGTCATTTTCCCTCCTCCCTCGCCGACCGAGGAGCAAGGTTTAGGAGGGATTAATCCGGCCAGCAAGGAATAATATTGAAACGCCGGGAAAATGTCGTGTAGCGAGGATGAGAGGGAGGACTTCGGAGCCGCCGAGGAGCACTCACTTATTCCCGGTAAGCTCGCCCGTGTGCGTGCGTGCAGTTTTTTTTCCCCCCGTGAAGAAGGTCCATCTCCGTAACTTGAGCTCGCCTTCACCGCGATGCTAGCGCTAGCCCCTGCTAGCCTGGAGTCGTCCGCTCGGGCCGTCCGTCACTCGCCATGATAGATCACTTAAGCTAACTTGGCGAGCCGGAGTTGAGAGTTTGCTCCCTTATTGGATTAACCCTTCGCGTCCCGCCGTCCTCCGACGTGTGCTCTCGAGTGTGGGCGTGAGCTGTCAAAGTTTCGGGGGCTGGAAAACCGACAAGTTTGAACCCGTGCTGTTGTGGCATTCGCCGCGCGCGCGTGTTTGCGTGCGTGCGTGCGTGCACGCTCGTGCTATCATGGTCGTGCCAGCGGTGCGCGGGCTGGTTTTCTCCCTCAGGCCTGCAGAGAGCTGTCCGTCCGTCCGTCCGCCCGCGTGCGTCCGTCCGTCCTCCCGTTCAGTAATGACAGCGAAGCGTGTCTCCGGCAGATGAGGACGAGCAGGACGACGCCGTGTCCGACCTGGACGAGCTGCCCAAGTCCAAGAAGAAGAAGAAAGCCAAGAAGAGCAGCCGGGAGAACCGCAGCAGCAAGAGACAGAGACCCGTCCGGGAGGTGAGGACCTCACACTGCGGCCACCACCACATTTAACACGCTCTAAAATAAATTGATAATGAAATACAGTTAGAGGCAAAAGCAAATAAAAGAAAAAAGCAATCACAGTGTTTGCATAGTGAAAACTCTAATAGGAGGTGTTAATTGTTCTCACTGAACACTGTGCAAAGTGAATGAACAGCAGAGAAATCATCAATATTCAGTGAGATCAAACCTTGTAACCAAAACAGCATCAGTTCTTCAGTCAGCAGGCCAGCTGATAGCTTTTAGGGATATTTCATATCCATCTCTCAGGGATGAGCTCTGGACATTCGTGCATGCACACATGCTCAAATTCTTCTGTCTCTTCTTGTAATCCCAAAATATGTAACTGTCAAGACTCTTGATTTGTCTTTATACTCTAACATAGTATGTAATGTCATTTCACTTAATAATTGCGATTATTTTGATGAATCGAGAACAAATCAGGTGCATGCAGACAAGTTTTGCACAGCACTGTATTTGAAGTCTCCACCTGTAGACGCTTTCACAAATCCATTAACATCTAAAGCAATTGATGATAGAAGTGATAACACACTGCTACTGAATATGTTGATTATGGTTAGAAAAACAGTAATCGGAATCAGTTTAGAGCAGAAAATTAATATAAAAAAAATGTTTTTATATCTAGGTTGACTGTTGTGCAACAGTAAAAAAAATCCGTCGCAATGAATAAAACAAATGCAAACACTGTCAATAATATATGATGTAAATAGCTTTTTTGGTGGAAAAGATTGGAGTTTATGTTGATATTTTCATATCTTTACTACACACTAACTAGATAACACCAGTCAGTGTTACATGGCGTAAGGTAATACAGTCTGGTCATAAAATGGGTTCAGGAGTCCATGGTTCAGGTTTAGAAACGGTCACAGCTTGCTCTTTGGCCCAATGTCCTTTGGCAAGGCACTGAAGCTCAGTGTGGCTATCAATGAAGGGTAATCACCTTGCATGGCAGCTGTTTTGGTGTGCGTGAGTGTGTAAAGGCAGTAATGATCTAAGAGTGGGCTCCATTTCATATAAATGATGATGATACAAAGATAATAATGTTCAGTTTGGCTTCATTGCCGAAGTTGTAGTCTTGATGTAATTTGAACACCTCATTAACAAATAAACAGAGGCAGAATTTGTCAAGTAGCTCTCAGTATCACGCAGGCATGAAAACACTGTCCGGCTAAACTCAGCTGCAAGCTCCAATCTAAAAATGGAACGTAGCTACATTAAAACCTCTCTGATCTGAAACCAAAATGAACTATTCACGATAACTTCTGTAAGAATTAAATTAATGTCAGACCTGTTGTACTGGATGACTTAAGATTGTTGTGATATATCCTATGTTGTGGTGAGTTTGTTTTCAGAAATGAAATTGAATTCAGTCCCTTTAATTAGCTTGTGAAATTGTTAGAAATCTTGGCAGATTCTTATCCAAAACAGTGTAAATCAGAGCAGATGTGTGAAAATATCTTGCTCCACTATTGTGACCATAGTGAGAATTGCACCTGCAACTTTCTGCTTTGGATACCCACGACTTTACCGTGACTTTTACATTCAACAAAATGTGACAAAAGCAGCAGTCATGACGTCAACCTAAAGCCTCTCATTTGTGGACCAGCCTGTGATTTGATACAGCGCGTTGGCTTCCCACAACAGAGACGTGATCGAGGTGCGATGTGTCCCTCGTTAGTGCGATGTCAGAACTGAAGCGCCACAGTGGTGCAACAGCAATAACCCTCCTGTTCTGCCTCTGCATCGTCTATACAGACTGGTAGTCAGAATAAAGACGCGACACCCCTAAAACAACCTGGCAGTGTGAAAGTGGCTTTAAAGATGCACTGCTTCACTGAATTAAGCCTGCAAGACACGCAGCTCCGGCCCAATTTGGACCACAAGATTGTGTTTTGAGTCGCCGTAGACGACCGAACACCAGAGGTACTCGTACCTAAAAGCTTTGAAATCACATTGTTGCTGCTCTCCGAGCAGTGGCCGACACAAGGAGAACATATTTGCAAGTTTCTTTTGCTAAGACTTTGCTAATATTTGCAAAAATATAAAATGTTCCATATCCCTAATTCATTGCTGACTGATTTACTATGCACACATAAAACTACCAAATGTGATTGATTATATTTCAGCTCGGTAATAAACTAGTCCAGTTGTCCTTTCTTGTACTTGACCATTAGTGGCTCACTTAACTAATTACTCATCATGTATTTATAAAAACACAACTAAACACTTTCCTGAATATCAATCAAATGCTTTGAGTGCTTCTTTCAAATCATAAATCCAAAATGAGAAAGATTTCAGTTTCTAAAAAGATAAAACGAGTGTTTTTGCTTGAAAAATGTAAAAGATGATTAAAATCAAGCTGGTTTCTCTCAGCTGACCAACACATTCGGTGACTGACAGTTCCCCCGTCATCAGAAATTAGTGATGAGTCATGTATTGACCAGTGCGGCTCTGTGAACGACGGTGCCAAGTCCAGTGACTTCACATTTTCGGCCCGAACAGTGAAGCCTTGGTCTTCAAATGCAACAAAACGACAAACGCGTGTTTTAATTTTTCCTGGTCAACAAAGACTATGTAAGCACGGGTGTGTTAGTGTCACGAGTGAAGTGCTCCTTTGTCTTGCAGGAGTTGCCAGTCAGCTCCCCGGAGCACCTGATCGGAGTGGAAACAGCGGAGCGGGATGCAGATGAGGGAGGTATGCGGTCGGAGAGTGAAGGAAGTGATTATGCCCCCGGGAGGAAAAAGAAGAAACGGTCCAGCTCTGCCAAAGACAAGAAGAAAGGAGGTTCGGCAGCAGAGAAAGGAGGCGCCTCCAGCTCCAAGAGCAAACGCAAAGAGCCCGAGCCAGAAGACGACGACGACGATGACGACGACTGCCAGGTAAACGCCGGGCCGGGCCGGGCCTGCCCGAGTGTGGAGTGTTTTGTTTTTGTGCACAGTTTGATATGCGAAACTTGCCTTCCTGTGTTTGTTTCTCGCGACTCGTCGCCTCAGCCTAAAAGCTCCACCCAGCTGCTGGAGGCCTGGGGCATGAAGGATATCGACCACGTCTTTACTCAGGAAGACTACAGCTCCCTCACCAACTACAAGGCCTTCAGCCAGTTTGTCAGGTGGAGAAGCCCTGGTTTATATATTACAAAGTGACATTCTTATCTGTTTCCAACCTTTAAAATAATCATCATATTTTATTTTGTCGTTAGGCCTCTAATTGCAGCAAAGAACCCCAAAATTGCAGTGTCCAAGATGATGACTTTAATGATGGCGAAGTGGCGAGAATTCAGCACCAACAATCCTCTAAAGGTATTGCAGCTTCAGTGACAGTTACTTTTTTTTTTTTTAAGAGTAGAAGTTGTTTTATGTAAGAGTTTTTGGGAGCTGGTTCTCACGTCGTGCTTCGCTCCGCGCTGCAGGGTTGCGCCACCGCTAACGCGGCGCTCGCAGCTGCCAACGTGGCTGCAGCTGTGGAGAACATGGTGGTTGCGGGGACGGACGTCGGGGGGGAGACCGGTTCCGCTGCTTCGCCTGCATCTGCTCCTGCTCCCGCCGCCGCTCCGACAGCTGCTGCACCCCCAGCAGCCCCGGCACCCCCACTGCGCAAGGCCAAGACTAAAGAGGGCAAAGGTGAAGCTCGGCTTTTGTCAGTCGGTGTGTCGTGTTTTGTAGAAAAGTATTTTCATAATAGGTTTCTGTTTTCTCAGGTCCAAATGCTCGTAAGAGGTCGAAGCCAACGCCTAAACCTCCACCCAAACCCAAACCCAAGAAGGTGGCTCCTCTCAAGATCAAACTTGGGGGCCTGAACAGCAAGAGGAAGCGCTCCTCTGTAAGAAACGACATTTACTTCAATTTTCATTTGCTTTGGATCAGAGTATTGATCGTGGTTAACTGTTGTCGTCTTCTCAGAGCGACGAAGATGAAAACGACGCTGACAGTGACTTCGACGACGGGAGCTTCTCAGTGTCTGACGGCTCTAACCGCAGCAGTCGCCCCAAGAAGAAGCCGAAGAGCGCAAAGAAGAAAAAGAAAGGTGGGCACGGCCGTAGCACGAAAACAACATAACGAAGGATGTCTCGCGTCCGTTGGCGTGACTGGAATCCGGTCTTCCTCAGTAGAGACAGAAGACGGCGACGGCTACGAGACGGACCACCAGGACTACTGCGAGGTCTGCCAGCAGGGAGGGGAGATCATTCTGTGCGACACCTGCCCGAGAGCTTATCACATGGTGTGTCTGGACCCAGACATGGAGAAGGCGCCCGAGGGCAAGTGGAGCTGTCCACACTGTGTGAGTACCGTGACCTCTCGGGGCGGCGCAGGAGACCATTAGGACGTTTGCGCCTTTTTCCCTCCAAGCGAGGAATGAAAATTGGCCTTCGCTCAGAAACACCTTTGTGTGAAAAGAGTCTTTCCGTAAAGTTGAAGACTTGATTGTCAGGAAATGGACTTTGCTCGATGTGATTTCAACCAATTTTATGTGTTCTTCTTTTCTCTTTGTCCTTTTTTCTGCACACCCCCACCCCCACCGCCACCGCCACCCCCCCGTTCTCCCTCATGTTCCTGTCTGTCCTCTCCTATTCCCCACCACACATCTCACCCCCCCCACCCCCACCCCCCTCTGCCCACCCCCTGCCCCCATCCTCCATTTCCTCTCCTTGCTCCTCCCCTCCCTTCCCTCCCTCCTTGTTTGGCTCCACACGAAAAACATGCACACGCACGCGTGCACGCACTGCACGCACTGCACCCCCACCCCGTCACTCTCAACCCCCCCCCACACACACACTCCTCCCCTTTTTCCTTTCACTCCGTTCCGCATACCTTCCCTTCCCTGCCCGTCTGCCCCCCCATCCCCCTCCCCTGTGCACACACACACGCGCACACACACACACACACACACACACACACACACACACACACACACATGCACACACACACACACCACCTCCTGTCTGTAATTCTGCCACCAGGAGAAGGAGGGGATCCAGTGGGAGGCCAGAGACGATCTGTCCGAGGCCGAGGGGGAGGATGACGACGACAGGAGAGACGAAGGGATGGAGGAGGAGGACGACCACCACATCGAGTTCTGCCGTGTGTGTAAGGACGGCGGGGAGCTGCTCTGCTGTGACACCTGCCCCTCCTCCTACCACATCCACTGCCTCAACCCTCCTCTCCCCGAGATCCCCAACGGAGAGTGGATCTGCCCCCGCTGCAAGGTGCGCGCTGTGCACTGGCGCATGAGTCTGCGCGTGCTCACGTGGGCGTGCATGTGCATTACAAATTCCAACTTGAGCTTGAGATAACGACCTTTTTTTTTTTTTTTTTTTTTTCCGTCTTGATGCGTATACCAGAAGAAGTCCAGATTAAAAAAGAGGAACTCCTGAAATTTTTGTTTTGATTATTTCTTGTGGCGTAAAAGTGTAGAATTCAGTTATTTAACGCTCAGCATGTCTTACTCCATATCTGCTCCATCAGTGTCCACCGATGAAGGGGAAAGTGCAGAAGGTCTTAACCTGGCGCTGGGGGGAGCCTCCGGCCCCCACGCCCGTCCCCCGGCCCGCTGACCTGGCCGCCGACGCGCCCGATCCGCCGCCGCTGGCGGGTCGCAGGGAGAGAGAGTTCTTTGTGAAATGGTGCAACATGTCCTACTGGCACTGCTCCTGGGTGCAGGAGCTACAGGTACCACACACACACACTCCCCATAGAAATACAGAAAAGTCCTGGTATTTTTTGGGGGGAGTATTAAGACCGATTCTTACTTCCTCCAGCTGGAGCTGAACTGCCAGGTGATGTTTCGAAACTACCAGAGGAAGACTGACATGGACGAACCACCGCCGGTCGACTTTGGGGGAGAGGGAGACGATGACAAGAGCACCAAGAGGAAGAACAAGGATCCCCTGTTTGTCCACATGGAGGAGGAGTTTTACCGTTACGGAGTGAAGATGGAGTGGCTGATGATCCACCGCATCCTGAACCACAGGTAACACACACGAAACACAGTCTTTGTATTAATATATGAAAACAATCAGATGTCTAGTTCATGTAGTTCATGTACATGCTGTTCTCAAAATGAACTGCAATTAGAAACAGACATTGTACTAATGAAATAATTAAAACTGGGCAAGCAAACAAATAGAGATTTATACTCCCTTTTTTTGTCCCTTTTTTTGTACCATGTTAGTGTCGACAAAAAGAACAACGTCCACTATCTGATCAAATGGAGAGACCTGCCGTATGACCAGTCCACCTGGGAGAGTGAAGACATGGACATTCCCGAGTACGACACCTACAAACAGACATACTGGAATCACAGGTGAGCTGCAGGTCTCAGTCTGCCATGATTTACTGGAACGCTTTAAACGCCGTTTAAAAACATGTTTTTTTTCTCTCTCTCTCTCTCTCTGAAGAGAGCTGATGGTGGGCGAGGAGGGCAGACCTGGAAAGAAGCTGAAGAAACAGGTCAAAGTGAAGAAGGCCGAGCGACCACCGGCCAATCCGGTGGTAGATGTAAGTGTATAAACCGGGAACATGCCAGCGGATTACCGATGACAGTACCAACGCCCACCTGCTCGATATAGACCCTGACAGGTGTTTGCTTCGTTTACCCACAGCCCACCAGCAAGTTTGATCGGCAGCCCGAATACCTGGACAGCACGGGAGGAACGCTGCACCCGTACCAGCTGGAGGGCTTGAACTGGCTGCGGTTCTCTTGGGCTCAGGCCACCGACACCATCCTGGCCGATGAGATGGGTTTAGGAAAGACCGTTCAGACGGCCGTCTTCCTCTACTCACTCTACAAGGAGGTGAGTTCTGCGAGGATTAAAACTTAATCCAAGTGTTGTTTTCAGTAAAATATTAACTCTTAAAAACAATGTTTTTCTTGAGTCCTGTCCGGTCTGCCCTCCTCTCTCAATCGGTGTTGGCGGTTTGGGTTTCAGACATGTGACATACAGAAAATCTGCCCATTAAAGGGGATCAGTTCAAAGTAAAGGACTCGATCCTAAAGGCAGGGCAGGACAGAGACAATCATTTACTTGCTTATTCGGTGGTGTGCCTTTGTAGTAGAGTGGTGAGGTGATTGTGACTGTGTGGTTCACTGCAACAGGGTCATTCCAAAGGTCCGTTCCTGGTCAGCGCTCCTCTGTCCACCATCATTAACTGGGAGAGAGAGTTTGAGATGTGGGCGCCCGACATGTATGTGGTGACCTACGTCGGAGACAAAGACAGCAGAGCCGTGATCAGAGAGAACGAGTTCTCCTTCGAGGGAAATGCCATCAGAGGAGGGAAAAAGGCTTCCAAAATGAAGGTATGAAACACTGAAGCAGGCAAGAGGAGTCAATATGAAGGAGAACTGTTAAAAATATCATGATGAATGTGATCTATTTCAGTCAACAGATCAGAGACGAGCTGCTTTATTAGTTGTGTCGACTGTGAGAAATTCCATCTGACCACCAGAGGGCCAACTAGTCACAGAGACTGCAGGAAGGATCTTACACTTTGGAACATCTTAATTCAATTTCCTGTTCAACGCTGCAACTGCAGAGTATTTAGCATTGATTTACAAGCTCATATGTAGATAAATGACCTTTATTCTTCAACATGAGGAGGGAAAAATATCTTTATTTAGAAATTGGTTGTCTGCTATGAATAGACTTCTGCTGAGCAGTGCTCAGTGTTAATGACTCTCACGCCTCTGCTTTTATTTCATCTTGTTCAGATTATTGTGTTTATCAAAAATCTGTAAATGGAACCAATCTTATAAATGCCAAACCACAAGAATTCTGAATTATTATAAGAAAAATACATGAAAATAAAATAAATTAATCCAGTTTTAAGGTTCTTAAATTGACTGTTTGTTTTAGGGTTGAATTATAGGAGTTTAGTCTTTACTTTCTGCATGGCCTGACTCCTGAACGACTCTCCTCAGACCCTCAGGCTGAAACCGATTGACAGTCTAACCTTTTAACCTTTAAAACTTCATGGAAACCAAGTTTTGCTGTTGGACTACAGCTCTGACACAATCTGACTGAGGAGCCATCATTTTCTTCACCTCAAACACCTCTAGAGTCTTTTTTTTAGCAAACCCAGTTAAAAGCTGTTACATTTTCCTTCCCTGAAACTATATTTCAGACTTTTCCTGTTAAAAAGTCGTAGTTTTACAACATTCATTGGTTTTCTTGTGTTTACCAGTGGATATCTAAGTATTTAAAGGTCTACTTTCATCATTCCTCTTTCTTTCCCTGTTGAAATAAAGTCAAATTAAAGTCAGGTTTCCTTCCTTTTTGTTTTACAGAAAGATTCAACGGTCAAGTTTCACGTTCTGCTGACGTCTTACGAGTTGATCACCATCGACCAGGCTGTCCTGGGATCCATCGAATGGGCCTGTCTGGTGGTGGACGAGGCGCACAGACTAAAGAACAATCAGTCCAAGGTTTGTGTTTTTCTTTTTGCTCATCACATCAGGTCGTCCAGAAGTCCTTCCGTATATATATTTTTTTAATGTATTTTTCTGTTGGTCTCTCTTCCTGTGACCAGTTCTTCCGCGTGTTGAACAACTACCCGCTGCAACACAAGCTGCTGCTGACCGGCACGCCTCTCCAGAACAACCTGGAGGAGCTCTTCCACCTGCTGAACTTCTTGACTCCAGAAAGATTCAAGTCAGTAGTGCTGGTGCTGAGACGTGGACGCCGTGCCAATTTCTATGTATTTATTGGTCTTTGCCTTCTGCAGCAACCTTGAAGGGTTTCTGGAGGAGTTTGCGGACATTGCCAAAGAGGACCAGATCAAGAAGCTCCACGACATGCTGGGACCACACATGCTCAGGAGGCTGAAGGCGGACGTGTTCAAACACATGCCCTCCAAGACTGAGCTCATCGTTCGAGTGGAGCTGAGCCCAATGCAGAAGTAAGTCCAAACAGATTCCTCAGAGTGGAACCAGCTTACATGATGTTTTCTTCATGATTACCGTTCAGTAAAGTTTAGATGTTCTCCGGATTTTGGTTTCTGTTATCAAAACTTATGAATTTTTAAAATCTTTCTTGCCTTTTTATTCCCATTTTTCCCTTTTTGCAACCCAGAAAATACTACAAATTCATTCTAACACGTAACTTTGAGGCCCTGAACACTCGCGGCGGAGGAAACCAGGTCTCCCTCCTCAACGTAGTGATGGACCTGAAGAAGTGTTGTAATCATCCCTACCTCTTCCCAGCTGCCGCCACTGTGAGTTTCCACTGGATTACAGCAAGTCAGTCATACCTGTGCATTGAAGCACGTTTAGTTTTTTGACATTTTGAATCATTCCCAAATCCCAGGAGGCACCGAAACTTCCAAACGGCATGTATGAAGGAAACTCCCTGACGAAGGCTTCAGGGAAGCTGATGCTGCTTCAGAAGATGATGAGGAAGCTGAAGGAGGGAGGACACAGGGTCCTCGTTTTCTCGCAGATGACCAAAATGCTCGACTTGCTGGAGGATTTCCTGGAGAATGAAGGCTATAAATACGAGAGGATCGACGGCGGCGTCACCGGCAACATGAGACAGGAGGCCATTGACCGTTTTAATGGTGAGACACGTGTTCGTGGACTTCAAGATGCCTGCTTTGCCTCTCAGGACAGCTGACGTGCAATCTGTGTCTTCTAATCTGAATGCTGCTCTTCTTTCCTTGAAGCTCCCGGCGCTCAGCAGTTTGCGTTCCTCCTCTCCACCCGAGCCGGCGGTTTGGGCATCAATCTGGCGTCCGCCGACACCGTCATCATCTACGACTCCGACTGGAACCCGCACAACGACATCCAGGTAGGAACCCTGGGCTGCAGCCTCGCGCCTGGGCGTCCTTTTTATTTGGACGATAGCTGATTTATTTAGCTTCCTGCTCTGTCTGCGTCCCTCAGGCGTTCAGCAGAGCTCATCGAATCGGCCAGAACAGGAAGGTGATGATTTATCGCTTTGTTACCAAAGCGTCTGTGGAGGAGAGGATCACACAGGTCCGTCAGAAGGAGCACTGGATATTAAAACCCAGATTTACACTGTCAGGAATCTCTGATCTTCCCGCTCACCGCCGGTCTGTCTTGTCAGGTGGCGAAGAAGAAGATGATGCTCACCCACCTGGTGGTGCGGCCCGGCCTCGGCTCCAAGACAGGCTCCATGTCCAAGCAGGAGCTGGACGACATCCTCAAGTTCGGAACCGAGGAGCTGTTCAAGGACGAAGTCGGAGAAGGTGGTTCGTAGTTGAAATCAAACCTCTGGAAAATAGTGCATCTCAGAAACCTTGTTTATTACACCAGAGTCTAAGAATCAGATAAAGTATTTTTTTGTGTTTCTCATATCCTCTAATCAATCGACCAGACCTCGTGAAAAATATTTCAGTCCTAACTTCAAGTTTCTTGGCTTTTTCCTTCCCCCGTCTGGTTTCTCACAGGGGACAACAAGGAAGACGACAGCAGCGTGATCCACTACGACGATCACGCCATCGACCGCCTGCTGGACAGGAACCAGGACGCCACCGACGACACGGAGCTCCAGAGCATGAACGAGTACCTCAGCTCCTTCAAAGTGGCTCAGTATGTGGTCAAAGACGAGGACGACGAGGTAAAATTTGAGCTCGCGCTCAAAGCGCGTCTGAGTTGAGCCTCAATTCAGATGAACTGTTAAAATACAGGGAAGCTAAACCCACAGGTTTTTATTTTAACGCGGCTGTTTGTGGACATGACATCAATGAAATCTTCTTTCTGTGAGGAGGAGGAGGTGGAAAGAGAGGTAATCAAGCAGGAAGAGAGCGTTGATCCCGACTACTGGGAGAAGCTGCTCCGGCATCACTACGAGCAGCAGCAGGAGGATCTCGCCCGCAATCTGGGCAAAGGCAAACGAACTCGAAAGCCGGTCAACTACAATGACGGCTCCCAGGAGGACCGAGGTATAAGACAGGGTACAGAACAATATATCGGCAACCTTTTCATGTGTGTGCGTGCTGTGCAGTGCTGTTTGTGCATTTAATGTTTATATAGTCTTAGCATAGAAATGTCAGATTTTTTAAAAATGTAGATTATGCTTTAAAACTATAGAATTTTAGCTTTTGCTGCTTTAGAAGTTTAACTCTATCGTCATAAGTTGGATCTAAATGGGAACACATACAAATTCATATTAGGTCCTAACTTTAACACCTTTTAAATATTTTTTTCTCCTCTACCGATTAGATAGTAGCTTGTGTGAGAAGTTTAGATTCTTCCTTTTTATTGATAATATGTTTAGATCAAGGCCAGGCGGTGAAGGGCTCTGTTCTTTTTTGCGTCTTTCCTCCCTCTATAACGTTTTTCTGTGCTCTCTTTAGACTGGCAGGAGGATCAGTCGGACAACCAGTCCGACTACTCGGTGGCTTCAGAGGAGGGCGACGAGGACTTCGACGAGCGGACTGAAGGTGAGCGAGCGGGCGGGCGTTGTCCAGGAGGTAAACTGGTTTTAATAATTTACAGACAAAGACGAGCCCTCTCATCTCATTTGTTTAATGCCGGTCACGGTGATTGAAGACGATGAACGGATGTCAGACTGGAGCTTCCTCGCAGTGATGAACGTTCTCGTTTACAATCGTTGCAGCTGCTCAGGAGTCTTTTCGTGCCCCCTCCACTAATCGCCCTCCACCTGCCCCTGCAGATACGCTGTCAGATTGAGACGACAGCTATGATATCCTCCTCAGCGAGTCAACAACACTGAAAGGACAAAGCCAAAGAAATAGGGAAAGAGAAGCAAAGGCGACAGTTTCTCAGCTGGATGAACTGTCTTTGTGCACTTTAAACTGCTGGTTGTGTGTTTGAATTGATTTTTGTCCAAAACATTCAACATAAACTGTTCTCGAGTGTTTTCAGTTCATAAAATGTGACATAGATTTTTTTTCACAATTTAATGTATATGGAGCCAGAAGATGTTTATTTTATTTATTTCTTTTTTTGTTACTGATTTGTTGTTGTTTCTTGGAATTATGGTTTTGCGGTTTGACTTGTATCGAATTAAATGTGTGGTGGGTCGCAAATGTCCTGAAAGCGTCGTTAGAGGTGAGGCAGGACAGCTTCATCGGGTCAGGATGGCGCAGTGAGCTGTGAGCGGATCGCCCACACAGCCGCTCCAGGACAACAAGAGCACACACGATCATGAACCGGCATGGCTTCACTGGAATCTGGTGTTGGAGTGGGCGCTGAATTTGTAGTCTCTCCTCTTCCTCACAGCGAACGCTCGCAGGCCGAACCGCAAAGGGCTGAGAAACGACAGAGACAAGCCTCTCCCTCCACTGCTGGCCCGGGTCGGCGGGAACATCGAGGCAAGTTTTCTTCACTTCTATTTATTTATTTTTTTAGTATATCGTGTAAACTTAAGAAATAAGTTGTTAATATAAAGAATAAAAGTCGCTTAGATGTGTAATTTCTGTTGCGTTCTGTAAATTTCAGGTTTTGGGCTTTAACGCACGACAGAGGAAAGCGTTCCTGAACGCAGTGATGCGTTATGGGATGCCGCCACAAGACGCCTTCACCAACCAGTGGCTGGTCAGGGACCTGCGAGGAAAGTCCGAGAAAGAGTTCAAGTGAGTATGATGACGATGATGTTTGTCTCTCCGTCTTCGTATTTACTTTTTTTTTTTAATTCCTGTGAAATTTGTGTCTTTTCCACGGAGATTTTGACTTTATTTAACAGTATGTCTTCCTCCCTGGTGTGCGCGTAGGGCCTATGTGTCTCTGTTTATGCGTCACCTTTGTGAGCCGGGCGCCGACGGAGCGGAGACCTTCGCCGACGGCGTCCCGCGTGAGGGCCTGTCGAGGCAGCACGTGCTGACTCGCATCGGCGTCATGTCCCTCATCCGGAAGAAGGTGTGGAGAAAGAAAACGGCACTGAAAGAAACTTGACTGGTCTTCTAGATATTTGGATATCCGTGCGGTGGAGTGACGCGGTGTTTTGTCCAACAGGTGCAGGAGTTCGAGCACGTGAACGGTCAGTGGTCGATGCCCTGGATGGCCGAGCTGGAGGAGAACAAACGGGCGGCAGCTTTGGCTGCAGGCGAAGACCCAAAGACCCCGTCCACCGGGACGCCTGCAGACACGCAACCAAACACTCCCGTTCCAGGTAAACTCGTCTCACACAACACTGTGTTTTCCCCAGTCGAGTCCTATAAACACACACGCCGAGTGAAGATTCGAACTCACTTGATTTCTAACTTTAATCCTCATTTCGAGCTGCTTCTCTTTCCCTTTTACCGACATGAAAATATTGCCAAAAAGCCGGTTTCAGCCTGTTTGCCGCCCTCTTGTGGACACAACCAGAACTTCCTCGTGAACATTGATCCAAAGATATGTCAATGGGAAAGCTGATGTGTTTTCAGATTCAGATTTCTTTATTTTCATCCAGGTAAATTGCATCAGAGAAACTCTGCAGGATTAAAATGGCGATGAATGATCAACAATAAAAACACAGATAATGCAGTACCTGGGAATAAATATGTAAAAACAGAGTAGCATAAGTTATTCCACATGTTATTTATAGTCCATTGCTTTATGAAAAGATGACGGTGGGAAAGAAGCTTCCCTAACCTCACAATTTTTACATCTCAGTGTTTGTAACATGTTTGTAATGTTGTCTGTTTTCAGAGGATTTGTCGCGATCAGAGGACAAAGAAGACGTGAAAAAGGAGGGAGAAGATGGCAAAGCAGCCAAAAAGACTGACGAGCCAGAGGTAAACTCTCCCCCCGAGTCGCCCGCAGCCGTATTCATTACTGCCGTCACTAAACCATGCTATTGTTCATTGTCCCTGCACTGAAACTATCCACCTCTCGCCCAGATCATCGAAATCCCAGACGAGTCTGAAAAATCCCCCGCTGTCGAAAAGAAAGAAGAAGGAGACCTGGCTGGAGAGAAGGAGGAGAAAGAGAAGGAGGCCGATGGGGAGGAAGAGAAGGAGAAGGAGGCCGAAGACACGAGTAAAGTGAAAGACGAGAAAGAGAAATCTGCAGAAAAAGACTCATCTGCTGACATTAAAGGCGAAGTTTCAGAAGGAAAGGCCGATTCAGAGGAGGACAAGTCTAAAGGTGAGACACAGGACAGTGACAGTGCCCCAACTTCGATGCCACTTGAAAAACTCAGAAATCGGCTTTAATTTTTTCCCAAGATGTGTCATTTCAGGTTGCACGATTCATATGAACTTTTTCTTTTTTTTCTAAACTTGATATTTTCTGTTTACTTTGGTCTTTTACACTTCAGCTGTTCAAAACTGTTCACCTCAATCATAAAGGTGACTTGTACTGTCACATCATTTTCATGTCTAACAGTTAAAGAGGACGCTCATTCTGTGACACAAAACTAGGATGATTTTATAAAAAGAAGTAACCAGAAATATAAGTTTTCAGCAGTTTCACTTTGCTGCGTTTGTTTCAGTGGAGGAAATCAAAGATGAGAAGATGGACCGCAGTTCACCAACAGAGGAGAAAAAAGGTGATTTGTATTTCCATCTCCGTGTGTGTGTGTGTGTGTGTGTGTGTGTGTGTGTGTGTGTGTGTGTGTGTTCGTTCATGAACAGATGGAGTTTGCGGTGATGCTGCTTTGAGTGAAAACACTCCGAACAGTCACCCAGACGAAACAGCCTGATCATGTTTAATGGGTTTTTAATGTGACTTTGAACTCGGCTGTTTAGTTCTCTGTGATTTATTATGATAATGATGTTTTCTCTATTTACATGATCCGATTTTCTGTATGTTTTAGTTAAGCTTCATTTAATTTTCTATCTGTGATATTCCTTAATTTAAGTTTTAATCTCACATTTTAAATGTTTTTAATATTCAATTATAATTTAATTCAGCTCTGGAGTTTCCCTCTTTCACAGTGGTTTTATAAATACTAACATTTGTATGTTTTATAAATATACACTGATGTATTTCAATTTCCTCTCTATCAATTTGATTTTCACTGTTTCTCAGAAGCAGAAGAAACCATAAAGTGTCATGAACCTGTCATTGCAAAAAAAAAAACACCAAAACCTCAAACTGCTTTTTTCTTTCTTTCTTTCGTTCTTTCTTACTGTAGAGCAAAAAGAGGAAAAGGATGTGAAAACAGACGAGTCTGGAAAACTGCAGAACGGTGAGAACACGAAGGAGGGCGGAGCCGCGGCGCCGGCGGTTAACGTCAGCGAGGAGAAGAAGAAGGCCACCAAACAGAGGTTCATGTTCAACATCGCAGATGGAGGATTCACAGGTGAACACACACACACACACACACACACACACACACACATCCCTCTCGCTCACTTCTCGTTCTTTTCCTGCCTTTGCTCTCTGACCTTTGTCCTTTGCTCCCCAGAGCTCCACTCTCTGTGGCAGAACGAGGAGCGGGCCGCCACCGTCACCAAGAAGACCTTCGAGATTTGGCACCGTCGCCATGACTACTGGCTGCTGGCCGGCATCATACAGTATCCCTTTCAACAAATCGCCATAGATCTTAAACCCTGCTGACTGGAAAAACACAATACTGCCACAATATTGATCTCCTGGCTGCCATCGGTCATCCAGCCGTATGCAGCTGGCGATTGGTTTCCTCCAATATGAGGAAAGAAAAATATTCATCATGCCACTCAGAAATATCTTCCGAGTCAAAACGCTCGACCGTCCACAGGCCTGAACGTTGTTCCCTTTAACTGTGGCGTCCCAGACACGGCTACGCTCGCTGGCAGGACGTGCAGAACGACGTCCGGTTCGCCATCCTCAACGAGCCCTTCAAGGGGGAGATGAGCCGAGGGAACTTCCTGGAGATCAAGAACAAGTTCCTGGCCCGCAGGTTCAAGGTGAAGCGGCGGTTTCCTCCTCAGCCGGTTCTGGTCTTTGCGTGCGTCTGTGTCGTTTCGTTTCTCACCGGGGTTCCCCCCCCCCCCCCCCCCCGTGTGTCGCCGCCTCCCTTGCAGCTCCTGGAGCAGGCGCTGGTCATCGAGGAGCAGCTTCGCCGGGCGGCCTACCTGAACATGACGGAGGACCCGGCGCACCCCTCCATGGCGCTCAACACCCGCTTCAGTGAGGTGGAGTGTCTCGCCGAGTCGCACCAGCACCTCAGCAAGGAGTCCATGTCGGGAAACAAGCCTGCTAACGCCGTCCTGCATAAAGGTAAACGGCAGAAGAATCGTCACTTTTTATAAGTTACGGCAAAAAAAAAAAGCGTATTTCTAGAATCGTATGCTGACTTCTTTTAAAATGCGATGAGTCACAAAGTTATATTTTGAGAGCAATAGGTATGTATTGTCGTTGTCCCCAGACTCGGCTGCAGGCAGACACTTCTTCAGACAAGCTGGTATCAATGGAGTGACTGCATTTAAAGTGTGAACGGTACTTTTTGAAGGAGAGGGATCTGAGTTACTGCAGCTGTTTGCTTTAGAGGATGCACACAATGTCAGGACTAGAAGGACATCAGCATCACATTCTGCACATTCAGTTACTTTTGCTTCAGGAGACTTATTCGCTAAGAAGCCATGAAACCAGTCTTCCTTTATTGGTGCCGATCATATCGGGGAAAATACAATTTATTTATTGTTTATTCTCACTTCTAAACACTTTATTACACCTGATCATTACTCTACTGAGTGATTTTTTTTTTTTTTTTTACTTGCCAGATTATGTTTGAATGGCATGTATGTAGAAAGTCCTGCCACCCGTGTGAGCTGGATCCTTACAGGAGTTGAGTGTTTGCTGTATGAACAGCCCGTCGCTGATTTTCTGCTGTTATTTTTCACTCAGCTTAGAGTTCTAAGACAACTTTTTATGGCGTCAGTTCAGTGCCAGAAATAACCAGCGCGCTCACGGTCACTCTTTGCTGGAGAATTCAATAGTGAGAAACTCATATCTTGGGCAGTCTTCCATGGTGTTTGTCACCATGGCAACCAGCGTAAACAACACATGTGACAAAGCATACAATCAAACAGTGTTTACTTTTTAGACTTTTGGAGGAAAAAAAAAAACTGCAGCCCCACTGATCCATCAAAAAGAGATCACAGAGATAACGGAGTACGCTCAGCCGTGATGGTCACATGAAAAGGCTTTTCCTTTTTTATTTCCTCCCGGGAAACTGACCAGTTCTGCACCGCTGTGTTCAAACCACTTTAACAGAAGGCTGTGTCGAAGTTAGAGTGAGCGCTCAGAGAGTGGTCTTAATGCACGCTGATTATTATGGTTTCTATGCACGTAAGTTTCAGCACTGAACTGACTCCATAACCTCCTGTTGATTAGTTTTTCCAGCATCGGTCAGCAGTTTCTGACTAACAGAAGCTTGCATCTGTGTGCAACAGGTGTGGACTGTATCTGTGATAATATCAGGCAAAAATGACCCCAGCTGAGTAAATACAGGTATTGAAATCTGTTCCCTTCTTTTCTCTACCTGTAAATTAAATAAAAAAATCAAATCAGAAACATTCTTCACTTGAGAGTATTTACAACTTCTGCATATTCAGCTTCACATTCTGCTCAGTTCAGGCAGGGTGTGAAGTCTAATCTGGAATGTTTGTTGCTTTGCAGTGTACAACACAGGGCAGACACACACACACACACACACACACACACACACACACACACACACACACGCACACACGCATAACGCTCAGTAGGGATGCACATGGTTAACCGTTTAACCGATAACAGGAACTTTGACCGATTAATACTATCGGTTATTTATTTACTTATTTTTTTTAAAAAACTCCAGCTGGAGCGGAGCTCTCCACAGAACCCGTGCGTCTTCAAGCACGCTGGCATTATATTACAGATATCAATGACGGCGCTGCAGATGACACCTTCAGTCACTGATTAATTCCAGTTGCCTTCATGTTGTACAGTAGCGGAGGGTGTGTATCTTTGTGCGCATTTACGCATGTGGCACAAAACCGGCGTTACATTGAATATTATTTTTTATCTCCAGACGCGCCGCGGGTCGTCCAGATTTACAGTGAAATGGTTCGGTGTGAAGCCGCATCATCCAGAGAAACATTAAGCTCCATCAGAACTGTTTAAAAATCGGATTTCAGAAGCTAAAACTTTATTTAGGAAATTAATCAGAACACACACAAAAAAAAAATTACCAGCGCGCTCGCTCTCGACATAATTTAAAAAACAATAGATGATTGAAGCCTACAGTACTGTTAATTATATCTAAATCTTCTTGCTTTTTTTACATTTTAGATGAGAATTTTCAGTCATTGTAAATCCGCAGTTAAAGGTGCTGTAGGCAGGATTCCGCATCTCCGCCATCTCGCTTAGGGTTACCTCAGCAAGATGGCGATTTGACCCATCTAAGATGGCGATTTGAAACCCAGCACAGCCAATCCTGTCCTGTTTTCTCTGACATCACGCCCTCACGCAAGTTAAGCCCCTCCCACAAGAACGTGCGACGAACGCCCCTCGACCAATCACGGTTAGAGCCTCATGGGCTCTTCTGATTGGTCAAAGATACCTGGAGCGGTCCAGATTCCTTTTCAGCTCAGAACAGAGACAGATGGAAACGCTGCGCCTTCGCGGTAGTGCAATTATGGTACACTCGTAAAGGATTATCAATGGATAATCTACAGATTACAGATTATTTAGAGAAAATTAAGGACATACATTGTCAGTACGTTATCATTTAATATTAAAGTTGATTTAGCCTGAGCAATTCTGTCGACAGACCTTTTCCTCCCTCCAGACAGTCTGCCGTCTCCGTCCACGAGATTTCCACTCTCTGGTGTGTGGAGCGATCAGGCTAGAGCTCCGTCTGCCTTCACTTTTACCGTCATGTTTTGTTTGCTGTGGCGCTCTGCCGCATGCGGCGTCACCTGCGCGCAACGCGGTCAGCTGGCTGCTGCGCGGACGTCCGCGGATCGGTCCGCGCAGCCCAATGCGCAACGCACACCCACGCAGACATGTGAAGCATGGACGGGCCTTAAATCTTATCAGTTAACGGTTATTAACCGGTTAAAGGGCGTCGGTTATCGGTCATAAAAAAAATATATAAAATGTGCATCCCTAACGCTCAGATGTTGTTTCTCTGAATCTTTAATGACGGAGTTCAATTGTAATGTCAGTAAAAAGCCTCGTGCTCACAGAAAACTCATTCCAGGAGTCAGTTTAATGGTATTTTTTATTTAGTTTACATGTTTTGAGTGTAATTTGGACTCATCATGTTGACTTGGACTGCACCGTTTAATCCGGACAGTCCGACACAGCTGTTAGATGTTTGGAAAACAGTCCACACCCTCCGGCCTTTTGATGAAACTTATTTTTTAGTTTAAGCCAGAAGTCAGGTTGAATCTGCTCGGCTCTCAGACTCTCACCCTCCCTCCGCCGTCTCCAGTTCTCAAACAGCTGGAGGAGCTGCTGAGCGACATGAAGGCTGACGTCACTCGCCTGCCGGCGACCATCGCCAGGATACCGCCGGTGGCCGTGCGGCTGCAGATGTCCGAGAGGAACATCCTGAGCCGGCTGGCCAGCCGGGGCCCCGAGGTGGGCTCCCAGAACCAGTCCCAGCCCTCGCAGCAGATGCAGGTGCCGCGCTGATCGGCGGCGTTTTCACCCACGGAGGCCAGCCGTCCTCGCCTCGCCTCGCCTCGCCTCGCCGCCACGTAGCAGACGTCAACCCCCACCCCCCTCCCCCTCCTCCTCCTCCTCCTCCTCCTCCTCCTCTTCCTCTCCCTCCGCCGTGTACAGCACCGTCAGGTTAGTCCTCCCCCGCTCTGCATCCACCTCCCATCTCCGGACTCAGACGAGCGTCAGCTGTGCGGCTGGACTCTGCGGTTATAAAAGAAAACGGGAAAAAAAACAAAAAAAAAAAAAGACTGGAACTGTAGATTTAGGACGGAAGCGAACGGACGAATCGCTTCTCGTCTCTCTCCTCCACCGGGAATCAGACTCGGCTCCTCTGTCCTGAGCACTGGACTGCAGGCCGCTTCCCCTGGGCCTGTCCTCACACCAGGGTCAAACGCGTGCGTGTGTGCGAGCGTGTGTGTGTGTGTAATTATCTGTACAATAGAGCGGACAGAAAGCAGCATGTGTGGAGTTTACTGGTGCTTCGGAAAAGCTTTGGGACGGTTGAAGAACTGAAGGGATTTCTCTGAGCTCGCTCTCACCTCTAGGAAGTTCTCACACTACCAATGTTTATGTTATTTTTTGTATTATTTTAGAAGTCATCCACCTCTGGTGTCCTTGTTTGCGTGCGGATTGGAAGTGTGTGTGTTTTTCCAGCGTGTGTGTGTGTGTGTGTGTGTGTTGACCGGGGCATCTTGATGTGCACTTCTACTGCAGAATCCCCGACACTGACAGACTGTTACCGCCACTTTTTTGTATCGGTCCCGCCCGTTACCTCGTCTCGTCCCGCTCCCCCCGCCGAACCTCCGACCTCCGGCGTCGGGCCGCTCGATCCGGGATCAGCTCTCCGTGTTCACGCCCCAGCCAGCACCTCGACATTCCTGCCGCCCGCGCCGCCGACTCGCCCCCTCGGACGTCTTCTCAGATTACCAACATGCAATAGCGCCGCCGCTTCTAGGTGCACGGGACGGTTTTCCAGAACAATCTTAAGTTAATTTAATTTCTTACTGTCTGTTGCTATGTTGTTTTACATTATGGGATATTATTATTATTAAGGTCACCACCTTGTTGTTTTTATTGTTGCTGTTTGTTTTTAAGAACTACAATAAAAAGTCGACGGTTTTCTAAGTTTTTGTCAAATTCTTACGTGGAAACGTGAGTGTGGATATTTTTGTGCGGTTATTTGAACTACGCTACATAAACACTGATTGTTACACAACTGTAATTATTATCTATAAGACACAAGCAGATACATTTAGGTGTTTTCAACAGCCTGTTTTTTTTTTATTTAAATAAACTCATAAAAACCAATAATTCCCTAATAATACCCTAACCCTTTTTTTTTAAACATTTGATTAAAAAAACGAGTTTTTAAAACTGAATATCAAAAACAGGTATTGCTCAAAATGTTGTGACGCCGAATGGAAAAAAGCAGAAAGAAGAAACAGAACCATGATTGCAGAATCTCGGTTGCCGCTAAACACAGGTTGTTACTCTTTCTTTGTTTCGGTTGTTGAAGTTTTTCCTGGATGAATTTAACGCTTCACTTTTCTTGTGCTTGTTTTTTTTTTTTTTTTTAAAGCTTCTTTCTTTTTAAATACCTGGTAAGTTTCTGTCACCGAGAACACAGAAGCTTATTTTATGGTTAAATGTGAGTTTTAATAACGGTTCCCTCTGATTCTTCCCTTTCAGCATGATTTCTCCTTAAACATTACTTTGGGGGGAAAAAACTCCAGTTTTTTTTTTTTTGTTGTTTTTTTTTACCTGCCTCTGCAAACCCCCCCACAACGCCCCCCGGGGAGTTACCCTTTCCACTCTTTGAAATCCGCAGATCTGCATAAAGGTAACCTTGTCTTTCACACTTCACAGGTTGTTTGTTTCCTGCAGACCTGAAACGGCTGTTATTATGAAGTGTGTGTGGCGTGGCCCTGGGCTTACGGCTAATCGCTCAGAGAGATTGACCTGGAACTTTCATCCTTCACCAACCGTGAGGTTTATATTTAGCAGCGGATCTTTTAACCTGAACAGTGGTTTACCTGAAAGAGGGTTAAAACAAAATATGCCATCTTGTGAAAATGTTCGCGTCACATATTTGCCGTCACATCTCTGTGCTGAAACAAGCGCCGCTGTTTCTGAGTTTCTGCCGTATTGATAACGTTGATACACGCAGCATCAGGCTTCGTTTGCATGCTGCTCAACAGCAGCCATCATTTCACCATCAGCGCCCGTCACTGATGTTTGGCAGAACACAACAGGAGTTATTCACATGTGATGCACAGTGAACCTGAGGCATTACTCCAGGAAGAGTTATGTGTTAAAGAGAATTTTAGAATTCACACGGAGGCAACAGTTGCTTTGCAGGAAGAAGTTGGAAAGCTTTTCGCCGACGGACGACGTTGTGAGAGGAAGAGTCGAGCTACAAGGGGGCAGGAACAGGCACATTTTCTCCCAAAGATAGCGGGGCAATTAAGGACGATTATAGTAAATTGCAGGGTGGGAGGATTGTAATGACGCCTGATACCTTATCGTGAAGCGGAGTCGGGGGGGGTTTGGAAACAAGAGGAGCTAACCTGGACTCCTAAACGCACAGGCTCTCGGTTTGTGTGAGCTGACGGCGTCTGTGTGTGATCGGAGGTGGAGGAACACCGCACATCTTCTCACAGGCGGCAGACGGGAGGCTGGATTCAAACATCACTTCCTGCTCCGCCTGTAGCGGGGCTGCCACTGATCCACAGCAGAGTCTGCATCATGTCTTGTGGGTGAGTTTCTTGTTAGTATGTGACGTTAATTTTATTCTTTAAACTTGTTACTGTAGTTTTTTTCTTTTTTAATAACTCTTTTTCAAGGCTACAGTATCTTTCTTTTATGTTCTATTTCTTCCTTCCGTTCACGTCTGTCTTCTGAGAGTTCACCAGGAAATGAATTGTCGCTTTAACTTAGAATCATCACAAGCTGAAATGATCCTGAATTGGACGTGTGTGAGAAGGTAAACAGCTTGTATATCTGGGTGATTAAAGACGGCACTTATTGCAATTTAACTTTTTATAGGAATTAAAACATATTTAATTAATCGACTAATGTATATGTCAATGTTTGGTTATGTGTTTATAAAAGGCTTCTGGAATAAAACAGTAATTCCAAAATGTCAAAGTGAAATAAGCCCGCAGTTACACAGCTATAAATATAAAAGAGCCATGAGGATGTAGCCATATGGAAATGTGTCTGATGGGAGACAAAGTCAAACTGTATCTCTGTGAGTAACCGTGGTAACACACCCAAACAAGCCCAATGCGCTGAATGCAACTTCTGAGAAAACTGAACCCAAAATAACAAACGTGCCGTAAACATCAGCACCTTTATTTAAGAGTTCAAGGTGGTATTTATAAAAAGCTCCGAAGAAGTCACCATCAGTCAATTTTTGTAGCATCATTCATGCACTGAAACCCAGCGGTCTATAAAAGACACAACAATAGAAATGGACTCGGTTTCAAAGACATGATGTAGGAAAATGAGCAGAATTTAGAAATGAAGACGCAGCTGGTGATGTGAGGTCTGATGTGCTTTAGTTGTTGTTGGGAGCATTTCTTGTGTGTGTGTGTGTGTGTGTGTGTGTGTGTGTGTGTGTGTGTGTGTGTGTGTGTGTGTGTGTGTGTGTGTGTGTTCTTGTATTTCTATCCTTGTCGGGGCCAAATGTCCCCACAAGGATAGCAAAACGTGGAACGACGTGCCTTGTGGGGACCTTTTTCCGGTCCTAAGTAGGAGAAACAGTGTTTTCTTGACCTTGTTGTTGTTACTGAAAAAAGTAAAAGTGCAAAAACATTTCTTTAGGGTTAGGCTTTGTTGTGGTGTGGGTTAGGGTTAGGGTAAGGGTCAGGGTTAGGGGCTAGACATGAATGGGAGTCAATGGACGGTCCCCACAAGGATAGAAATACAAGACTGAGCGTGTGTGTGTGTGTGTGTGTGTCGTCCTGCAGCCTGAGTGAAGTGAAGAGGGGGAAGAGACAACAAAGCAACTGTAGCTCTCCAACCTCTCAGGAAAATCATCACCACAATAACTGACAACTGCAGGTGTGTGTGTGTGTGTGGAGGGTGGGAGGAGCTACACTGTGCTGCATATTGTAGATTCTTCCACTTTTATTCTGCTTTTTTTCTGAAACTACTTTCAGAAAACAAACATTTGCGTGACATTTGGAACGGCGGCTCTCTGCTCCGGAGTCCAGTGAGGAAAACATCAACTTTGAGAAACACATTTTACATATGTGCAAATATCTCACACCTCTTGTATCCAAACAAGATTTGCTACTTAAATGCAGATTGTTTGTCGTCATAAAATATTTGTTTGTGCCTTTTTTGTCGCGTGTGGAGCACGTTGTGGTTGTGCTGAGCGTCGGGGCCTCTGTGGTGGAGGCCCTGTGCTGCACCGTGAAAAGCTCGTGCACGCTCCTCTTGGAGAAGCACGGCTCTGTCTGCACGGTGTGTGCTCAGCGTGGTCTTCAGCTGCCTCTGTAGGCTGATCAAGGAGAAAGTTTGCAGTTGTAAATGGTTTACCAGCTGAAAGCCACACATACACACACACACACACACACACACACACACACACAGATGTATGCTGAGAGGGAAGGCTGGAGTGTGTACATGAGGAAGTGCTCTGCGACCTTTGTGTGCTTCATTCACACCTGGAAGTAAAAGGCAGGCTGATAACAGTGTTGTCACACAGGTGGACGGGCAGAGAAGAGAAACTGCAGACGCTGAAGGATCCAGGCTTGCAGAACAAAAAAAAAAAAAAAACAGAAGCTGAAGCTATTTATTTTACGCATGTTTGATTTGTGTTCCGAAGGTGGAGCGACTGACCGGTCGACAGTCAGATTCACAGATGAGTGAAATCATCTGGACCTTTGATGCTGCCTGTGTTCTTTCCTCTGAAGCGAGGGAGCGGCGGCCGGTGATTCTGCAGTCTGGACTCTCCCGGCTGCTGAGCAGTGATGAGTTTTAGTTGTGGTCGTCAATTACAAAATAAAGAGAACGCAGCAGGTCCGGCGTCCGCGGGAGGAATTCCGGCCCGTCAGCTATTTTGGTTCCTGTCTTGCTTTCACTATTTGTGAAAGGGGATGTAAAAAGGAAGGAAGGAGAGAGCAAGTGCGAGAACGACAGAGGGGAGGAGAGGCGGACGCGAGCGGTCTGAGGCTCTCGCTCGAGCGCCACTCGTTTGACAGGCTGCCGAGAAGAGTAAGTGTTTCCCTGCTTTTCTCCCGCTTCAACAGGAAGGATGGCTCCAGGTGGACAGTGCAGGAATGTTTGCTGCGTTTTGACCGTACTTTTACAGCAGTAGATAAAGCCCATGACTGTGAGAGTAGAATCTGAGTGTGAAAAGCAAACGCAGCAGTGATGCCAGTTCAGTCTTGACGTGAAGAGCGAGTGAGAAAGAGGCTTTTTTGTTTTTCCACCAGATTTGCATTTAAAAGTCTCGAGTCTGCACGCGCTGCACAGGTACGAGCGGCTCCTCTTCTCTTTGCGCCAGAGGAAGTGAAGAGACGCCATGGTTCGGTGAGTCAAGCCTCTGCCGGACAGCTTCAGCCCTCTGTTAGCCAACAGCCGGCCCGTGTACTTTGAGTTTTTGTGCAAGGCGCAAAGACAACTTCTCTGTTTCCATTCCTCCTTCTGGGGTCTTGCTCCAGCTGTTGGCCTCTGGTGCTCTGTTCCTCTATCTTGTGATTGGTGCTGCCTTGTGTGTGTGTGTGTGTTGTCCGCTGTTTGCTCACTTAAAGAAAAAGTGTCATAAATAACATTTAGTTGAATCAGCCACTGGTTTAGTGCTTCCCCGGGCCTGAGTAAAGTTCCTTCTTTGAGCCGACACCAACTTCTGTCTGTGTTTTTTTTTTTTTTTTTTTTTTTTTTTTTTAATATTCTCTGTAAAAACTGCTTCATTGTATAAAAACTCAGCCACACTTTCCCACAGTTTACAACACAAACTCTGCTTACAACAGGTTTTTATGGTGTGTTTTGAACTTGGTGCGACACGTGTGTCGTCATGCTCCTGTCCTGTGACCTTAAAGTCGCTTATATTAGTGCAGCAATGCATTCGTTGTTTGGTGTATCAGACGATTTATCAGGAAACCGTCTTGGTTTGAGTTGAGCGCCTTCATCAGATGGACATGCTAAAAGTCCTTTTTGGGGTGACAATAGGAGCCGTTTGGCCATATTTGTTGATTCCGAGTCAGTTCGACCTCTCATACTGAGTTTTTCTAGATTTCTGGGTTACGCTGCGTATCTATTTATAAACTGCATTATCAGTTATTCTAGTGAGCTTCCTGCTATACGTGAATGATGAATTGCTCGCAACTACGTTGTTGAGTTTTCATGTCTATTAATGTTCACCAACCACCTTGCTGCAGCAGCGGGTGTTTTAAATAAAGCTGAGTTGAGTTTATTTGAAAGATACTGGTTGCTCATGGTTAAAAAAAATAAACTAAAACAATTGTATTATTTTAGGGTATATAGGCCTCAGTATTAAATGATCTATTTGTAATCCATCATTAGTGCTGCCGTGTCTTTCAAACCTATTAAACACATCATTTTCTGCTCAAAGCACTGCAGCAATGCTTCACAGGTTCTATTTTAGGTTTTTTTCTCTAACACCTAAAAAAAAAATTGAAATCAAAATCTTCAAGATTCAACGCTCAGGAAATAAATGCTGAAATGATAAGAAAGTATCGTTTTTCTGTCAGACCGGCTCAGTGGAAAAACTCAGAGACAAACGTTTACACGGCTTTTAAGTGTCTTTTTTTATTCATAAACTTTGTGCTCTCTTTGTTTCTACGCTAAATCTGTTAAACTCAAACTACAGTCTGTCTAATGGAAATCTTCTCTAACTGTGCGTGTGTGTGCGTGTCCGTGTGTGTGTGTGTGTGTGTGTTTCTGCAGGTGGTTCCACAGAGACATCACTGGCCTGCAGGCCGAGGACATGCTGAAGTCCCGGGGCATCCACGGCAGCTTTCTGGCTCGACCCAGCAAGAAGAATGTGGGCGATTTCTCGCTGTCTGTCAGGTAACGATCCTGCAGCGGCGTCCGAGCCAAACGCTCCTTTTGCAAAACTCTGCAGTTTTCTACTAAATCTGACATGTAAAAAGTTAGTGAACACAAGCAGAGCTTCAGCATTTGCCTTTACTTCTCTTCTCCTGTTGTTGGAACAAGTGAATACTGATGAACTCTTTCTTCTGATGATTAAAAAATATCTCAATTATTTATAGAAAAACATGAAGTGTCAAAAACATGCGATCTCCAGTAAAATTGAAGTTTTGCCTTCATCCTCGTCTGGTCTCACACCGACATGCAGATCATCCTTTTATAGACATACAGTTAATAGATATGTGCGTGAGGATTTTTTTTAAAATGTAGCAAAAATTAGATTTATTTGTTGAATTGGCAGAAAAATGTATTCTGTATGTACTATAAAGTGGAAAAAAAAAATATATAAGAAATTTAATTATCCAGCCTTCCCTTAATGTGTGCTCTTATTCTTTAGCTCTATACTGATGCTCCTGATACATTTAATAAACCCATGTTGCCCCAAAATCTGCATATCCTCCATCGCGTACGGGAGGGTTTATTGATTATCTGTACAGTCGGTGAACTAATATCAGCCGTCCTGATGAGACAGAGCAGACGGCGTCCAGACCCTGGATGTTCACGTGTGTGTGTGTGTCGCAGACTGCTGTAGGAACTACAGAGAGGGATCAGCTGCAGTCCGCGAAAGATCACATAATTCATTAATTCAATAAGGTGAAATTCATTTTAAAAAGATTAAACACCACAAAGTGCCGTGCATGGATAAATGCAGAATGCGAGCTGGGCTTAAAGCACGTGAGGCAGGTTAGTTTTACCCGACTGGTGTTGTCAGAAGAGTCAGTAGAGCCGCGGTCGTAAAGGTGGGAACAATAAAAACGGGAGCAAAGTCTGAAGCTTGCCGACCAGCCAAGGAATAAAAAATGTGTTTTAAGATTACCGGTAGTTTTAAAAATAGACTGAATGGGCGTGTCTGATCTGCAGTAGTAGCTCAATTCCTTAACTTAAAAATAGCGACATCTGATCAGAATCTGATCAGTTTTATTCCCGCCGTGTTGCCGTTGAACCCGATGTGGCCTGACTGTTGAACCCCCCCCCCCCCCCCCCCCCCCCTCTCAGGGTGGGTGAGCTGGTGACCCACATCCGCATCCAGAACACGGGCGACTACTACGACCTGTACGGCGGGGAGAAGTTCGCCACCCTGTCCGAGCTGGTGGAGTTCTACACGGCGGAGAACGGCATCCTGCAGGACAAGGACGGCACCCAGATCGAGCTGAAGTACCCCCTGAACTGCTCCGACCCCACCACCGAGAGGTGGGTGCACGGCGTGACGCCGGGCCCGTCTGGCCCGCATCCACTGTCTCCTCTGGGGCGTCTCTGGCTGACGGAAACAGCTCCTGGTTAGGTGGTCGATTTAAAAATATAGCCATGTGCAAGTTGATGCGTTTCCTGAGACGAGCCTCATTTACCGGCCTGATGGTTCATGTTGTTTGACCTGCAGCCTCACTGGGAGGCTGAGGCTTCTGTGTGGAGTTTGCATGTTCTCCCTGTTTTCGCCTATACTAGGCTTCCTCCTACTGGCTTCATGGAGCTTCCATGTTTCTTTCTGTTTAAAAAAAAAAAAAAAAAAAAGGAATACATGATCTAGTTCGCTTTAATTCTCTTTTAATGTTATCGCACCAATTACACCATCTCGTGCTTTTACTTTGAAAACCCAACAATTTCACACAAGCAAGCGCAGACGCACACACTCGTGCTTATGTTCTGCACTTTGGTTCACGATATCCTCCCCTCCGAGGGCTTCCGATTGATGTTTAACATGAATTTATGGGTGAGTTTTTATGAAAACTCACCTCTGCACTCTATACTCGTGACAGAATCACCGTGACTTTTTGTTTTTTAAGAGGAAATTAAGTGTGACTTTGGTTGGTTTAAGGCTGATCGACACATTTTATCACATTTAACTGGCAGAAAATATGTGCATACACACGTATTTACATTATCCTGACATTCTGAAACGGACATTTCCAAATATTTTGACTAAGGGCAGTTTATAAGAAGGACTGTTAAAAATCTCCGTCTCAGTTTAAGAAAAAAAAACTTTAATTAACTCAGGACTTTTGAAATGATGTTTCATGGGTTCAGTCCGTCTCCTCTGCTACTTCCAGACCAAAAAAAAAAATTCAATATGTATTGATATGCTGGTAAAACTGTGCTGCCAGCTCTGAATCAAGAGTCAACGCTGCATGATAAACTCCGCTGCCGCATGTCTCGACTTTCACTTAAAGAAGGTGTTGTAACAGCTGTTACGATCCTCAAGCAGCAAAAGTATTCAGAGAAACGTGCCAGTTAGAGGCTTTTAGCCAAAAAAAGCAGAAGTGAGGTTATTGAGACTTCATGTGAATGTTCCCAGGGTCACGCTTACAGCTGGTCGCTGTAGTTTATTTCATCTTTCTAATTTGTCATTTTAATTCCACTGAAATAAGATTGACTGCACAATCGATGTGCGGTTGAATGAAATAAATATTAGTTTTAAGCTTTGCTGATTCATTTTCATCTTCAGTCCATTCATTGATGATAGTTTGATGATGGACATATTAGAAAACAATTTTAGAGATACTGTGAGAATCAATAAACCTCAGGACTCCCCCGTCAAAGCTCCGACACTGAACAGGAATTCTGATTAAAAATATAAAGAAAGAATGCAAATGATTTTTTTTTCTAAATCGCATTTAACATGGCAAACAAAATGAAAGATGTAACAGCAACACTTACTCTGAATAACAACAAACAACACATTAAATTCTGTTTCCATTTATTTTTACAAGCACATTTCAGAATAAAGCTGCAGATTACAAAACAAAAGGCAGTCTCAAGTGTCAGTTTGAAATAACAACAAAAAAATGGATACCAGACGACACAGAATACTGTTGATTTTGAAAAATCGTTTTTAATGGTTACTTGAAGTAGAAGACGAGGCTGATCTGACTTCAGGTAGAATCTCTTTGATAAATGTGCATAATACAGATATTGTCTTGATTCTGCTTTAACGTTGACGACCGACTCATAGAGGGCAAACCTGAAGAGTTGCAGTCCTGCTATGATTCAGAGAGGACAATACTTTCTAGCGTGCGTGTGAGAGCGTGAACTCTAACCCCCCCCACCCCCCACCCCCCCCTTCGTCCTGCTCTCTCTGTCAGTTGTCTAACTTCCCTTTTGTTGCTGCGGTTGGAAACTTTAAGTTTTGACACTTTTGAAAGCGATGGCCGGACCCTGCCTGTCTTCCTCTGTTGCACACTCCATGGTGTTGCTGCTCGCTCGTTTATCTTCCTCATCTAACCCCGAGCTCTCCGTCCTCTCGCCTCAGCAGCTCCCTGCCATCAGCGATCATGCTTTTTTTTTTTAGGGGTGGGGGGGTCGGGGGGGGGGCATCGCCTCGTGGGCATGATCGTCTTCTGGTTCGGAGAACTTACCTCTGCACGCGCATGAGTTGGCTGATGCCCTCTGCGTGTTCTCAGGCCTCACGCCGCCCTTAGCGCTGCACTCTGACTTACTGCGGCTTTACAGACGTGCGTTCTGTGATTTTTAACGTGAAAGAAGAAGCTCGGCGGCATCGGAGGAAGGTGCAGCAATTTGGAAAAAGAGAGCAGAGGCAGCATGCGGTGTAGTTGGTGGCGAGTAAGGGAGGGGCATTCATGTGTATGTTGCAGAGCGAGGGGGGGGGGGGGGGGGGGGGGGGCAGTCTATAAATACGCTGTCCTCTTCAGCCACGAAATCTGTCATCAGAAATTTTCCGACCGCAACACAGGAAGTGTAGAAGAACAAATCGAGAACTGTGCCTAAAATTAAGTCACAGCCTGAGCTGACTACACACACACACACACAAACACACAAACACACACACACACAGAGTTTGCAGTGATTAACATATATAAATGTATATGTACGAGCATCTAAAAGCTTCTTGTGGCAGTTTTTTATTTTTGTGTGTCTGACACATGTATAACGCTTCAGTCACAACAGTTTTTTTTTTTTGACAGTCCTCCAGTTTCGAATCGACTAACGGACGGTCTCTCATGTTCCATTCAGAGGGTTGAAAGCTATTAACTCGCAGTGAGGCCCAGAAATAAAGGAGGGTTTTACTTCCTGCATTCAGACAGTCAAATTTTACAAGAACTCATTCAAAGTCAGACTTTTTCCATAAGACGGCCGATGTTTTTTTTCAACATCCTGAACCTCCCGCCCGTCTCCCAGGTGGTACCACGGCCACCTGTCCGGGCCCAATGCAGAGAAGCTGCTGGCAGCGCGAGACGAGTCGGGGACCTTCCTGGTCAGGGAGTCGCTGTCCAAACCCGGAGACTTCGTCCTCTCCGTCCTGACGGACGAGAGAACCAAAACCGGAGGGAGGAGAGTCTCCCACATCAAGATAATGTGCCAGGTGGGTGCGTGCAGGAAGCCTCCTTTGCTTTTATTTCAAGTTTTTTTTTTTTTTCTGTTGACGCGCAGCAGCTGAAGATGCTGAGGGCTTGAGACGAGATCAAGACGTGGAGGGGTATTCCCACAGTTGTGCAGTAGACGTCGAAACCGTCTCATTTCCCAGTCTTGTGCAATAAAAGAATGTTGCTCTTGTTTGAACTTTTAGACGTTCATAGCCAAGTTTTTTTTTTTTTTTTTTATCACTTTATCATATTCGCAGAAATCGGGCTCGCTGGTTTCCGTGCGCTGTCCGTGCCGCTGTCGCCGGTCGCCACCGTTAGAGCATTTGCATTTTATTTTTAGCCGCAAGGCTGTCATTTAAATGAGAGGCATTGTTTGCGCACGCTGCTGGGGTGCAAGAGATTATTGTAAGATTACTGCAAGGGTCAATAAAGCCCTTTCACAAGCATGTGGCCGAGATCAGGTGAGTTTCTCTCCTCTAATCTCTTGTAGATAAGTGCAAGGACACAGAGGAAATCAGATTACCTGGAAGCACATTACATCATTTACTTGATTATAAAACAGCTGCTCTGCACAAAGCAAATTTGGGCCCTCGGTGTGTTTTCTCTGTCACTGTTTGTTTATTTTACAGGAATCCAAAGCTGTTTAGAACCATGAAGAATAAAGGAAATTTAAATGTCATTGGTTTTATGATATTTCCAGATGCTAACTGGAACTCCATCATGATTTATCAATGATCACAGTTTTATTTTTTTCAGAAAGACTAAAAGTGCAGTCTCAAAATGGTCACATTTATGTTTGAAATACCTCTTATAACTGACATGACAAAAGACAACAGTCTAGAGTGAGTGAGTGTTTCTACTCAGGATGCTCAATTTTCAACCTTTTAATGTCATCAAGCGGGCCACGAGCCAGTGTTTGACACCCCTGATCGAAATCGTTATTTTCATACCTCTGTCTGTAAAGAATGCACTCAGCCTGTGTGTGTGTGTGTGTGTGTGTGTGTGTGTGTGTGTGTGTGTGTGTGTGTGTGTGTGTGTGTGTGCGTGTGTGCGTGTGCGTGTGTGCGTGCGTGCGTGCGTGCGTGCGTGCGTGTGCGTGTGCGTGTGCGTGTGCGTGTGCAGAACGAGCGGTACACAGTGGGCGGGTCTGAAGCGTTCGACACGCTGACGGATCTGGTGGATTACTACAAACGCAAAGGCATCGAGGAGATTTCTGGAAACTGGGTTCATTTGAAGCAGGTGAGCTCCGCTCTGGGACGTAAACGGAAAATGTACGAGTGGGAAACATTTCTGGTTGAAATTTCCTCAGGAGTCCATCTCTGAACCTCCCTCTGACTCACATTATTGAATATTGTAACATCTCTATGCAGATGACACACAGCTTTCACATAACGAAGCTGTTCACAAAATCAACAGATTTTCAACAGATATTTGAATATTCCTTTCATGCTCCTTAATGATGATGGAATTTGCTCATGTCTACGTGAATACACTTGTCTTGATTATCATTTTATATTTTTACTGCACAAAGTAAACAAAGTGACGACCGGTGAACTCTGTGTGATGTGTTTACCTCGCTGCTCTGTTTCTTCTTCTCTCACCTCGGTTTTAACCATGTTCCTCCCTGACAGCCGTACTACTCCACCAGAGTGAACGCAGCAGACATCGAGAGCCGGGTCAAACAGCTGGACCAGACCTCAGAGAAGCCAAAGGAGGGCGAAGGGGAGAAGAGCAAGGCGGGCTTCTGGGAGGAATTTGACGTAAGAGCAAGAGAAAACCTGGTTTCAATTATATTTCCATCACCGTTTCACATCTGGTCACATTTTATCTATGATGTACGGCCCGCTGGAATCTCCTGGAAATGAATTAGACGTCTGGCATCTTGTTACAGCCTTGATGGAGCGTCAGCTCGCTGTGTCTCACTGCTTCCTTGCCGTCGGGGCTGCGGAGGAGGTGTGCTACCACCTTGTGGTGGGGATGCACTGAATGCCCCTCAGAGCCGTGTTGCACAATCAGTGATAATCAGCTTTCAGTAACCAGATTATTTAAAAGGTGCCATTTCATCAATTAATCGGCCGATCAAGCTTTTTCAAGCTCCTTTCAAATAATGCTTCGAAAGTGATTCACAAGGCAGCAAAAGAAAAATTATTTTATCCGAGAAACCAGAACTTTTACATAAACAGCCACACTGTTTAGAAACACTGCTTCACTTAAAACATGCATTTATAGCTAACTGGTGACTGTTAATTCCCCCGCTGTGTCAGTGTGAGTGAGTGTGTGAGTGTGTGTGACTTGCTGTCATCCTATGTCGATCCTCTGACGGACTGCCGGCCTGCTCAGGATAAAGGAATATTGGATGATATTGCAGGAGGGTCACAGCTGAAAGATGTTCTTTCTATTCGGGGTTTCTGATGTTTCTTAAGCGTGGCCAAAATCTTAAAATCATCTAGAAAGTACTGTTCTATGGCTGCATAATGTTTCTAATACTAGCACTACAAATAATGATAGCTACGATTGTAAAAAAATAAAAAAATATAAGTTGAAAAAAAACAAGAAGAAGATGTTATACTATTTTTTGAAAAAAATATTAGTGATAAAAATTAAGGTGATGTTTTTTTTTTTGTGCTACAAACATCCAGTATTTGTCTGCTGGGATGCGGTTGTTCTCATTTGGAGCGTTTCTTCCTGTTACTGTTTTAATGACCTGATTGATCACTTCCTGTTAGTGGAGAACTGCAGACAGTTTTGTTTCTATCTCCAAAAGTGTTTATATTCTGTTAAGTATTGCTTTGTGTTGAGTAAATGTAAGTGATTTTTTTTTTTTTTTTTTTGGTCTTTTATCAGGCTCTTCAAAAACTGGAGGCAAAGGTGAAGAAGAGCAGAGAGGAAGGCCAGAGACCAGAAAACAAGAGCAAAAACAGATACAAAAACATCCTCCCCTGTGAGTGTCTGGTCTTATTTTAATGTCCACTTCTTATGTCTTTTTTGTTCTGACCTCCGTGTCTTTCTGTTCTCCTTCTGTTGTCCACTTGCTTTATTTCTCCAAGTCAATGACACCAGAGTCATCCTGCAGAGCGCAGATCCCAACGTCGTGGGTTCAGATTACATCAACGCCAACTATGTGAAAGTATGTTTTTTAAAACCGTTAAGCACTTTTCAACAAGTGCGCCGGCTGTAGAGTGTAGCAGTGATTGTGGTCGTTGCGTCTTCTCATCTCGTCACTCTGTGTGCGCAGAACAACTTGTCGGAGTCTACAGGCCAGAAGGTTTACATCGCCACTCAGGGTTGCCTGGCAACGACTGTCAATGATTTCTGGCAAATGGTATGGCAGGAGAGAACGAGCGTGATCGTCATGACGACACGAGAGGTGGAGAAAGGACGGGTCAGTAAGAAAGCAACGGCTGATTAAAAACAATATAAAACACTTTCTGCAAATTCTTTAACGTTGATTGTTTTTGACACAGATTAAAAACATATTGGTTGAATGACATTGAAAAAAATGCTCAAAACGTCGTGAATACAGAATTGAAGAGTAATAGTCTGCAATTCAAGCAATATGAAATCATGCAACTAAATCACAAGTGCAGCTATGAACTGTATAGAAGTGAAGAGATCGTGTGGTAAATCTCTCTCGGGTGGCTTTATTAATTTTCTCTGTGCAGAATAAGTGCGTGCCGTACTGGCCGGACGTTCACACCTCCAAACCTGCGGGAGCCTACATGGTGACCTGCGAGCTGGAGAGGGAGGCCACAGATTACAAAGTGCGGATGTTGAACATCGCTCCTGTGGACAGGGTAACTTCCAGAGATCACGTCGCCTCCTCACACGCTGCTGGGATTGATATCAGTCCAAGTTTTTCTATCTCTGAGATAACACTGATATGCTTATTATAAAAATGGTTTCCCTTTATCATCAGCCGCAGGAATCTCGTGCCATTTGGCACTACCAGTACCTCAGCTGGCCTGATCACGGCGTCCCCGAGCAGCCGGGCGGCGTCCTCAGCTTCCTCACTCAGGTCAACGCCAAGCAGGACGAATATCCCCACTCTGGGCCCATGATCATCCACTGCAGGTACGGCAGGGAGCAAAAACCCTGTTCAGAGCTGAAGTAGAGGACGCGTCAAACATCTCAATTTGATAAGAAGTGTCACAGCGGTGTTGTTTTTAACTCGGCATACCATAAGTTTCATAAGATCCGGGGTAAGTTGATAATACTCACAGGGATTATGTTTTCTGGATTAAGATTAGCAGTCCGTAAAACAAAAGGTTTTGAATCCACTGACAGTTTATCCTGCTATAATTCCCCCTGTGTGACATAAAAGTCCCCGAAGCCTCATGTGCTTTAGAAACGTTGCGGCGAAAAGATTATGTGAGTATTTTGGCGACTGCATGTTCACAAGTGCAGCGTTTTAGCTGAACTTTGAACCTGAGGTCACACATGCCGACGGCAGAGGAACGGTCCAGTCTACCAGCTGTTGGTGTGACGGTGTAAACGCTTCTTTTTACTATTTAAAGACACAGGAGTTCATAAAAATCAGGAGGACTTATCCTTGTGTCTCAGAAATATGTGTATTCTGCTCAAATGAAACCAACCAACCCTGTGATCCGTGCAGTGCTGGAATCGGACGAACGGGGACGATTGTGGTGATCGACATGATCATTTCGACAATCGACAACATCGGTAAAAGAGAATTTTGATTTGATTGGGTGTTGATGGAGATAATAAGAAAAGCCTCGCTGTTTTTCACTGACCCTGCCCGCGTCTGGTTCGCCACGCAGGAATCGACTGTGACATCGACATCCCGAAGTACATCCAGATGGTGCGAGAGCAGCGCTCTGGGATGGTCCAGACCGAAGCCCAGTACAAATTCATCTACCTGGCTGTGTCCGAGTACATTCAAACCACCAAGGCCAAAGACTGCGCCTACATGGTGAGTGCAGAGCAGGGTTAGGCTCCGCCCCTCCCGTCCACTAAATCACGAGCTGCATGCAGGTTACACACACCCTGAGCGCAGCAGACACACACATGCAGCTCTGTTTTCAGCGGTGTGACTGCTGTGGAGACCTGAATCTGTTTAAATACACAGCTGTCCTTTTGTTGACAAATAAGAAAGGCACTGTGACCACAGAGAGAGCATTTTCAGTTTTTAGAGCTATTTAGGGCCTCCTCACAGGAGGAAGTGTAAAATCTACCTTCCTCTCACAGTTATTAGAGCTACTTTAACAGCAGACGGGACAGAACTCATCAGACTGATGTATTTTTAACGTCTCACATGACATGAAGCCCTCGTGGAGGTGTGTGTGTGTGTTGAGATGTCACACTTGTTGCACTCACGGCTTTCACACTGCGGCCAGGTTTACAGCTTTAACTTGTCATGATTACACATGAATGCAAGTCTGCAGGAAATGAATGTAAACCAATGCAGTGTCCCCAAATGGCATGAAAACCAAACCAGTTATGTAAAATAACTCAGTGGTGAAAACATCCAGATAGGTAAAGTTCATGCAGTAAATAAAGGTAACTGATCATCCAGGAAGGCAGACTATTGGATTTTTTTCATTTTTTTGACGCTGGACTTTGAAAAACAAAAAATGAAGAAACAAGGACGGCTCACAAGGTAAAACAATAGATATATACGAGCGTGGATAGCTCTTTGCACTGTTTGCTGCTGAGTTAAACCCCGACACAGATTGGTTCAATGCCAGTCTGATGATATGCTATCTGACTGCCGCTTGTGAAAGATGAACATTGACCCAGACGCTCAAAACAATCAAACTCGCGGTCGCCTGACCTCTCGCTGTGTTTAACCGAGTCTCCATCAGTCACTTGTTGAACTTCTCTGTTTTTCTCTTCCTCAGGAAACCGATACCGAGTACGGAAATCTGCAGCTCAAACACCAGCCGGCGAGCAGGAAGGTGTCAAAGTGAGTGTGGGTTTGTGATTTGGATTCACAGCTGTCCTCCAGACATCACACCACCGCCCCTTTTGCTCTGTGCCGAGTGTCGTCAGCCCCCAGCATGCACTGCACCGGCTCGAGCAAATGCTGTAAACCACGATGTGTTAGAACGATCTGGCTGAAGTTTTCAAGATCAAGACTCCGTTCATCTGTTTACTCGTCTGAAAATGTTTTTGTGACCTCTGGGCCTGTGAACCACTCATGTATGAAACGCACAGCGTTCTAATTAACCAATTAGAGAGATAAAACGGCACACACACACACACACACGGGGTGGGGGAGCCCTCGGCTCGGTAAACTCTGACCCAGTTGGAGCGCTGCGCGGCGGACCGGCAGCTCTGAGTGGTCGGTTTGTTCAGGTGGTTCTCAAGCTGCGGCTCCGGATCATTCGTTCACCTTTCTGGTCTCTGTGAGGTATTCTTCACAGATCTGTCAGCTGCCGTGAAACTGGAAGTGCTGAACATCTGAAGGAATCATCGGTCAGCTTTTTCTTCTTCTTCTTCTTTTATTTTTACAGGAATAAGGAGGACGTTTACCAGAATCTGTCCAAAGGAAAGAAGGAGATGAAGAAGTCAAAGTCGGACAAGAAAAGCGGCTCTGTGAAGAAAAAATAAGGCGCTGCTGAGAACGTTTATCAGAGTGTTATGGTGTATTTATGCAGGTACTCTTTTACTGAAAAGGTCTTTCACTGGAGATCATAAATGATTTAAAGCTTTTGTTAAAAAATGACATGTTGATGTCCCGTGTTTCACAGATGTGCACGGTGCATGTGTTTGTTAAAATAAATGCAGGTTTTCTGTGTAAACTGTCTGAGCTGTGTCTTTTTACGCTGCTTGTTTGAAGAAATGTGAACCAGTTAGTCATCTAATTCATTCGCAGCTCAGTGTGGAAAGAAGACGAAGCTAAAACAAGCTGAAAGATAACATGTTGTATCAGTAATGAACAAAGAGAAAGTAATATTATGACACAGTCGTCACCACTTATGCAAATGTTTCTCTTCTCAAAACTCTTGAAACTCAGAGGTGGAGCTTAGACAGTATCGGAGCTGCCTGGAATCTGATCGGCCACCCGGCGGGTCCCCCAGTGGTTTAAAAGGATGCTCGTCACTTTTAACATAATTGGAAATGATTTCAACATAATGTGCAATTGAAATAAATAAATGCTACACTGTGATCAGTGACCGTACTGGAATAGTGTTGCTCTTGTTTTGCACCACTCAAGCTGATTCAGACTGATTAAGAAACCAAACTAACATTAATGCTGTTTTCTCTTCTTTAAGACATTGAATTTAAGGTACTTTGCGGAGCTCTTGGTAGATCGTTTTAAAACCAAAACCAAACAAAACCAAAAAACCAAAACATTAATAGAAACAGGCCTAACTGGATGGATTTGAAGAGGACATCTGCACACAGAAAAGTTTGCACAAAAGGAAAATGACCGGCAATATGTAGATATGGTAATGAAATGATTCATGCCATGGTTGGGAGGAGGAGGAGGAGGAGGAGGAGGAAGGCTGTGCCGCCTGTGGATTCCTCCCTGCAGTTTGGTAAATGCTGATTATGAGAGCAAACAGCAGTTCGCTCCGTGCACCATCAGGATCTCTCCACCCACTGCGTGTTTTAGGGATGTGAAGCGCCTCCTCTGGGCTGCAACTGATCCCTCTGAGGAAAGGTTTAATAGAGAAGAGACGGAACCTCCTCCTCCTCCTCCTCCTCCTCCTCCTCCTCCTCCTCCTCCTCCTCCTCCTCCTCCTCCTCCTCCTCCCTGCATGTGGTCCTGCTCAAAATCCCCGCTCTGCTCCGGGATCCAGTTACTCAGAGCTGACGGGAAACAGTTGCATCGACTCCGAGGCTCCACTGCAGAAGAGTAAACTCCTCCAGACGGCGCAGAGATCCGCAGCATCGGCGAGTTTTACGCAGGAACCAGCGGGAGAGAGGCGCCTCGGGTTTACGCGCGGCTCATTCAGGCTTTGTTCGCCAAGTTGCGCAAGTTGAGTGATATCAGACGAGGAGACGCCTCTTCTGCAGGATCCCGAACTCTGAACAACAGAAAGTTTCAGCTCCTCTGGACGGATCAGGAAAAAGAAAAACAATGTCCAAACCTAATTACACTGGCACGTATCACATGGTGGAGCAGGAGAACATGGATGCCTACCTCTCTGCTTTAGGTAAGACTTTTTTTATTATTATTATTAAAAAACTGGTTTTCCATTAAAGTACTTTTTTTTTCACATAATGCTTTGTTGCTTTGGAGTGTATTTGTTGCTAAGAGTTAATCTATAGAAGTGATCCTCATGTGGCCCATCTTCATTAGAGTAATGAAATGTCCACCTTGTCCTCTGGATGACCCCTCTGTCTCTCTCTCTGTCTCTCTCTCTTCTCTCTCTCTGAGGAGGAACCAGACAAAGCACCTCTCTCAAAACCTGAATCTGGCTGCGTCTCATGTTTCACGACATTTCTTCTCTCTCTCTCAGATATTAATATCGCCCTGAGGAAGATCGTGTGCCTTTTGAAGCCCACTAAAGACATCACCCATGACCCGAGCACGGGGGACATGAAGATACGCACCATCACCACTTTCAAGAACTTCAACATGGACTTCACTATCGGGAAAGAGTTCACCGAGGACCTGGGTGCTGTGGATGGCCGTACCTGTCAGGTGTGTGTGTGTGTGTGATTTCTGTGAAAAATATGTCTGAATGTGCACACAGGAGCAGGAACCTGATGTCTTACACAAGCTTTTTCTTTGTGCGTCGACCCTCCTACTGCTTTGATTTCTGTGTTGTAACCACCGCCTGCTGTTAGAACCTCAGATTGACCCTGCAACAAGTGCTGTATGTGTTGGGAGGGGGGGGGAGAGAGAAATGAATTGAGGGAAAAACAGCTCAGAAATTCAAGGGAAAAAAAAACCAATGTCAACAAACAAGGGGAAAAATAAAGTCCAAAACTCTCAGTCTCCCTTTCATTCTCTGCAAAACTTCTTGTTCCTTTTGTGAGCTATACTACTTTACATGCGAGTTGCATACACTGACACGGCTTGTGTGTGTCTGTGTGTGTGTGTTTCTCTGCAGACGACGGTGAACTGGGATGGAGACAAGCTGGTGTGTGTACAGAGAGGCGAGAAGGAGGGCCGGGGCTGGACTCACTGGCTGGAGGGAGACAAGCTGCATCTGGTGAGAATGTATGGCTGGGAAGGAGGTGAAGAAGAGGCCAGAGGAGGGAGGGAGGGAGGAGCGGGGAGACGCAATGAGGAAAATTAAACCGTAAAGGGCAAATGATGCAGCAGCAGATATGGTAAATGTTACTCCTGGCTGTGATCTGTTGCTGTCAAATCTGAGGGAGTGACCGACGAAGCAGCAGAAACTCGGGGGTTTCCGTCCTGAAAGAGCTTATCGATCATCTCTCCACGGTGATTGAGATTTAAAAGAATCAGGATTGTTTCCCTGAAAAGGCTCTAACAGGATTTCTAATACCTTTGTTTCAAGGAGGACAAAACAAGGTTTTGTCGACGCCTAATTCAGGAGGGAACTGGGCAAGAAATGCCAGTGAGGCTCAGGCTTTTCAAAAGGTTGGATTTCAGAGGTTACTGCGGGCAGGGGAAGGGAAAACGGAGAGACTAATGAAGAGTGAGTGAGGGGGGGAGAGGAAAGGGGGGAGAACAGGATGAAAAGATGAGAAAACTCGACGCTGAGAGAGCGGGAGACGGATTATAAGGTCAGAGGATGAAAGCGGGGGTAATGGTGTTTTGGATTCGGCCCTGGGTGTGTGTGTCGCTCCGTTAGCTCCTCTTTGATGTTCCAAACTGTCTTATTGATTCTCATCTGTTAATTTACATTTCTCTTCTTATCCCCCCTCTCCTCCCTCCTCCTCGCCCCCCTTCCCTCCTCTGCTCTGCAGGAGATGAGAGTCAAAGACATCATCGCCAAGCAAGTCTTTAAAAAAGCCAATTAAAACCAAGGGGGGTTTTTTTCTTTTTAGAAAAAAATAGTTGCGTATAAAGTATCTTTTCTTGTAGTCACTGGTAGTTTTTTTTTGTTTTGTTTTTGAAAGATCACTGTAAGACCAAGTATTGTTTGCTCAAGTATTGTTCCGTTTGCAGGAGATATCTGAGGAGAGCAGCTGAGCAAACTGACTGCTGTAAACATTCCCACCTTTACTCCGTCCTATTGTAAAATCATTCATCTCGACAATGTCACGATCCGATGCAACGCCTGTCATGCTTCTCTTGTGCTGCTTCAATACACCTCATTCTACGTCAACCTTTTAAAAAAGCGTTCTCTGTACATCTTTACAGTTAAATGAGTCGTCCGTTAAAAGTGGCCTTTAAGATTCATCCAAAAAAATAAAAAATCACTTATTTTTAGATTGTATTTATTTATCACGCTTAGAATTTTGTTTCTCTGTAACTCATGGCTTCACGATCTTCACTCATTGCACAATTTAACTGTAAAACTTCAGAAGAAGTTACTCTCATTTAGTTTTTAATTTAGTGGCTATGGAATCATGCTGCAAATGTTAAAGAATAGTATTGTTTAATTATATTAACTCAATATATTGCGGTATTTCAATATAGTAGATGGTGTAGTGGCTTGTTTGAACCTGGTTTGAGGTCATTATGTGTGGAGTTTGCATGTTCTTCGTGTGACTTTAAGTTTTCTGTGAGTGATCCAGTTTCTGCTCACGATCTAAAAATATGTAAATTAAATCCCATACTGCATTGAGTGCAACATGTGCAGCCCAACAGACGAGTCACCGATCCAGGAGTGGAGTCTAACAAGTGGAATGACCTTACATAACACTGCAAGACTGTCAGTTACTGCAACTGTTCATAAAGGTTGTGTGGAAATGACCCTGAAACAAAGAGCTGAACAGCAGATGGCAGCAATGTGGCAGTGAGAGCAACAGAAAGAGTGATGAATTTGTTTGGAGTCTTTGTGCTCTGGCCTCAGTAACATAAACCTGGGCTGAGATCCTTGCTGTGGTTTTCTCTGTTACGTCTTCAACACCAACGTGGATAAAGAGATGATGGAAATAATATACTTACAACATAAACTCACATTATATACGAATCTGTCAAAGCAAAATGACGCGTTTAAACTTAAATTCACATCATAGTAAGACATGTTTTAAATTCCTGTAAAAGTTATTCAACATTAAAAATCATTTTAATGGGAAATGAAATGTTACACATGTGGGACAGACCAGCTGATCTCTTCTGAGTGACAACGACACACTGTGAAAACAAACACTCAGCCAGGATGGAGACGCACTACACTTCAAAAGTTTTCTTTTTAAAATTCAGTCAGTAACAGAAAATGTTTTCTTCATAAGACAGAAGTTTCAGATTTGAGTGGAACAGGAGATAACTGCTGATCAGCACAATAAAACCTGGAGGAACATAACATAACTTAAACCTGTCACAGTCTGATGCAATGGGGCATGTTGTACATCAGCAGTATCATTGCAGCCCAGTTTGAGCTCAAATACACCAGTTTCCAGAAAATTGACAGCGACAACAAAGGAAACATCCCAGATAATTTCATGAAAAAAAAGTATGAGTACATTGTGAAATGAAAATGTTTAAATTTCTCAAAATGCTGACCTCCCACAGAAATCCAGCTGCATTCAGTATCTGCCATACATTGCACGGTTTTAAAAGCGTGGTCTGTGATCATGATGTGTTACATGCATCCACAGTACATTTTTAAAGCGATGAAGGCACATGGGACCATAAGTCTGTGGCGGTGTGATGATATCTCTTTTTTATTTGGTCCTCTCGTGAGATTTGCCACGTTATAAAACGGAGACCATCACAATAATCCTGGGTAGAAACAAGACGGAGCCGCAGTCTGCAGGTGGTTCTTCTTTCAGCTGTGAAGTTGCAGAGCTGCACCTCTGTTTGCGCAGCTGGTTGTAAAGAAAACGTACGATCACATGATCTGAGCCGGAGTTCTTATTCAAGTCTGGTAAACTGGCGACCATGATGAAGCCAAAAAAAGATCCAGTTTCAATGTCCCAGGTTCACTGTTTCCGCAGCAGGAAGGAAGGAGTGTGCTCCCTCAGCGGAGGGGTTCCTCGGTTATGTCCCGCACCATTCGTCCTCCTGAGGCTCGGAGCAGGACCTGAGCAGGCTGCTACTGATGTACGCTGCCGTCCCATTGACGTGGCTGGATTCAACGAACGAGACGGAGGTCTTCAGCGGAGTTTTGAGAAGGCTGATGTCTGAGCTGTCCTGCATGGCGCAACCGACCGAAGTGTCATCTAAGAGAGGACAATAAAATCAATATCCAGGACGGCCGGCCATAAAAAACTGAATGTGCTTTGAACTGTGTGTCAGTCTTAATGGCACTCAGAGCGTTTATATGCATGGAGGGTTTTTAAACACCTGCACCAGACTGATAAATAGACCTACTGGAAAATATGAACACGAAGAGTTTAATGTGCTGGATAACCGTGAACTGCGACAGTGTCACTTGGCAGAGACTCAACAAGCCTCCGAGCCTCACAGAACTAATGAGCGTCATGTTTTCTGCTGTTAATTGGTGATGACTTTGAGGGATGTCGTTGATCGCTCACCTGGGTTGTAAATGGATAATTTGCACTCCTCCATTTTGCAGCTCTCTTGGCAGTGGGAGGTCAGCCTCGGGGGAGTGAGTGGTGGTGCGGGAATCACCTCCACCAAAACAGCTGGGCTGGAGTTCACTGCTGCGAATGACAGCAAAGACACAGTGACTTTAGTGAGGTTCTGAGCACCAGTGCTGGAAAAATGCAGTGAGAAATTCCCCATAAAACACAATTGGTGGGAAGTAATTGAACCAATCAGCCTTTAGGTGGCGCTGTCATCTCTGAAAACTGCCCTGAGGCGCCATCACTCATAAGGCTGGGGAGACAAACTTATTTTAGTTCAGGGACCACATGTTTCACTTTGTTGTGGCAAAGATTTTAGATGAACTGCAATTAGCACCAAAAAATTACCACAGTGTCAGCATAAAGACATTTTTGATGATGCAAAACACAGTGAAATGTCCACAAAACCCCATTCCTGACTGCTGCAGGTTGTAATCTGCTTGGTGGGTTCACAGGCCGGACTGCAGCCTCTTACAGGCCGGTTTTAGCCCCCCTGCACTGGACTCTGCATGTTTTCACTTCAGAGGTGTGTCTTCTGCTCCTCGACAAAGCAGTGAATCTCTAAGAAAGTAAAATTCCTGTAGTAAGTTGATGACATTATTGAAACATACACTAACCAGTTTTAATGCACCTAAAAGCAATGGCGTTGAAATGTTTCAGCGTTTGCTCTGCGGTGCCTGTTCCTATAATTCTGTCTAAAGTGTCTCGCTCTCATTTCCGATTGTACAGACTCGAGGTTGTAGGAAGTTTTGAGGTTTCCTCTTTCAGACGAGCTGACTCACAGCAGTTACCATCGACTGCCAGAGCGGTACCTACGCATCTAGGGCAAGAAGAGCTGTCACGTCTTCAGTAGCTGCCCCCTGATTCGGCCTGACGCCATTAAACACAGTCATTTGACGCTGTTTTGTTTTGCTCTTTTTTTTCTAAGCCAATATTGGAATTTCCAGACGAGGCTTTTATGAACCACTAACAGAGAGGTGAATTAGTTTCTCTATGAGTGGAGGGAAACTGAAGACCTGTCACCGTTGGTTAAAATGATTTGTGTCAGATGTTCAGAACCACTAAGCAATACAGACAGGATGAGCTCTCAATGGACACCAAGTTTACAGAATTATACAGAAGCATAACAAGAAGGCAACGCTATCCTCCAGTACAGAATCACATTTTCTTGCGCTCCCTTCTGAAAGATGAAAATCAATCACTTATTCCATGAGAGATCCTGCACTAACTCTAAAACTGGTGAAGCCAAATCCCAACTGTGCAAAAGATTCAGGCAGAGCACGAACAACACTAACTGTAATTTGTGATGATAAAGAAATAATAAAAAAGTTTTGGGTAAGGCATATCGACATGGTAATTACTGTAAATCTGCTGTGGTGACTTCAAAGTCTCTGTTTCTGGCTGGAAATCACACACGCCTGCATTTTTCTCCAGTTCAGCGATTTAAAGATATAAACTTCACACAAATGAAAAATAAAAATCCCCTCTATCAGTCAGGTTATCTGGTTCATGACAGAGATCTGAGGATGATTTTCACAGGAAGGCACACTTGTTGTTTTTTCAGAGGCTCTGAATTTCACGTGTAAATTCCAGTACTGGCCTTATTGGTTCGCTGGAAATGCAGAGAATGGTGGTGTAATATGTCGTTGCTAAAACATCATGGTGTGTGACAGAACAAAATGCGTAGGAACTGGCTCTCAATATGAGTTAGCCGCCTGAAAAGCGCGCGTCACACATCAAATAACTGTGTCAGGCTGGATATGTACAGGATGTGGTTTCTTCATTCAGCATGTAATTTTCAGTCAAGCTCAGTCAAGCTCAGTCTCGCTTCATGCCTCCTTCGTTCTCTAGTCTGTTATGCTGCTTCAACAACTGACTTCTTGTACAAAACCAAAAAGAAAAACAGAGTTTAATGCTTCTTTTTGCACAAATAAAAAAATCCAGACACATCTTAACGATAGCACAAATAACAAATACTGTGCCATCTAATTTTCTCCATATAACACTGTGTCGGAACATGTGTGAAGGCGTGTAAGTGTGTGCGTGTGTGTGCGTGTGTGTGCGTGTGTGTGTGTGTGTTTGTGAGCTCTAATGAATACGTGACATGTGTCACACTCACCTGTTCTGTATGATTTACGTTTCAGCCTCCAGATGATGAGAACCACAAGTATGACGATGACGACAGTCAACACGAGTCCAGACCACAGGCCTGCAGGCAGCATCCACGAGCAATCTGGTGAATGGAAGCAGAGGTAAAGACAAGGGCAGGTTTATAAGAAACTCAATAAATTATGATGGCTTTTTTAATTTTTTTTTTTAACCATACAAGTGTTTTCATAAGAGTGAAGGGAATTCTAGAAAAAAAAAAAAGATTGGTAGTCTTGGGAATAACGTAGTAATAATCAGCTGTTAAATAAAGAAGTGTCCTGCTGAAGTTTCAGTGGGCTGGTTGAGCAAGACTTCTGCTGCATATGACTAAATGTTGGAGAAAATTTAACTATTAACCTGAAGAAGTTCATTCATAGCTTCAGCCAAAGCCGTTGTGTCTTTGGTTACTATTTTACAAAACTCGTGTCAACTGTAAGCTGAGCAGAGAATTAATCATGAACAAACCGGGTTCTCCCAACAGCGACATGAAAGGGTTAAAAGGAGAAACTCTGGGTGTAGCATTAACTTTGGCCTGTGTTCACAGCAGCATCACATTAACATCAGCTGCTTCTGAAAGTGCCGGTTTTGACTGTCTGCATGTTTATAATAAATGTTTAAATATTTCATCTTGTCTCTGCTTCTTCTCACTGTCATTAGATCACAAATCTGTTTCTTTCAGCTTGAAATAACATCCACCGTATACCAAAACACTGGAATATAATGTTCTCTCAAAGCTAAGATAAGAACATGTATATTTCGTAAATGCAGTTGATTCCAAAAATACACACACTGATTGATGAACAACAGATTTAAATGAGAAAAGACTGAAGCTGCATGGACAACAAAGAATGAAAAGTAACCGTTTGATTTCGACTGCTTAGAGACATTCTTTACTGCACTGAGCTCATCTTCTTCTATATGTTAATATATGATGTGTCTCTGTCCAGTAATCTGAGCTCTGGTAATCTTTCTGAGATAATACAATACTTCATTCATATCCAGTTCTTCATATTCAGAATCGTGCAGCTCGACCTCTGATCAGTCCGTCTGTTTCCAGTCGTATTGAGCTGAAGCTTAAAGTTCAAAGTCAGTATTGTTGCTCCAAAAATATTTCTTGTTCCAGTTTTAATCCTCATTTTCTGAAAATGAATTTATGGGTTTTTTTTTTCTCCTGCCAGAGACACATCAGCTTCTGTATGTGCGTTAGTTTTTTTCTGTTTTTGTGTTTTGTTATATGTGATTTCCTATCAGTTCTACTTCAACTTCCCCTTCAGATTTTTGTTCTGAAGACTAATAGGAACAATAAGTCAGCAGGAAGTCGCTGAATCACTCATGATTAGAGCATCCGCTCAACTGAACACACATACATTTTAAAGGTAAAAAGACTTTTAGAAAAAAGGAAGAGGCCTACGGGATTTGAAGTTTCCGCAGACGGCATCTTTTGTTGGCGTTCCCTGAGTTTCCAACACTCTCCCGTAGTCCTCGCATCTGAAAGCAACAAGAATCCACCCAGAAAATGTGAATAAAGGATTTGTTTTAGATTTAATGTCTTCACAAGTAGGATTGGAAAAAAAAAAAAAAAAAGCCACAGACACGCTTCTGAGAGCGATGTGATGCTCAGACGGTTTCCTGCAGTGAAATACAGTCTGTGGGATGTGGAAGGTTTCAATACCAAAATAAAGTAGAAGAGTAATCTCTCCCAAATGTCAGAGGATGAGTTATTTACACTCATTTCAAGCATGTTGTTTACGATCCTTCTTCTGAATATGATCAAGAATTAGAAGTAGAAGGAGGGAAGCGTCTTACCTGGTGTGTGCTCTGCAGGGTGAGATGGAGTCCGTCACATTGCTGAAGGTCCCCACTTCACATGGAGCGCAGACGGCGTTATTTGTGCGAGTGGCTGCACGGAGGAGTGAAACGTTTCAAATGGCAGCCAGTACAGCACCATGACGACCTGTGCTGCTTCATTCTGGACTATTTGAAAACAGTCCTACCTTTCAGCCTGACGCCCTCCCCGGGAGGACACTTGGCCACCGGCTCGCAGAGGTCACAGTCGTCATTACTGCAGTAGAAATCCGTCCGACACTGACACACTGTGTTTTCCGTCGCTGTACAATCACTGAGTTTAATCTGTTTGTTGTCTGCAGGAGTGAAATGCAGAGCTTTAGTTATTTTTTTTCTTTGGTGTTATAGGATGTGCGGACAAAACAACACGGTGAAAAACAATTTAAAGACGGTGTGAACAATGTGTCGGGAAGACATATCATCTACTGCGCTGAACCGACTGTCAGAAGAGAAACCCAAAAAAAGAGAGTTTAGCACTTGTGGTCAGACTGGACTGAGAGGTCAAAAGGACAGACTGTCATACACAAATGAACAACAACGTAGGAAAAGTAACTGAGCTGCAGACAGAAATGCAGATGATGCAGAGCCACGGTTCCACTGAGGCCATATTATACGAAGCAATATTAGTGTGTTTTGTTTTACAAGTGAGCAGCAAAAATGTGTAAGTTATAGTAAATAAGGATGATCACGTGTGTGTGTGTGTGTATGAGTGTGTGTGTGTGTAACTTACTCGGACTACACTCCTTGCAAACTTGACACCTGGGTAAGTGATTTTTGGTGGCCATGAAGTACCCATGTACACATTTAGCACACTCTGTCTTCTTCGTGTCGCTGCAGTCACTTCGTAAATACTGCCCTGATGGGGGGGAAACAAAACACAGACATGAGGGAACATTGCATAATGAGTTCTTGCAACGCTTTAGTGCGTGAGGGACAATAAGGAATGTTAGTGTGGCTGAAACACTGACCTGCAGGACAGCGATCACAGCAGCGCCCATCTTTGCTCTGGTATTTATCCTCACTGGTGCAGTTCATCTCCATGACTCCAAGCCCATTCAACTTCACCTCGCTGTCAAATATCCAAACTGAACGCCGTCACTGTCTCCTCCTCACAGAGTCAGGCCCTACTTTTCAAACAAAGATGTGTTCAAGCTGTTCCTGCTCCCAGGGCGCTGCTGTCTCTGAAGCCTCTGTGGTGCTCCGGCGTTCAGTCGGTCACTTCTCCTGAGCATCTGCTCCGACTCTGGCGGTGACGTCTGACTGCAGACCTGTTTCCCCTCCTCGCTCTGTTGTAGCTACCCATCCCATTTGCTCTGATCCTACACAGTGGAAAACCCCAGTGACCCTCATCTACTTTTTTTTCCCCTGCGTCTCTGCTTCTCTGTCTCTTTCTTGTCGTCTCCCCTCATTTCCTTCCTGTACGAGCTCTCTCGCTGACAGCGAAGCCGCGCATGTGTTTCCGTAGTTATGGCAGCTGAGACTGACTCTAGGCCTCTCGCTTCGCGAAACAAAGCAGCACGAATGAGAGATTTCCTCTTTCTAATACACCCTTTCCTTTCCTTTCCCTCCATCTCCATTGTTTTAAGGGGAGCTTTGTGCCAGTGGTGCAGGCACGGCGCCAGGCTCTGGATGCCTTACGCAGGTACTGTGGTGAAAAGACTCCCCCTGTCACCCACAGCGGCTCCTCTGTTACAGTAAAACGGTCTAAAAATATATTGAATGCTTACGGCTGCAAAATATGAGCGAGAGAGGAAGAGGGGCAGCGGGAGGAGGGCGTGTGTGACAATAAGTTAGTGAGAAAAGGGAACAAGATTTGTTTTTCAATTTTATTTGACATGATGTTGGATCGGATCATGATGTTGACAATAAGGTGGGTTTTGTGCTTCAGTGAGTTTTTTTCACTTAAAGCAGATGCTAGCTTCATCAGATTTTTGCTGATTTTTGCTGAGTGTTTAACCAGATCAGTGTGATTTAGCAGTTTTGTCTTTTATGCATTCAGTCTCTTAAACATCAAATTATACTTTTTTTATATCTCCTTTGCTTCTCTCAGTCTCCCGCTTCTTTTGCTCTTTCACTCCACTGATTCGATGCTGCTGGGGTGGGTCGAGTCGCCCGGGTACCCCACCGGATACCCGCCTCATGCCAGTTTCAACTGGAGCCGCTGTGCTCCCGAAGGCCACAGCCTGTCCGTCAAGCTCATCCACATGGACATAGAGGACAGCTGGGACTGTGAAAACGATGCAATAAAGGTCAGGGGTCACATTAACGACCAAACGCCTTCACCTTGTCGTTCCGGTGAGGACTTCATTCTCCGATCCCTTGTCTCCGTCCCTCAGGTGTACTCGAATGGCAACCTAATTTCCGTTTTGTGTGGTAAAATGGGGTTTGAAGAGCTTCAGGCTACGGTCAATCCCTCCCTCCTCTCCGCGCCCGGCGGCTGCCTCTCCCTGTCGTTCCACTCTGACTATTCAAACACTGAGAGGCACACTGGCTTCAGAGGGTTTTACACCATCAAAGGTAAAAAATAAACGAGTAAAGAGAGCAGCAGGGGGACTATGCTCCTGTATTCAACCACATTTCAGTGCTTTTGTGATAATTTTATTTTTTTCACTGTGCCTTTGGATGTTGCCCTCATAGTTTTTTTTTTAAATAAACTCAACAAATCATAACAACTGCAGTTTATTGTTGCTAAAACTCTTGTGAAAATACATGATCTATACATTTTTTTCCCATAGCTTGAAAGATAAAATGCATGTGCTTGAGACCATTATTTTGCATTCTCTGAATCCTGCTTAAAATACATAATTTCACCTCTTGCACTGAAAACTGTCTTCTCCCAGTGGTTGATTCTTGTTGTCTGATGTAAATTTGTACAAATAAACTAAAACTGAATGTTGTATGTGCCACACTTTCATAACCTTTATTTTCTCTGTTAGATTTTGACGAATGCGAAGACGACCCAAACAACCAGTGCACCCAGTTCTGTCACAACTTCGTGGGAGGGTACCACTGCACCTGTCGCCACGGTTACCACCTGGCCAAAGACAAGCACACTTGCACCGGTACAAATAAAATGTCAGAACCAGCAGAAAGAGCCTGAGACGAGAAGACGCCTGTGAATCAGACAGTCGCAGGCAAATCAAGGAAGAGTGAATAAAACCGAAACATGAAGTGAAAATTGGGAAATAGAAGAAGCAGAAAGGATCGGACGGGGGGTGACTGACAGAAAAGGGAGAGAGTTTTTACAAGAGGGGAGGCTGAATGAGTAAGCTTGTAAAACGGTAAATTGATGATAATGACCATGAAATCTGCTGTGACCACACAGTGAGCTGTTCTGAGGATCTGTCTGGACTGAACCAAGGCGACGTCTCCAGCCCCCTGTGGCCTCGACCGTATGCAGAGAGCGCCAACTGCCGGTACAGTCTCTCCGTGGAGGCTCACCTCCAGCTGGAGCTGCACTTCTCCGATGACTTTGATGTGGAACAAAGCCCTGATGGTCAATGCATCGATGCACTGAGGGTGAGTGTGGAGTGGCTTACTGCAGAGGAGTGGTTCTGGGGAAATCTCTGAATTCATCGAATTGCAGAAGGAAAAGGGACAAACAGAAAGAGGAATTAAAAAAAAAGAAGTGCCCAAAGCATGGATTTGATAGCTTTTTGTACATTCTACTTAGTATTTTTCTTTGAGTTTGTCTAAAGCTCCTACAGTTTTGACTGAGAAAAGCTGTGATCATCAATCTTTCTTCAAAACCTTGTTAAAACCTCATGGGGCGGTTTGGAGGCTTTTCTCAGTAAAACTCAGCATTCAGCAGCAGGCTTCCTTAAAAAGGTTGCAGTCCATCGGACACAATCACCCATGAACACATTCAAAACTCTTTTTACCAGGAGTCATGTTGGGCGCTGTGGTTGTGGTTCATTGGTTTTGGATTCTGATTAAAAGCTAAAGATTCTCAAACCACAACCACCGTATTAGGTGGGAAGAAACCATGTCGATACTACAGCTCGCCTTCTCTGCCAAACAAGTGAAACTCCTAAATATTGATGCATCAGAACAGCACACGCAAGTCTGTAATCCTTCCTGTCTGTCTTTTTCCACAGCATTTTTATTATTAGTCATTGAGTAGGCGCTGCTTAGCAGCTGTTTCTTCATTCTCACATTGAATAAGATTTTTCATAAAATCGGAGAAATAAATATTTTCCAGTGTTATCTTGTTATTGGGTTTTTTTTTCAGATTGAAACTCCCTCTGGGATTCTCGGGCCGTTCTGTGGACAGACACCACCTCCGTCTCCCTTCCTTACTCACTCAAATGACGTCAAAATCCACTTCACCTCCGACAACTTTGGCACCAACAAAGGCTTCAGCCTGCGCTTCCAGACCAGAGGTACAGCAGCAGCCTCCTCACATGAGACGAGACGTGAAAAAGACTCACTGAACTCATTTTTTTAACACTTTTCTCCAACACTGACTGCAGATAAGGTCTGTCCAGCGGTGGTGACTCAACACTCCACCGTCACCCCTCAGAAAGCTCAGTACGATCGTGGACAAACAGTGACAGTAAAGTGTGAAGTTGGATACATCGCACTGACAGTGAGTGTCCAAACGTGAAAAATTAAGTTAAAGGTGGAATACAACATTTTCTCGAAAAGACGAAGCCCCACGTCTGTTACTCACTTTTTGAACAACGCGCATGCGCCAGACCATCCGCCCGGCTCTCCTGCTTCTCCCAGAAAACGCGGAAGTGTACGAGCGCGATCTCCTCTTCTCCGGCGTGCACGGCTCTGTACAGTTTCTGCGATCCGCCTCGCTCATAAATAAAGCTTTTTTTTCCGAAACAGCTACAGTTTCATTATGTCAGACTCGCCATCGGTAAGTACTAGCTCAGAAGCTCACGGCTACATAAACACTCTGAATGCGCATGCGCAAAAGGGAGAAGCTGATTGGGCGCAAGCACGGAGAACCGCCTTACGAAAGCAGCTCGACAAACAGACCCACCAATTATTTAGGTGATCCACCCGGAAATCAAAATGTTGTATTACACCGTTACACAGTAACATTGACTTTGAAATATGAGCTGAAAGGTTCAGATTTACAAAACATATTTTCTTGTTTATGAATAAAGATGCTATAGTCTGTTTAATTTAATTATTCAAGTTAGCAATTTTGACAAACTGCATTGGTTAACAAAAGACAGTCAAAAGACTAATTATGTTTTCCTTTTGCAATGTAGCATGAGATCCACACCTTGTCATCGCAGTATGAGGCGACGTGCCAGAGCACAGGCTCATGGGCGCCCAGTTACTCCTGTGAACGTGAGAATAGCTGCCACCAGCACTTTTCTCTGAATATATTCTGTATTGTTTACTTTATTGTGCTCTTTGATAATACCTTTTTTTTCTGTTCTTGTAGCTGTAAACTGTGGCTTTCCTAATATTCCAACTGATGGCATCCTTCAGCTGGTGGACTCCGAAAACCAGCAGACTCAGTATAAGGACCAGATCCAGTTTCACTGCACCTCAGAGTACTACACACTGGAAGGAGACGGTGATTATAAGAAGCTTTTACACATCTCTTTTAATTGTTTTTGATGGTGGAAGGGCATTTCAAAAATAACATTCCTCACTATTTTAGACAAATACACCTGCACTGCCAGTGGCGAGTGGGTATCAGATGGTGGTGAAACAAAGATGCCAAAATGCATTGAAGGTAGGAACCTAAACATGGTTTTTATGTTATTCAATTTTCAAAATTCAGTTGGGGATGTCTCTTTATTGACGACTTCTATGCATTTCAGTGTGCGGTCAGCCTGAAAAATCCATTTCAAGTGCGGGCAGAATTTTGGGAGGACAAAATGCAAACCGGGGCGAAATACCTTGGCATCTGCTGATCAAAAATCCAAGAGGAGGCGCATCTCTGATCAATGATCGATGGGCAGTCACAGCAGCTCATGTTGTGGATGGGGCTGACGAAACCTCTTTGCGGCTTTTTGGTGGACTGGTGGATGGAAGAAAATCAGGCGGGTCCGGTGTGTCTGTCTTGAAGAGTGAGAGGATCATAATTCACCCGGGATATAGCAGGCACATTTCTGGCGACGCTCGCGATAATTTTGATAACGACATCGCTCTTATAAAATTCACTTCGAGAGTTACCTTTGGGCCAAACCTCCTTCCTATTTGTCTGCCAGGCGTCAACGGGGCTGTGAGTGAAAATGAAATTGGCACGGTGTCAGGCTGGGGTATGACAGAGAATCTCAACAAGTCACCTATGTTAAAATACGCACATCTGGGGGTCTATCCTGTCAATACCTGCAGAGACACACCCACCCTGCCACCGAACAAAGCAATGATCTTCACTGATAACATGTTCTGTGCTGGAGCAGCGGGGGCAGACAGCTGCAAAGGGGACAGCGGGGGGCCGTTTGTTCTGCCTTCCTTGACTGTGGGCAGCGGGCCTTATTATCTGGCCGGCATTGTCTCCTGGGGGCAACAGTGCCGACGCCAAGAGAACAAGGGTTACTACACCAAGGTGGAGAATTACGTAGACTGGATTAAAGAAACTATAGAAACAACAAATTGATCGCAGTAACAAACACGATGAAGGTGGAAAAATGTCCAGCAAAGCACATCACAACACACTCCAGGACTGATTTCTGAGCTAAATCCAGAAGATAATTAAGACTTCTACTCCAATATGCCAGGATTATTGACCCAATAACTGTTACATTTTTTTTTTATTTTACTGATCAATTTTATATTAAAGAAAATGCAAATCAGCTGCCATTTCATGATCAATATTTCAGGTGTAAATGAATTTATGCTTTTATATACCGTTATGAACTGTTAACTTGAGTGCTTATTTGATATAGTGACACATTCTCAGCAGTGATTCGCTGTTTTAAAACTGAGGGCTACTTCAATTGTGCCACTTAACCTGAATAACTGCAGTTGTATGATTCACTCTTAATGACAATATAAATAAAGAATGTTTAACAATGGTTTACTAAAGAGGGAAAGAAACAGGCTTTATTAAAAAGTTATTTGTGTCTGTTCATGTAAATTAGTTTGGACGTTTGAAGGGCCATTCGTATTTCATGTCACAGCCAGGATTAAAACCCAAAATATTCAAGTGAGAGAGCTAACCATATCGCACTGTGCAGCCAGGTATAGGTGATACATATTTTTTGTAATTCATAACACTCTGCTCAATGTCTAATTACAACCTAATCATTAATTTTGGAAATAAGTTAAATTAAATCATATATAATGGAGCTAGTAATTTATGTTAAACTAGAATTTGGCACTCAGAGAGCGCAGACCTCCGCCACAGCTCAAATCAGTCACCAACAACAATAAGAACACCATATATAATGACAAAACATTTTATTTCTCCCCGACACAAACAATATATGGGAGAAAGCCGTTTGTTGCATGTTCATATGTCAATGTGTTGCCTCACAGTGACTGACACTCCAATCCCCCTTTTTTTGTCTGTTCTGGATCCTGGTATCCGGCGCGCGGAGCGGTGCGGCACGCGGTGCCTGCATGCTGTGTCGGGAGCCGTGAGTGGGGTGCTGGATGGCCCCCCCACATTTAATTCTGGGCCCCCATAACCCTGGGCCCGGGACAACAGAGCCGTTTGTCCCCCCCTGTCGGCGGGCCTGCCCAACTATGTCAAAGACTGCCCTATCTCTCAATGATAAAGAATCCTTTAAAAAATTCCTGGATCCAGACAGTAATCCAGATCATCGCCAAAATTTAATAGATTCTAAGTTAGCCCAAGGGCCACCTTTCCACAAAGTTTCATTGCAATCCGTCCATAACTTTTTCCATAATGTTGCTAACAGACCAACAAACCGACGCGATTACATAACCTCCTTGGCGGAGGTAATCACATTGTGTAACTTCATGCAACAACATAATGAAAGGTTTCATTAATGAAACTTCTGGGGAAATAAAAGTTTAAGGCATTTTAGTCTGAAAGGTGTCTTGTTAACAAGTAAATTTAGATTGTCCATCCTGTCTTCCTATCAACAAATCTGAAAAGAAATGTCCAACTGGAACTAAGTAGTGATTTTTTTGGTGTATTGCTCAATCAATGATGGCAAATAATAAACATTAAAATCTATTGAAAGTTCCCATTTTCTGCTGCAGTTGCTTGTCATGTGTTTTCTATGATGCCCTCTCTCACATTACACCTGTAATCTGCTCTGTGTGTGTGTTTGTGCATAGGTTAAAATGTAATGGCTGGAAGCAGAACTTTACCTTTAACTATGAACTGGCATAGACTACATGTAATCCAATTTGTAAGATTTAAACACTGAACTCAATTTGAGAAGAGTAAAATCGTACTGCTGAGTAATAATCCCTCCTGCTCAATTTAGAACCCCTTTCGATTTCTTTTAACATGTCAGAATGGCTTTTCTTTATGAAAAGCCTTCTGGAAAAGTTACTAAAGAGCAATCATCCTTACTTTCAGTCGTCCGCCATTGAAGCATGACTGTCCCAGAGACAACCCCCTTTGTCAGGGTGTCATTGATCCATACCAAATCTGATGCCTGAAATACAACCAAATTAAGAGAAGTCATCAAGATACCCCCCGCCAAAAAACTCACATAGCAATGTTGCAACTTTGTTCAATGAATTTAATAATAATATATGTCACTGCAGTGCCTTGGCACATGTTACGTTCGCGGAACACCAAACAGCCAATCAGGACGTGGTATTTTTTAAGGCGGGACTTGCGTCGTCTTAGCCAATTACAACGAGAAACGTCACAAGAGCGTTATAACCAGCAACTCTGGGAAGAAATTAGGAATAATGACGGCAAAACCAGAAAATATTGATCTTGATTCAACTTGCAAAGGTCAAATTTGTATCCTCGTGAACCAGCCCCGCCCACTCCACATCCACGTTTGGATTTAGTAGCTGGGGTGGGTCTGGGGACAAGCCAATAGGTGCGTTCGACATGAGAAAGCCAGAGGCAGACCTTTAAGACTTTTGAGCCGCCCCGCCCAGATGTGGCCCGGCGTCACTGATACGTAGGACCTACGTAGGGCATCGAAAACTCGCGAGACCCAAACGAGATCGGTCACAGAGGTAGCCGCGTGAGCTGCTCGAGAGCAACTCACCGCGGCTACCTGGCCCACCTCTCTGTTTCATACAGGCAGGGGATTGGACCCCAGCCCACTCGTCATCAGTTTGATGACAACGCGCTTTATTTGCATAAATAAACACCCAGTCCCGGCTCCAGCCCAGTGTAGAGGGGGGGGGGGAGGGGAGGGGGGGGGGGGGGCATTGCCACCCCGGACGACGGGCCTGTAAACACCCCCCACAGTGGAGTCATGAGAAACACCAACATGGAGAACATAGGGTTGTCCGAGTTGGAGGCAGACTTATAACTCCGCCCCACGGCTGCGCCGTCTACTTCGTCTAGCTCCGTCTACCTCTGGCTTTGCCATCGTGAACGCACCTAATAGAAAGACAATGCGGCTCGGTCATGAGCTGGCCGATCCAATCAGCGTTGCCGCTTTTTGTTTTCAATTTTTTTTGGCAAATTCCGGCGGCTAAACCGGAAGTGACGTCATCAACGAGTGTAGCGGAGATTACGGACTTTAACCATCGTCTGAAACCTGCAATAAGTAAAGTTACAGCCAAAATACCAAGTATTACAACAATGAAGCAAGAGCAAGAGTCTGCGCTTGGTGAGTTTCTAACAGAAAAAGGCGTTTTCACGTGTCTTTGTGTGTAGAGAAGCTAGAGCTAAACAGCTAAAGCTAAATCTTAGAGAAGCTAACGCATCTTGATGACGTATATGTTTTGAAGCGCTGATTGGCTGAAGTGCGCTGTCAGTCAAAGGAGTAACCTACGTCCCCTGCACAGGCTTGTCTCCAAACCCACCCCAGCTACTAAATCCAAACGTGGATGTGAAGTGGGCGGGGCTGGTTCACGAGGCTACATATATATGTATATATATATATATATATATATATATATATATATATATATGTGTGTAAGTATATGTAATTTTATGCATATTTCTATCTCCCTCGGGTTATAACATATTCTCAAGTAACGGACGGAAGGGGTGCGTATTAGTCACGTCAATGCAACATGTTCGTTTCTATATTAGAACTGCTATATTGCTGAGTTTCAATAGCTTGTTGTTGTTTGTCTTTCACAAATATTGGTGGGCTTCTCTTTATGAGAAACCTCCTAGATAAATACTGAAAGAGTAACCAATCCTGCAATGATTCGAACCAGAAGGACGTATTAGTCTCCCAAATACACTCCTCAGTTACGGTGTCAGTTTGTTTAATCAAATTTAACCACAACAACATGAAATACAATATCAATATATGTTTTACAGGGTCAAAAAAAAATATATATATAACGGAATACAGATTTTTTTTTTAATCCAAAATAATATCTTGTTACCGCGGTGCATGCTGGATATTTTAAAAACAGCTTTGCTACCTTCCAATCGGAACACGTTATACCAATGACGTATAGAATTAATTCTATACGTCATTGCGTTATACACTTAAACGGCGGGACTTTGTTAGTTTTAGCCAATCAACGAGCGGCACGTCACGCTCCAGTAGCGTCCACAGCTGCGTCCTATATCAACTGTGAGAAACACAAACGTTAAAGTCGGTCATTAATCTGAAAAGAAGTGCCAATACTGCTCTCTGGTGGTAGAAAAGGAGTAGTAGAAATATTAACACATGAGTACAAAACCTAAGCACCGAAATAATGTAAAATGTAAAATGTTTGCACTGATGCATGTATTATCTTACACTTTAATTCACTAAATCTCCTCAGTTCTTAATTGTGTAAGTATTCAGTTGTGCTGCAAGAAATGTGAAAAACCTTCATGAGAATGCTTCTCCTTCTCAGAGACAAGTTGAAACCCACACAGAAAGAGACCTGCATCTTAAAAGAACCCCTCTGACCCTGAACCACAAAAAGATGCCCAAAGCCTGAAATGGGGATCTTCTCGCTAAGAGAGAAGAGATTTATTTTACTCAAATTTTTCCTCAATTTATATTGTTCTACCCTGTTCATGGCCAGGTCATTGGCAGCTTACTATGGATAAAGTCAGGGTGTAGCATTGAAAACATGAGCTTAAGGGCAAAAACACTGCAAATCAAAAAGAAAGTGAAAAGTAAAAGCTACAACGTTCTGTTGACAAAAGGAAAAAAAGACCAGTTTTCTTTCTGCCTTTACCCTATTCACAAATATTCTTTGTGGGTATTTATTTGACATAATGATGATATTTCCCCAACTGTGGAAATAATTCCCCAATTGGGGCGGCTGTGGGTCAGTGGTGAGAGCGGTTCTCCTACAATTGGGAGGTTGTGAGTTCAATCCCTGTCTCCCCCTGTCTCCCCCTGTCTGCATGTCAAAGTGTCCTTGGGTAAGACACTGAACCCTGAATTGCCCCCAGTGCTGTACATCTCTTTGGATAACACTGCCGACGCCAAGAGAACAAGGGTTCCTACACCAAGGTGCAGAATTACGTAGACTGGCTTAAAGGAACTATAGAAACAACAAATTGATCGCAGTAACAAACACAATGAAGGTGGAAAAATGTCCAGCAAAGCACATCACAACACACTCCATGACTGATTTCTGAGCTAAATGCAGAAGATGATTAAGACTTCTACTCAAATATGCCAGGATTATTGACCCAATAATATAATAATAAAAATGTATTATTACAATAAAAATGTAATAATACATTTGTATTTTACTGATCAATATTACACTAAAGAAAATAAAAATCAGCTGCCATCAATGTTTCAGATGTAATAGAATTTATGCTTTTATATACCATAACTGTTATCTCGTGTGATTATTTGATACAGTGATACATTATCAGAAAAAATTAACTGTTTTAAAACTGAGGGCTACTTCAATTGCACCACTTAACCTGAATAACTGCAGTTGTACATTCACTTTGAATGACAATACAAATAATGAATGGTTTACTAAAGAGGGAAATAAACAGGCTTTATTAAAACGTTATTTGTGTCTGTTCATGTAAATTAGTTTGGATGTTTGAAGCACCATCCATATTTCATGTCACAGCAAGGATTAAAACCCAAAACATTCAAGTGAGAGAGCTAACCATATCGCACTGTGCAGCCAGGTATAGGTGATACATATTTTTTTTATCTCATAATACTCTGCTCAATATCTAATTACAACTTAATCATTAATTTTGGAAATAAGTTAAATTAATTCATATGTAATGGAGCTAATAATTTATGTTAGATCACATAGTGTAATTTCATGCAACAACATAATGAAAGGTTTCATTAATGAAACTTCTGGGGAAATAAAAGTATTAAGGCATTTTAGTCTAAAAGATGTCTTGTTAACAAGTAAACTTAGATTGTCCATCCTGTCTTCCTATCAACAAATCTGACAAGAAATGTCCAACTGGAACTATGTAGTGATTTTTTTGGTGTATTGCTCCCAATCAATGTTGGTAAATAATAAATATTAAAATCTAATGAAAGTTCCCTTTTTCTGCTGTCATTTGTTTCCTCTGATGCTCTCTCTTACATTACAATTGTAATCTGCTCACTGTGTGTGTGTGTGTGTGTGTGTGTTTGTGTGCAATTTAGATTAAAATGTAATGGCTGGAAGCAGAACTTCACCTTTAATCTATGAACTAGCACAGAGTAATTTGATCCGGTTTGCAAGGTTTAAATACTGAATCGAATTTATGAAGTGTGTAATATAATAATAACGCTGAGTAGTTATTCATCCTGCAAAACTTACGACTTCTATTTCTTTTTTAACCATCTCATAATGGCTTACTTTTATGATAAACTTCTAGAAAATTGACAGAAGATCAAACATCCTTGGTTTTACTATTTAAACATTGTGAGTGTTCCAGACACAAACCTCTTTGTCAGGGTATCATTTGAGCCATATCAAATCTGATGCCTGAAATAAAACCAGATTAAGAGAAGTTATCAAGATACCCCCACCCCTGAAAAAAACAAAAATAAAAGCAAAGTTGCAACTTTGTTCAATTAATTTGATAATAATATATGTCACTATAGTGCCTTAGCGGATGTTACGCACGCAAATCACCAAACAGCCAATCAGGACGTGGTATTTTTTAAAGGCGGGACTTGCGTAGTCTTAGCCAATTACAACGCGAAACGTCACAAGAGCGTAATAACCAGCTTCATTCCACCTCTGGGAGTAAAATTGGGAATAAAGACGGAAAAAACAGAAAATACTGATCTCGATTCAACCCGCAAAGGTGAAAGATATAAGTATATTCAATTTACGCGTATTTGTATCTCCTTCGGTTTCTAACATGTTCCCACGTAACGGACTAAATGGGTGCGTCAGAATTAACCTGATCTGTAAATGGCCTCTGTGCACGTCGATGAAAAATGTCAGTGTCTGTCCGGGATTAACTGTTCTGTTTCGATATGTAAGGTTATACTTTGTTTTTGACAATTCCTGGGGGCTTCTCTTTATGAGAAGCCTTCTAGACAAATATCTAAAGAGCAAACAATCCTGAAAGTTCTATGGGCATAAGGATGTATTATTCTCCCAAACACACACTCCTCAGTTATGGTGTCAGTTTTTTTTTTAACCAAATTTAACCACAAAAACGTGAACCATAGTATCATCATACGTTTTATAGGGTAAAAAACACAAATATAACAGAATACAATAAATTTTCATCCTTTAAATAAACTCTTGTTACCGCAGTGCATGCTGGATATTTTGAGAACAGCTTTGCTACCTTCCAATCGGAACACGTCATGCACTTAAAAGGCGGGACTTTGTTAGTTTTAGCCAATCAACGAGCGAAACGTCACGCTCCTGCAGTTCATTCACAAACGGCGTCCTTTATCGACTGTGAGAAACACAAACATTAAAGTCGGTCATTAACCTGCAAAGAAGTGCTTCTGATTTTTTTTTAAGACGTAATAGTAATTCCGGACTCGTATCTAGAGTCCCCCTAAATTCGTCCATTTTTTCCCCAAAACGTGTTTTAAACAACGCCAGGAGGTTGGAGTTTATCCCTGATATTCATGTGGAAACGGTGTAACTAGGCAAGACAAGTCGCATTGAACGTTAAAGCCGCCAAATTAACTTTGCATGGAGTTAGGACTTGTTTTACATACTTTCACAATTATTTAACACCAAAAAACAACCTATTAATATTTATATCTGCCTATGAAATACTCAAATAAATGTTCAGCAACCTACTCTGTTGTGTAAAAACAGCATGGTGAACGCAGTACAGATTGATCTTCTCTATTTAACATTTTCTAAGTTTTCCCTTTTTTTAAGCACAGGTGACTAAGACAGCAGTTTCAAAAAGGATCTCCATGGACTCACTAGTTCAATCTTCAGCAATATCATAAATAAAAATGTTTTATAGTTTTGGGGCACAATAATACAATAATGAAAATGTGCTAATATAATCACACATTATCATACATAGAAATGCCCTGAACTCCTGAAATTGTTAACAGGCAATAGACAAATTATTATAAAATCCAATAAATATATTTTTGATCATCACACCTGACTGAGTTTCTCTTTCTCTGTGTAACTTAATTACTTACCACCTCGAGTCTGTTTTTCTGCCACTATTTCTTCAAACATTCACCAATAATATTAACACTCTGTTATCGAAATGCCAATACTGCTCTCTGGTGGTAGGAAAGGAGTAGTCGAAATATTGACACATGAGTACAAAACCTAAGCACTGAAATAATCCAAAATGTAAAATGAATGCACAGATGCATGTATTATCTTACGCTTTAATTCACTAAATCCCCCCAGTTCTTAATGCTGTAAGTATTCAGTTGTGCTGCAGGAAATGTGAAAAACCTTCATAAAGTGGTGAGAGTGCTTCTCCTTCTCAGAGACAATCAAATTGCAACCCACACAGAAAGAGACCTGCATCTTAAAAGAACCCCTCTGACCCTGAACCACTGAAAGATGCCCTCAGCCCCAAGTGGGGATCTTCTCGCAAAGAGAGAAGAGATTTATTTTACACAAATTATTCCTCCATTCATATTGTTCTAACCTGCTCATGGTCACCAGGGGCAAGTCATTGCCAACTTACTATGGATAAAGTCAGGGTGTAGCATTGACAACATGAGCATAAGGGCAAAAACCCTTTAAATCAAAAAGAAAGTGAAAAGTGAAAGCTACGATGTTCTGTTGACAAAAGAAAAAAAAAGACCAGTTTTCTTTCTGCCTTTACCCTATTCACACATATTCTTTGTTGGTATTTAAAACCTGCAGTGCCAAGGAAGAGCATTGTGACAGAATGATGATATTTCCCCAATTTGTGTTGTATTGTGTAGTATTCTCCTGTGCTCTGTGTTTGAAAAGAAACATTTCTTTGCTGCGCAGTCTTTTGAAGTGAAGCATTCACCAATTTTGCCAAACCAAACAAGGCATATTCCTGGCATTAACGCAGCGGGTTGCTAAACACCGGGAACGACAGCCTTTATGACATTAATGTTTCACCTGAATGTGAGACATTTGCTTCTACAACAGCAGAACAGCTCAGGCGCTCGATAAATATGGGGTGGTCCTCCTGTATAATCTGGTAAGTTAGTTTACAGCGCTCTTTTTTTTTTGTACATGAAACAGATTTTTGCTGAAATTACTATACTAATTGTATTTTTGCTCATATCTGAAATTCCTTGAGCGTTGCTTCTCGTTTAGTGTCTTACTCCAATGCTGGAGACAATGTTACCTGTAAACAGCGGTTGACCTAAAAGGTTGACTGAATGATGAATCACTGAGTATTTCATGTATTAATTCTTGACAATATTATGTGACTACAACAGCTGTATTGGTTGTGTTTGTTCTTTCCTGTTTGCACCAACTTTGGACTATTGGCTCAGATGACCTTAGTTCCAGTAAACAGATGAAACCCTCTTTTCATACACCTTCGAAGGTTTCTCTGCTTGTCGGTGTGTGAGTGCTGGCCTCTGCCAGATCCTCCGATGCACGGAGAGGTCCATTCTCCAGGATACCCCAGGCCTTACCCTCATAACCTGCAGCAGCAGTGGGATCTCCATGTGCCCGAGGGCTACCAGATCCGACTGACCTTCACCCACCTGGACATCGAAGCGTCTGCAGACTGCTACTACGACTCGCTTTCAGTCAGACTTCTTTTCTAAACACATACGTAACATTTCCCCGAACAAGAGATGCACGTTTGAATTTTAAATGATCAATCTGAATACTGAGTGTTGGCAACTGTAGTTTGATAAAATGGGTTTATCAGTACACACAAGAATCTAATGAAATTTGGTGTCAGAAAAATTATGCTCATGGTGTATAATCTTTGTTAAAATTGTTCCCATCTATGATTTAGAGTAACTGATCACATTATTAAATCTCTTCATGGTGGCCTCACAGCGATATTTAAGTCATTTGAAGCAAGATTTGTTTTCTGTTCCAACAACGATTCTCAAGTTTTTCTGAATCACACTTGTGACTGGAAAATGAACACAGTTCTTAGTGGAATAATGCAATATGTACGCCTGAAATCTAAATAATGGCATTGTAGTTTTCCAGGGACATTATGATTTTAATTTTATGAATCAAAGAAGAAATTCATCTTAGAAATACACATCTTCTGTGTATGCCATGACTCAGTTTGTTGGATTGATATAGATACTAGTACATATATTTTGGACATTTTTAATTCTTGAATTAAGATGTTGATGATTTCATGACTCACAATGCAAAATTTCTAACACAGCAAACTTGCCCAAATAATGACATTTTGAACCTTTGTCTGATCGTTCAGGTCCTCTACGGAGAAAAGCTGTTGGGAAAGTTTTGCGGCAATGAAAACTCCGCAGATGGACATCACCCAGGAAACCATCCAATCTTGTCACCAGGAAACAGCCTCAAGCTCAAGTTTCAAACAGACGGCAACAACCCGGAGCGCCACCAAAACGTGGGCTTCTCTGCTCAGTATCAGGCCATAGGTAGCACTTCCCTTCCCCTCAGCTTCTCTGTAGCTTCCTGTTTTCCCACTCTGTTATCAACCTCTCACTAACTAAACCAGTTTCTCCTCATCAGACATTGATGAATGCTCGGCAGCGGAACCTGAAGATGGCTCCGGACCCCTCTGCTCTCAGATCTGCCTCAACACCCTTGGCTCGTATCTCTGCTCCTGTCACCACGGCTATGAGCTTCGCTCTGACCAACGCAGCTGTGTGTGTGAGTATGGAGCAGAGTCATGGGCAAACACAGAAAGAGAGACACCCACACACACGAAGTTGAACATGAACCTTAAATTTAATGCTTCATGCTTGATTTTCATACCCAGTGTCCTGCAGCGGAGGCTTGTTCGATGAGCCCAAGGGTCATCTTTCCAGCCCAGGTTACCCCAGCCCCCCACCCCATGGCGTTTCCTGTCAGTACGTCATCGCTGTTGAATCCGGCTTCACTATCTCTCTGAACTTCACCGACAAATTCAACATCGAGAGCGTCCACACAGAGGAAGGTCGCCAGTGTCTCCATCACTGGTTGGAGGTAATGTCAAGCACTGACTTTTTCAAAAAAAAGAGAAAGAAAGAAAACTAAAATCTATTGCAAAAGATACTGTTTTCAATTACTCTGTCTAAAGGTGGCCATCGCAGAAGAAAAGAGCATAAAACTTTGTGGTGACGAAAGTCCGGGACTGATGCACATAAACTCAAACGTCGTGAGGCTGAACTACCACACAGACGACGCAGGACAGAGCAGCGGCTGGAGTCTGGACTACAGCACACAGAGTGAGAGGGGGATGGATGAGAGGCTGCATATTTATAAATCTACGACTGAATCAACTCGTCCATTTGTGTCAACTGCCAAAACTTTGTCTCCTTTTATTGCATTTTTTCAGTAAAATGTCAACATAATGCACAAAGGTTGCAACACTTAAGCAGTTATTACAATATCCTTGTTTATTTTTGGTGTTTGCAGGAGTCAAGTGTCCGGTTCCTGGTAATATAGCGAATGGCAGGGTCACCCCCAGATTGACTGAATACTTCTACAGAGACTACATTTACGTACGCTGCGACCAAGGCTACAAGATCATGACTGTGAGACGAAACTTCTACTTAAATCATATTAACAAATGCAGAACTTAACGTGAATTTGTCCGTGTTTTGAATTTTAAACAACTGCTAACAATTCAATATTTTTTTGCGCTCTTTCCATCAGGGAGGTCAAGAGATTGACAGTTTCTCCACAATGTGCCAAAGTAATGGACAGTGGCACCTCAAGCTGCCTGAATGCCACTGTACGTTCGTTTGGATCAAATACCAAAACAAATACACTGCAAAAGTCACCAAAATAAGCTTTCATGAGATTTTCTGGTGGAAATGCTGAAATGTCTTCCTGTGTTTTTCTGCAGTAATCGATTGTGGAGAACCTGAACCTTTGCTGAATGGAGGAGTGACCTTCCTGTCCGGCTATCAGAATCAGTATCTTTCAGTCATTCAGTATCACTGCAATGAACCGTTTTACTTTCTCCTGGGTGGTGCGAACGGTAAGATTTTCATCAACTTTTTTGTTATCTTTTACGTCAAGAATCTGTGGAACTGCATGTTTTTAGTTGTGTCAGTACTGCATGAACACTTTATTATATTGCACAGTTATCCGTACACACTTGACACACTTGTTTTTGCTGCAGCTGTTGCACGTTATATCATATGTTTCCTGTACGTTGGTTCTTCCCAGTGACCTTCACCTGTGAAGCAGACAGAGTCTGGAGATCCAGTATTGATATTGTCAGCCCAACATGCATTCCAGGTATTACCTTTCCGTTTGTGAAGACCCAATCTGGGGCTGTCTGCGGTGGGTTTAACCAGTCGTGACATACTGTGCATGTTTGCTTCTCTTCCAGTTTGTGGTCAACCAACAAAACACATATCTTACTATCAGAGGATCATCGGCGGCAGTGACGCTCCAGACGACACCATCCCCTGGCAGGTGCTCCTGAGTGTGTCAGGAGACCGAGGAGGGGGCATGGTGATCGCAGACCGCTGGATCATGACTGCGGCTCACGTGCTGATGAGGGGTTCACAGGTCGTGCCAAGCTCTACTGTGCGAGTAAGTATACCAGGCGTCCGTTGGCGTTAGCTGCATGGCCTCTGCCTCCATGTTTACTCTTTAGCGCTGATCTCTTTCCTTTGCTCTTTTTCAGATTTACATGGGACTTAACGAAGTAACAGAAAATCTGAGCGCTTACGTTTTTCCTTCCTCTCTTCATGTTCACCCTGAATATCACAATCCACGCCATACTGACTTCAACAATGACATTGCCTTGATCAAACTGCAGGACCCCATCACGTTTCATTCATCCATAATGCCGGTGTGCTTGCCTCCAGAGGGTGCAGAATATGAGACTGGTGTGATAGGGTACATAAACAACTGCCTGATATTTGTTCATTTTGTGTACCTTTCTCTGCACTCACTAACTTTATGTCATTATTTTCTTGAACTCTTTTTTTTCAGATTGGTATCAGGCTTTGGAACCACAGGAACAATAAACAAACGGATTCTCACGAACAAACTGAAGTATTTGAACCTACCATTAGTGTCACAGCAGACGTGCAGTGCTTCGATGACTTCGCTGAGGCGGGGAACGTCTGAAATACCAAACCTGACCGACAACATGTTCTGTGCGGGAATCCCTGAAGGGGGGAAGGACTCCTGCCAGGGGGACAGCGGAGGGCCTTTTACTCTGACCGAGAACGGCCGATTCTGGGCGGCGGGGATTGTTAGCTGGGGCGCAAACTGCGGGATGAAAGACAGATATGGAGTCTATACCAGAGTCGCTAACTATGTGAACTGGATCAAAAAGACCATGCAGGAGAACTGAAAGTTCTCTCTGCAGTGTGATGTGGAAACTTTGCATTAAATGACACATCTATACCCTGAGTTGTCACTTTGTTGCACATTGTTTCAAAATGTTATGAAATAACACTATCATTTTTCGAAACATCATTAAAGGTATGTGATGCTCGAATAGTTGAATGACTACTAGATGGGTTGCTTCGGTTGTTTTGTCCTTGTATGTGTGGCAGTTTTTCTAGATCTCTCCTATGTTAAGAATATTGGTTCCCAAGGAAAATACTTTGCTGTACATCAAAGTATTTTTCATCTTGTTTTTAGTCTTACATTTAAGTTCTTGTTTCTTCAGTATGTTTTTCACAAATATATTCAAAATAAGTAAACAGTGGTGGCTGAGCCAGCATCAGCCATTAATTTAACAAAAAATCCATCCATAGTTTTCTGTGTCAACCAGTGGGCAAACATTGCAAAACATGAAACTCCTTTGTCTTGTCAGTGTATGGGACACATAAATATGTATGACGATGAACAGCAAAAACCGATTACATAAAACCACAAGTGAAGATGACTTGAAACACATTAATACAAATCATAACAAAATTGGGAATTCATTTTTCAGAGATAGATTTCATTACAGAACAATATGTTTGAATACATTTATACTTGGAGATGAAACAAAAGGATATCTTCTATGATGCTCTCAATTTTAATAGAAAAACTTCTCAAAGGTACTTTTATCCTCTTTGAACGGATGAACCTCTCTGCTCACTTTCACTTCCACATCCGAGCTGCAGCTTTTTTGCGCATGCTCAGTAGAGAGAGCGAGCGAGAGGGAGAGAGAGAGAGAGAGCGAGAGAGAGAGAGAGAGTCTTTAGATAAAATTACATTTAATATTTTATTTATATTTACTGTTTTCTACATGGCGAAGGCAGACTGCAGGTTTAACTCGGATATAAAGCAGATTACAACAAAATGATGTGTTACTTCTGGTTTGAAATCAAAAGTGAAAGTGTAGAGGAGGTTTGACTGGGGATTTCTGTCTGAGGTCGGACTATATTTTTAATCCACGAAGATACAAAACCTTTTCTCAATAATGAGTATTAGAGTAATTTTGCTTGGATTTTTCTTGACCAGCGTTTCTGGTAAGAGACCTTACGATGACTGATGAATTCTTCAAAATATATTTAGACACACAAGTGATGCACAAAGTGGCTGAACGTGAGTTCAGCTCAGTGAAATGAAGACCATAGTTTAAGAGATATTATATTACACATCGTTTTTATGTTTAAGTCATTGAACTGATACAAGCAAAAGGCGAAATGAATATCTATTTTGAATCAGTTAACTATATTGTCTTTAATATTCACGTCTGCTATCATTGACGACATAATGATCAGTTTAAAGTCCTTTACCCAGCAAAACATATAATGTAATACGGAAATAAGAGAACAAACCACCATAGAGCCACTTGGCTGTAGACTTATTGTTTTAATAAAACTTGAGACAAGCAGTGAAAAAATGTAACTGATATAAATAGTAAGACAAGTATTAGATGAATAATTTAAAACTATGATGACAGAAATAAAAAATAAATTTAAGATAAAGTAAATTAACAGGTTCAACTCTGGAAAAAAAAACAAATTTACAGACAAAAGAACATTAAAAGTTCTTATGAGGGATTAACTCTTTAAATAACATCCCATAGGGGTGTTTTTTTTTGTATTTTTTTTAGAATAGTTCAAGAGTAAAGATGGTGAACAAATCCATCTTCTGAATCCAAAAGTCAGTAATGCAATCTACTTATCATTATGTTGAGACTGCTGAAACTGTAAAATACATGAGTAATGGTAGGTTGTCTTTATTTTATCAAGATACTTTAATGATTTCACACACTGTAGTGTATGAAAGCAACATTTCCAGGGAATGCACAGTTCTGATAGTTTTTGTTTGTTTTTTTTCACTTGTCTACATTGTCAAGATGTCTCTATCTTTTCTATACCTCTGCACCTCCCAGCTGATGGGATTACAGATCTGGTCCTGTCCTGTGCTCTGGTGGACGAAGGCGGTGGACATGGCGGGATGGGAGGCGGTTCCATGTTCTCCCGGACTCCGGTGACCTTGGTGCTGAGGGACGTTGCCGTGGGACCAGACGAATCTCTGGAGCTGCTCACTCCGTTTGTGGCCCCCTCGGTTCCTGATCCAGACCTCATCATATTTGAGGCTCAGGGTATTTCTCGACCCTCATCACTGTGTGAAGTTCGATGCAGTGTCACCAAATCCTTCACTGAACTTGTCCTGTGCTTTTGTGGCAGCGTCGTCCCCTGAGATCCCCAACGCCGAGGCGCTGCTTCATGCCGACTGTAACGACCAGGAAGTGATGTGTGAGATAAGTCTTTACTCTTCTCAAGAACTCCGGGACAGTTCAGACTCAGCCTATTTCATGGTGTCGATCAATGTGGAGGGCGTTGAATCCAGTGCTACACTGATACTTCAGACGCTGGCGGTGGAGAAGGACCAGGCCACGCTGGTCCAAAACAGGCTGGATCTGCCTCTCAGCTCTTCTGGGACCCTGCTGACTAAAGGTTGGCTTCAGAGCTCAATAAAACATCCTAAAGGAATGAGGACAAATGATTCCTTGGGACAAAAACAAAACAACCCTTAATGCGGCCTGTTGCTTTGTGTTTCTCAGTTATTTTCCTGGTGTTCTCCGACACGAAGTCTGTGTCTGCTCCTGTGAAAGCGGAGATCGTCCTCAGCTGTGGTTTTAAACAGCAGGACGCTCCTCTAGCGCAGGAAGTGAGCGTTGAGTGGAGACTGCAGCACAGAGGAAAAGGCCAGAAGGTGCTTGATATGAAGACACAGCTGGATGATGTGGAGGGGAACACAGAAAGTGAGTACTGAGCACGTGAACAGGTGCATTGAGAGTAAACGTGCTTTCATTTGCTTTAGTGGCGTTACAATTCATAAATATATAAATGTAAATGGGTGCCTCATGCTTTAATCTTACTTTCAGGATGAATTTAAAACTCTGGTCTTGATCTGTCATATATTTTGCATTTATTATTTGTTGCAAACTATTCTTCTGTTGTATTATCATTATTTATAGAACCATACACAAACATCCACACACACACTCCTCGGTGTATAAAATAGGTATTTTTGCATCTGCAGTTCATGCTGTGAGAAGAGACTCAAGCATTGACGTTGCCCAGGTTGCGAATGAAGGCAACGTCTCTCTGACACTCGACAAGCTGAAGGTTTCAGATGAAGGAACCTACATCTGTACTGTCAGTCTGGGTCCTTTCCACTGCCAGCAGACCGTCCAGCTTCAGATACAACGTGAGTTTCCCTTCATCTGACTTCCTAAGCGTTAACGTTTTCTCTTAGGTGTCTGTTGATTCTCCTTCTGCTGCTCGTCTTTTCAGAGCCGCCGCAAGTTTCACTTTCAAAAGACAAGCTTGTAGTGAAATCAGCTCAAACGTTGAGCTGTCACTCCAATAAGTACTATCCCCTGGACAGTCAGGTCAGTGAGTGCGCTTTTCATGCTTACTAAGTTTGATGGTTTCCAGGTGTTTTATTTCTCACACAGTCTAGAAACTTGCATATGTGCCTAATTGGCTAAACTCTCTTATTAGTGAGTTTCATTGTCCCCCTGTGTTTTTGCTCTGTGATGGTTTGGTTGTGCACATTATGTAACACTTTCACTGTACTGTAGTCAGATGGACTCAACTCCAACAGCCTGTGACCCTAAAATGGAAAATATGGTAAAGATGATGGTTGAATGGAATATTATATAAAAACAATATAAATCTCCATCATTGATTAAAAGAAGTGTTTGGAGTGTGAGAGGATGAAGCCCCTCCCCACAGAGCTTGAGCAGCATTGAGCTTCTTCAGACGTTGCAACATGATTTATCTCAGTCTCACATCAGATAGTTATTTTTAGTTAAATTCCAAACCTCCAAATATTCATCATAATATAAAGTAATATAACAGAAAGTAAGAGAGCTGTTAATCAACATCTGTTTGACAAAAAGATCTCCATACTAGATGTTGACATCCTGTTCACAATTCCTTTCTGTTGCCCCCTAGTGGCCATTCAAAGTCTTCACCTTGCTGAAGCACAATCTGGACTATGATAAAAATGTATTTGATTGAGAGGAGAGTCAAAACTCAAGGAGATAATGCCTTTTGTTTTTATGATTACATTGTTTGGTTTAGTCCGTCATAATAACTGTGAATAAGGCCATATTTAGACATAAATGCACAACTTCCATTCGTCTGTGGGTTTCAAGTTGTTGGAGTTGATTCCAGCTGACTTTGGATGAAGGCCGGTTTCATCAGTCAATCACAGACAAACAGAGAGAGACAGAAAGTCACACTCATATTTATAGTCACTTCAATTTACCTTACGTGTGTGTTTTTGGACTGAGAGGTAACAAGTTCACTGAGAAAACCCCGGGCTGACACACTGGGAGTTTTCTTTGTGAGGTGAGACTATTAACCACACAGTCATCATCTCTCACGTAAACGGGTCTCATATGATTGTGCAGTTTATGAGTAGATTGTTGTAGATCAGCTCAATGATTGATGAACTGATTAAGTTGTGTGCTCTGTGTTTTTCAGATGGAGTGGTTTTTCCTCTCTCCTTCAGACACAGAGCCTCAACCCTTTGCAGAACGGGCGTCTCTGTCCAGCCACCGGCAGCATTTTGACGGGACGTACTCCCTGTCATCTCACATCACTGTGCCCCCGACCATCTCACCAGGAACAAAAATCACCTGCAGGGTGACACACGCAGCGCTGGACTCACCGCTCCATGTGCACGTCATGGTAGAAAGTCCAGAACCAGGTACTGTATTTTAACTTAATAAACTGTTTCATAGGAAACTAATAAAGAATTTTGATTTGGTGCCATGAATCATGTCCCTGCCGTCTAAACACCTTTAATTGTGTCTTTTATTGCAGAATCCTACTGGTGGATCTTTGGTTTCCTGTTCATCACGATACTTTTCTTCTATCAGGTGATGAGATAAATGAGGTCTGCATCATCCTGAGCACAGAATGGGTTCAGTGTGTCATTTTCAGTCTGTAACATCAACCATACATCATGCCTCTCATGCCACGACACTACCCTGCTGAACTGTGAAAAAAAAAAAAAAAAAAAAGAAAAAAAAGAAGGAAAACATTTTGTTGGGTAATCTCTGAGGATAAGATTTTGTGACATGGGCTCTATAATTTATTTCTTCTTCATGATTTGTGTTGGTTATAATTTGTTCTGTATTTAATGATGCGCACGTTTGGAGCTTTTCTATTAAAGTCATAACCCGTTCATTGATCCACCAAAAACTGTACAAACCTGCTAGAAAACAAGTTTAGCACAGAACTGAGCAAATTCCATTAACCCTCTGATCCAGTCTGCTTAAACATCATAACCTTCGCTCTGTTTTCTTGGCAATTTTAAGAATATATTACAGGAGCAGTAACTCCTCAATAGAAAATCTGTTCAGGAATCTATTACTGATTCCTCCTGAATCCGAGCAGACTGCTCACAAAAACAGTTGTTATTTTACTGGCATGTTTCTTACCTGAGACATCGGGACTGTTTATAGCATGCCCACTAAATGTGTTACTGTGATGCAGTGTCTCAGTCAATCCCCTTGTTGTCAATATACTTTTTGTAAAGAATTAGAGGCAGCTATTTGAATGTTTTGTTGTTGTTGTTGCTGGTAAGAACTTGTTACCCATGGTGTACTTTAAGTGACTGGGTATGACAAAGTATTGACCTTTTAAGATGTTATGGCGTGACAAGTTCAAGCTGTGTAAAAAATTATGAGCAAGAATTGTAATTATTCTGTCACTCTGAGGGATGCATCCAACAACGTCGCAGTGTGTCACTTTCTTTCGCTCCCTTTTTCTTCCATATTTGACATGAAAAATAATGTATTATTGCAGAAGATTGAAATCAATAAATTATGGGGGAAAAATTAACTAGATCTTTTCATGATGTCTTTAGAAAATTATACACAGTAAAAAAACACAGTTCAGCTCATGACTTCTTTATTGGCATCAGCAAAAGTGGTAAACATGCATGTTTTGCAAATCCAGTTGCATTTCATATGTTGTTTTCAGGTTTTAAATCACAAAACATCTCATCTGTCATGTCACCTAATAATATTGTTGGACAGTATCATCGGATAATCCAGGCCAAAAAATGATGCATAAATGCACTTTGCAGGTAGGGCTGCTCGTGTTTCTGGAACTTTGTCAACTTTTAAAGTCGGTCAAAACAAATAAAAACCAGCTTCTGTAATATTCAGCAGCCCCTCAAAAACCTGAAGAGACTCATAAAGACATTTTCAGGAGCATTAACTGATGGATGTGTATTATGGTTCTAGTCATACAACACTACAGTTCACTATAGTCGCAGTTGTTTGCAGTCTTTTTTTTTCTCTCAGAAGCAAGGGGTCTTAACAGAATTTGGCAAACTTTTCCGTACGGTTGCATTGCATAAGCAGTAATTATCAGATCAGAAAGACATTATACACAGGTTCCTCAAACCAACCACGAAAGAAAATGTACAATCGGCAGTAAGATTCAGAAATGGCAGATACACAGGTCACACGAATAGGCAAAAACTATGGATATCATTTGCCATGCAAGTTAGAAACAAGTACCTCATACTGGCCGTTATCGCGCTGCAGGTGACAAATGAGTGTTACTTTTTGTGAGTCAGCGGGGAGCGGGGACGGCCAGGCGGCTCTGGGGCTTACAGCTCATTTCCTCGTACCCAATTTCCCACAACTTCCTGGAAATCGAGTCAACTTAAACAAGAATCAAACGCTCAGACAGCACAACTCAAAAAACAACAAGTGGACTCTGGAACCTGTTTTCAGATGCGATGCTCCACATTCATCTGTCTATGGCTGCGGCTCTGTCTGGATCAGAGTGAAGAGACCTTCCTGGATGCTCCGAGCAGTTCCTCCGTACAGCAGATTGTCTCTAAGTGGCTGCCTGTGTTTGTCTTGCTCTGCATATTCCTGCCTTTCAGCTCAGTGTTACCACTAAACCACCCGCTGTGGCACAAATGAACTCAAGTGTAAAAGACTACTCAATGCTCATCAGTCTGGAATTAAGTTTTACTTATTTCTACAGTAAAATATCTGACATTACTCCTTCCATCTTTCCCTGAATCTCCTCCACCTTTCCTGAACTCTCACAAAAGTCTCTGTCCCTTTTTTTTTTTTCTTTTCACGTCGTCGCTGAGCGTCGCAGAAATAAGAGACTGAGTGAGAGAAAGTTAGACAGGAAAGAGGAAAAAAATACTAATAACTGCTTGACAAGTAAACTTGGAAAAAGCTTTTAGCTACAATGCTTTGAATCACAAATACGCACACGTACACACAACAAAAAGGTTTCTAGTCCTAATCTAACATGAGCTCGTGTTAGTAAGTAGCGATGATGGGAGCAGTGTGACAGAAGGAGTGTGTTAGTTCGACATGTCAGTATCAATTCACAAATGTGGGACTCTCAAAAGAAAAAGGTCATATGAACAAGCTTTGGCGTATTGGGGGGTAGAAAGACTGCAAACTCCTCTGTACATTTTCCCCCTATATGTCTGTATTTGGTGGCCTTAGGCCCATGTGTTCCCTCGCCACAGGAGTTCTCCCTCTCCCTCCTCCTCGCACTCCGACTGCTCCGGCCGTCAATAATACATGAGGTACAGAGACGGGAGAGACCGAGTGGGACTTCATGCCAAACAACAGTGTCAGAAAGCAACGAGAAGGGAGGGAAAGGGGACAAACAGAACAGAGCCACCTATAAACACTACTATCATGTAAAAGTGCAAGATGGTTAGATGGAAGACTGTGAAGAGAGGGAAGAGAGGACTGATAGAAGGGGAGGAGTGGCGCTTGATTTTCTTTTTTTTTTTTGTTTTTCTTCTTCTCTTCCCTGTTGTATCGTCCTCAAGTCCAAATCCATCTGTGCTGAAGAGCTGAGCTCAGTGGAAGAAGTACACTGAAGGAAGGAGAGACAGACAGGAAGCAATTAGTCTAATGGATTCGGCAAATACATCGCTTAAAATAAAACTGCAGCACTCGGGTCTCATTCTTATGCAGGGATATGGAGCTGAGAGGCAGAGGTGGAGAAACACCCAACACTTGTACTCGAGATCAACCATGTTTACACTCCTAAAATCCCCACAATTACAAATAAACTACTGTTATCTATTGCTTGGAATCTGCTTAATCCGCCTACTTTTGAACAGCATTGATTTGCTTTTCCAGTAGAAGACAGTGTGTAAAAATACATCAGATGAAAAACTATTACTGAGACAGACAGTAAGAATGTTTTTAAGCTATTATTTATGTCAGCAGCAAGCAGCAATTTTCTTTGGCAAAAAAACGCAGAGAGAGAAAAACAGGTTTTAACAGTTATTCCCGTCGGTCCTGACTCATGATTCTAAGATTTGGATTAAGTGATGTGAAATAAAGTTTAGAAAAAGTAACTTCCTAAAAATACCACTCAGATATAGTAATATGATTTCATAACTTTTACTGCTGCTGCTAAGTCAGACAAAAAATAATACAGTTCCACCTGCTCCCACTTTTCTATTCATTTTACTACAAAATCATCGCCAACATTGTTTTAATAATTGTAAAATTGCCAGCCGGCAGTGGTCTTTTTAGTAAAGCTCAATTCATAAGTGTCTAAAATGGGATGAAGGTATGAATATCTTCTACTTACAGAATATTATTCCAACCACAATGACTCCAATGATACCCATCATGATCATCATCTGGAAAAGAAGACGACAAAATACATCATCACACTGACGCTTCCTGCATTTCTAATATAAACTCGTTGAAATAACAACACGAACTATGAATGTGACTGAAGATTTAAATGTTGAGTTTTATAATCTCGAATCCTGATCCAGTATTTTTCAGTACATTTCAGTACTCAGGAACACTTGAGTCCTTCACAGCAGTTCATCAACACACTGATGTGTGTCGTTTGTGTTCTATATCTACTAACACACACATCTTTAATTCAGGGTTCAAATAACATTATCAGTCACTTTCAGTCTTGACTGGACCCCTGTGATGTGCCCACCTTGCAGTTCTTCCACCAGTACTTGTTTTTTAGCTTGGCTGCGCAGCTTTCGAACTGGGAAGCTCCGGCCTGGAGAGCGTCTGCCCTGTCATCCAGCTCTGAGAGCTTCTGGTCCCTTTCCAAAACCTTGTCCACGTTCACCCGCATGATGTCCACCACCTAGAGCACAGCGGCAGGGATGAGAAAGCACTTGGCAGTGGTGGAGGGAGGAGACGTAAAGGATGGCTGAAGGAGAGCGGCGCAGAGGACGGAGGCTTTTCTTAACGTATCACAAATTAAACAAGCGCGCACAATCCATTTGCAGATTGCACCTCCTGCATAATTTACATCATGACCTGTCTACCAAGGGCTGGAATACCGGCAACAAAGTATTGTAAATATTGTCTCCTTCCTGGTACAGAAAGAAAATAAAAGCACACACCAATATGTTTATATCTAGCCTGAGATATCATGATTGAGCTCTGACACTTTGGACGCAGAGCACGCAACATCAGGCCTGGTTCTGCTCACCTCCTCCACTTGGGCCTGTGTCTGTTGTAGCCTGCGGTTGCTGGAAGTATTGGGTGGGGCAGGGGGGCCGCCGGCCGGGGCTCCATCTGCACCTGGGGCACCTGGAGCTCCAGGAGCTCCAGCTGGTGGGGCAGCAGCATCTGGGGCAGACCTGCAGGATCAAACAAATGAGGGTTCAGTGGCAGGGAGACGCTGGGAAAAAGGAAAACAAGCAATGAGGGGAAGATTTCCGGGTCAATGAGCTGATCTTAAGAAGGTAAAGCAGAAAAAAATACAAGCTGTTTGATATATGAAGTGAGCAGAAAAGTAGGGTAAATGAAGCAAAGTAAGGGAAGAAGAAAGGAGACAGTGGAGCGATGAGGAGGGAAGAGAGCAATGAGAGGAAGAATATGTAGGCCACAGCTGGAAAGCAAGCTCAGTGGACAAATACACTGAAATAACAGGAATTAGGAGTGAATGAGGGGGGAAATCATAAAGCAGAATTTTTTTTGATGGATTAAAAAACGTTGGATGGTTCTGAGGAGGTAAGAAAAAAAAGAAGGGGTTAATCCAGCAGGGGGGGTATATGGGGGGTATAACGGAGGGGGGAATGGACCATCAAGCCCTGCAGAAAAAGCCACTGAGGCAACTGAAAGTTTCATGTTTATCTCTGTCACATCGAGGAGGGATTAAAATTACAGCCGTGCGACTGTAGAACCCGATGAACTGACTGTTTATCATCTCTGACAGCGATGCTGCATTACTGCTGCAAAAAGTCCCTCAAAACACTCAATACACACGATCCACCGACCAGAAACGCCATCCCGTCTCATCTGTGACAACAACGCGTTCAGAAAACAAGCAGACGAGCTGCACCGTGGCTGCTCTGTGCCAGGAGTCAATCTCTGACTGAATGCATAATTTAGTGAAGCTGTGACGGAAATTTTCACTTGCGTCAGCAAAAAATCCATCAAGCTGAAAGAAATGGGCTCAGTTCAAACCAGAACCCCCCCCATCCTCCTCCTCATCCCCCCCCTCCCGCAATGGAAGACAAACAAACACATCCTCACATGCATCCGGCCCGGGTCGTTCTATACAGTGAGCTGTTAGTGGAAAACAAGTGGAGAGAAAATCCGCAGTAATACTCACATCTTCTATGCAGCTGTTTGAACTGACTCACGGGGGGTGGCGGGACCGGGGAGGGAGGGGGGGCCGGAGAGGGAGGGTCTGAAGTACGAGCCGAGAGGAGGAGAAGAAGAAAAGAAAAACAAACTGCGAGATGGGATTAGGAGGCACTTGTCCAAACGGGAAGTCCGTTCTTGTAGATACTAAAGGGAATAAAGTGCGGCGGCAGTTTGGTGGTGGTGAGACGCTCTTGGCGCAGTGGAGCCGATCTTCCGGAAGAAAAAAAAAAAAAAAAAGTGCCGCAATACCGAGACGCGGAGGCGAGAATTCACCGCAGCGATCAGGAGAAAAGTACTTCTGGATTGTAATCCATGCGAGCGGGAGGCGTGCGGGGTCCTGCGGGGTCCTGCGGGGTCCTGCGGGGCTGCTGATGCGGCTGCGGCTCCTTCCTCCGGTGATGCTGAGTCCTGGATGCGGAGACGCGGCGCTGATTGGCTGCGCGTCGAGCTGCCTCCTCTCGACGCTGCTGGCAAGAAATACGTGCAATTTCAAAAATTAAGTGGACAAAAAGTGCAGTCAAGAGAAATGGGATGCCTCCCTCTCTCTCTCTCTTTCTTAATATATATATATTTTCTGTCACCCCCCCTCCTGTGACTCTGGTGGGAAGTGCGCGTAAAGAGTCCGGGCTCAGTACGCAACTGCAATAATGCGTCTCTCCTCCTGCCTTTACCACTTGGACTCGTAACGACAGTGCGGTGCGGTACCCCTCCCCTCCTCCTCCTCCTCCTCCTCCTCCTCCTCCTCCTCTCTCTCTCTTTCCACTTTGCAGTACTGCAGCTCTGTGTCGGATAGGGCGGCGGGACGACACTGCGGTACAGTCAGAGTGTTGACTCCACTCTTTTCTCCCCTGGCCCGGGAGTTCCCCCATCTATCAATCCATCCATCCATCCTCTCATCCTGCTGCTCCCCGATCACGTTTCAGTCCCGCATTAGCTCCAGTTTGATCTCAGCTGGAGCATAGCCTCACTTCCCTGAACGTCTCTGCGGGGGAGCAGAGGGTGAAAAGCCCTGGAAGAAGAGAGGCTCAAAGGCCCAAAGGACAGGTTCACTGGAACCCACCGCTCTGATGCAGGGGCGGATCCAGACATTTTTATTAGGAGGGTCACAGTAGTTTAGGGGGGGCGTAAAGGTATTAACCCTTTATAGGCCAGGCATTCCTTAAAACCATGTCCTGGGGTTATATATATTTCACAAAAGTCCTTCTTTTACCTGAAACAGATGATAAAATAAACTGAAGGATGTTACCTACCAGAACCACACTGCTTCATTCCTTGCTCAGAATGTTTTCTGAAACATTGTAATAATAAATTAACCTTTCTCCTGTCTTTTCTTCAGTCTTTGTTTCATTTATATATATTGTAAGACAATTCACTCTCCACATCACAAATATTTAATTTCTAGCTTTAAACAAACTGTGTTGGATTTGTGTAGAGGTCTGACCAATACTGAGCCCTGCTGTCACACTTTAATGTATTATGTGCAAAACTTCCCCTGATTTGCATTAATAAATCATTGATCATGTTTTTTAATCGGGCATTTTTCTTATTGTTTTTATTACAAGGGTTAAATAAAAAGGAAGCCACTGACTTCTCTGCATAATGTTAAGATTAATAGGTAGAAATAAACTTCAGGTTCAGGTTCTGTGTTAATTTTGTCTAGCAATGTTTGCCTCAGTGTATTCACATATTATACAGTTATACAGCCGGACCTCAATAGGCTACAGAAAAGTTTGTTTTGTGAGATGTGACTTCACTTCACCCACTGACACTTAAACCTCTTTGTTGCATAACTTCAATGTGATGCAGTCAATCTGATTTATATATGTATTTTTCAATTTAAAAAAGTCTCCTGACTTATGGTCCAACCTCTAAACTCCTGCAGTAAGACCAGGATACCACCAGTCAAAAGCCGTTTGCCTTTTAATTTCCTGGGAGTGAGACAGTGTTCATGGTTAAAGCATTAAAAAAAGACACTTTGATTCATTTTTAGACACTTTTTTTTTTTTACTTTTAACAATGAATAAGGTACACAACTTTTAATCAAACATTTTTTTGACTTGCACAGATATGATAACTTAGAAAAATGAAATCAAAAAGCATCATGACATTACACTGCCAGACTGAGACAGCTCAGCGTTAGCGATGTTTGCCGGTGCGGTTCAGACGCTTGTAGAGGAAGCGGATCCTCTTCTCCAAGTTGTGTCTGTCTTCTGTCATCATTCTGTCTCCCACCATCTTCTTTTTCCTGATTACACGCTGCAGTTCATTACCTCTGAAACCTTTCACCCAGCAGGGTCCCACAATTAGATCCTTGGGATGAGCTTTGAAGTCTCCTGCAGACAGAGTGAGAGAGAGACAGAGAAAGAGAAAGAGCAAGCGAGCGAGTGAGAGAGAGAGACAGAGACAGAGAGAAAGAGAAAGAGAAAGAGAGAGAGAGAGAGAGAGAGAGAGAGACAGAGAGAGACAGAGAGAGACAGAGAGAGATCAGTTTGTGTTTGTTTTACGGGGGAAACGGAGATGTTTGGACAAAGGACAAAAGTGCACAGAATACCAAAACTCAGTGATAGTCTTAGAAAGGACTTTGATGTATATTATTGTGACAGTGGACGTCAATAAGTGGACTCAGATTATGACTTTGGGTCAGATTAAATAATTTTATCCCAGAGCTGCAGCCACCATTTCTCCTCTTCTCCACGATAAATGAGACTTTTGTAAAAACGACTGGGTTTTTAGCATGCATATGAACGAGCCCAGTGACACGTGGAACACACACACGTCTAGAAAGTGAGATTAATCCCGACAGTCTCTACTGGAGACCAGAGGGAAGAAGAGGGAACTCACCCAAGATGCCGATGTTGTCATAAACGCCAAACATGTTTCTCTTTTCAGTCCACCGGTCCACTATTTTCAGTTTAGGAATGGCGTGCATCCTGATCTGGCAACATGTACCTGAAAGTGAGACAGAACGTCAATTTAGTTTTGAGTTTGAGGACATTTCCAACCAACGACGTATTAAGCTTATGGATGATGAAAAAGTGACAGATGATGGATTAATGACTTTTGTAGAAACCAAAATGAGGCTGAATTCAGCCATTCGAAAGATAGAAATCTGAGAAATCACTAAGGTCACAGTGTTTCATTCAAAATGTTTTCTTCCAGTTTCATGTAAAAGTTATAGATTAGAACCAAATAGATAACTACAAACAAAATTAGTTTATTATTTTTGATGTGAGAAGGGTTATTTGTTGCTTCCTCTTGAGAGATCCCCGATTCTTCCCTTTTCACTCATCTTTCTAACAAAGGTTTTGTCTTTCACCTGATTTTCTACACTGATTCTGGATCCTTTCTACTAAAGATAAGCTGCTAGATCACTGAAGAGCAAATTAACTCAAGCAATCCTAAATCAAAGTTCAAAATTCCTACAATCCTTCAAAGCAGTAAAAACTGATATTAGTGACTGAACAGGACAGTCAACAGATAAACTTGAATCACTTGAAAATTGATCCCAATAAAATCTCCTCACATTCAATTTGCAGAGGATTAGTTATGCGACTCTAAAAGAAATGCAATAAATAACTATCAAGCCTAGGAGGCGTTGTGGAGGAATTTCAATTTACTCTAACCTGTTGTATTTTTCTGTTCATATGTAAGTCTCAGTCTTCTGGATGATAGTTACCCGAGAGTCTTTACTTCTGGCCTGATGATCTGGAGAAAATGCGGGTTTGGATAACAACATCACAATCGTGTTGTTGTGTAACTTACATTTCTCTGACTATTTCCAAATAGGAAGTGCAGCCCTTTTTAAATAAAATACTGAGATCACTTGGTTTTGCATGGTTTAGTACCAAAAACGTTACTCAAATTGTTACAAACTCCACAAATTATTGGGAGGAAAAACACTACTTGTTCTTCCTGAGGTTGAACCGTCTGCGTACAATGAGCTGACACATCGTTCAGTAACAAACGGAGTAAAACAGGAGTGTGGTTGCACTCCTGGTAAAGAGGTCACAGGTCACAGCTTAGCATCTGACTGAATACATGCTCTCATGAGAAACCACAAATGAAAACTCCACATAGTATAACCACATTGGCTTTCACAGCATACGTTCAAGCAGACTAAATTAAACAGGTTAAAGTTCACCGTGTGTATCATTCCTGCAGGCTGAAATGCATCATGTCTTAATCTAACAGCATGGGAATTAAGATACCGTAAAACAAGCATGTAACGACATTCAGGTGCGTCTCAAAAATTTAATAACTATAAATTATTTTAAAAAATCATTAATGAAAACTGACATATTTAAAGATAAATGGGCCTCAATTCACAATTATATTTGTAATTGAATTCTTGTTTATTGAGAAAAGAAAAAAAAATACACATTTTTGTGAATGTTTCATTGTAATAAGGGGAAAAAAAGTGTTTGATGGCAACAAGGAGTACTGTTGTACCACATTGTATCTGTTAAATTTTGTATTTTACAGCTGTATGGTGGAATTTGATTTGCAGATTTTGAATAAAGAATAAGTAAGTAAAAAAAAATCATTAATCTGTTTCAAACCACAGCTTTCTGTCAATTCAATGTACAGAATATTCCAACTTTTTTTTTTAAGTGAATGCAGAAAAGCATCAAGAATGAAATGACCTTTCAATAATATTCTATTTTTCTTAGATGTTAATGTGGGTGTCTGCAATCATTCAAAATGACAAAAACACTGAAGTTATTTTCCTATCAGATGATGCAGGATAAACCGTCTTTTACAGCAGTGTCCGGATATAACACTGGGAAAACTTAACCATTGAGGCTGATGAAATAAATCAAATCAATTGATCATCAGACAGAGATCATCCAAATTATAGGAAATACTGATAACTGGAAATTAAAGTAAGTGGTGCACAAGGATCCATCAGATCATCAGCATGACAGGTGAGTTTGTGTGGTTGCGCAGTATGAAGGGGGTGATGTCTACATCTTTTTGATCCACAGCACACAGACTGGCCGTTACTGCAGTACAGAGAGCATCAGATTCATGGCCTCACAATGGAGTCGTATGGAGCCCGTACTGACCTGTGGAGAAGCTCCTGACTGAGTGACAGAAGGACGAGCCAGCTCGCAGCAAACCTCCCAGCAGGGCCATGTCCACAGATTTCTACAAAACATCACCAACAGAACAGGTTTCTGTTATCATGGGGGGAAACAGACTGTCTGGGGAGATGCCTGCTTGACTTTTGCTCTCGTGATCGCACTGCGTTAGCTTGTTAGCTTTCTCGACCCTGAGCTTTAGCTCATATATTTTCACCAGAATCCGTAAAGTGAGTCTCACCTGCTTCCACGCGCTGCGACAACCTGATTCCAATCCAGCCCTAAGGTCCTCCTGCAACTATACTCGTACTACGAGAGGATAAATGTTGTTGTTTAATGTTATTGACACTTTAACATGCTCCCAATGAGCGCCTCCATCTTGGTCTATATCCCATGATGCAACGCAATACTGCCATATTACCGGTGGAGCAGCGCAAGAAAAAACAAACATTACGGTACTTTCTCATTCGCGCTTCGACTTTCTGCCAGCAGAGGGCGACACCCTGACATTGTGGAAACATAAAAAAAAAAGCAAAAAAAAAAAAAAACAAAAACAAAAAAAAAAAAACTGATGTATTCTTTAGCCAAACATTTTTTTAAATGTTTGTATTTGATGAATAAACTTTGGCTGCAATCCTTGAAAAGAATAATAGTGATATGAAAAGGGCTTCCAAATCTTGTTTTATAAATATAAACAGTGTTCATAGAATGGAAATATCAATGGAAATAGCATACTACACAGTCATCAAGCATTAGGAAACAGAGGAAAACAGTTTCCACACATCTAAGCATTTTTTTCTCTAGCTGGCAGTTTATGGCTCATTTGAAACCAAATCTGTCTGTACTCTTTATTTCTTCATCTAATTAAGCAGCTGCAGACAAATCAAAATAAATGCGCCAGAATTTTATTGACTATTGCACTTTGCATGTGTACTTTAATGCACCAAATTATGTGCAGCTGTATATTTGTAGTCTTCACATATTTTCATGAATGGTTTGTACTCATTATTTTAAAGTTTCATCATCGTCATGACTCTTTGACACAATTGACATGGGACATCACGATATGTCTGTTTGTATGTGTGGAAATCTTGTGAAGGGAAGGGTCCTCCAAAAGCATGTGACACAGCAGAACTCTCAGAGAAATCCATACCTTAACCTTACTAACACGGGGGCCCCCCAGGGATGTGTGCTGAGCCCCCTCCTCTTCACTCTGCTGACCCATGACTGCACACCCTCATCCAGCTCAAACCTCTTCATCAAGTTTGCTGATGACACGACCGTGGTGGGTCTCATCAACAATGACGATGAGACAACCTACCGGAGTGAGGTGAGCCGCCTGGCCACGTGGTGTCAGGACAACAATCTCCACCTGAACGTGGAGAAGACGGAGGAGATTGTTGTGGACTTCAGGAGAGAGCATTCCCAGCATGCTCCACTGACCATCAACGGTGCTGCTGTGGAGAGAGTGAGCAGCACCAAGTTTCTGGGTGTGCACATCTCTGAGGATCTTTCCTGGAACACCAACACCACATCACTGGCTAAAACAGCTCAACGGCGGCTCTACTTCCTCCGTAGACTGAGAAGAGCGAGAGCCCCGACCCCCATCATGACCACCTTTTACAGAGGCACTGTAGAGAGCATCCTGACCAGCTGCATCACGGTGTGGTACGGCGCCTGCACCGTGTCCTGCTGCAAGACCCTGCAGCGCATTGTGAGAGCAGCCGAGAAGATCATTGGTGTCTCTCTCCCCTCCCTCTCCTCTATTTACAACACCCGCCTCACCCGCACAGCCACCAGGATCGCAGGTGACCCCACTCACCCTGCCCACAGCCTCTTCAGCCTGCTGCCGTCGGCTAGGAGACTGCGGAGCCTCCGGGCCAGAACCAGCAGACTCAAGGACAGCTTTTTCCACCAGGCAGTCAGGAAGCTAAACTCCCTCCCTGCTCTGCCCCCACTCCCTGTCTCTGCCCCCCGCCACTGACCTCAGGCCTGAACTTTTCTGTGTTTTACTGTGTTATTAGTAAATTATTTTATTTATTTGTTTGTTGCACCGTGGGTCCGAGAGGACTGTAATTTCATTTGTGCTGTATGTGTTTATGTATGGCATATTTGACAAATAAACTGACTTTGACTTTGACTTTGACTTTGACTTAATGTGGCATTGCTGAGGTCCTTCAATTTTTTTTTCCCGTCATATCCCTGAGTTTGTCAAACAGACAAAGTTTGGAAAGCAGCTCCATGACAAAAATGGCCACAGATTTTTTTATTTGTACTGAAGCTTTTCTTCTCTCTTTCCAGGTAAATATGTGGGAGGTCTCAGGGACTCTGAACTGAGGACATTTGGTGAAAGCTCAAATGCTGCTGTGGATGTCTCTGGTTTAAGGTCTAATCCAGCTGTAGATCCTCCATCTGAAGAGTCGTTATGAAAGAGGTTTCAAATCCAGATTATGTTGCAGGGGCGTTAGATCTGCATCCACCAACTGAGCCTTCAGCTTTTCACATACATGAAGCTGCATGTGTCAGAGCCAGGGAGCACTGTGACAAGGGCAGATGACTATAACTCTATGCCAACGTGTTTTCTGGCAGCATGTCCAACCGCAGTGTCTGGGATTTCTGGACAGGCCGTCTTACCAATGGGCTGAGTTTAGCCTTCTCCTTCAAACGCCTTTTCTGTTTGTATTAAAGCTTCTGCTTCCGAAGCAAATTCTTGTACCATTTTGCTGAGTTGAGACACATTATGTCAGGAGATCAGGAGAAACTCCAGAGTCTTCAAACTACACAGAGTGACCAGGCCTGGCTGAAGACTTCTGGTAAGCCCAGCACACTGGCAGGAGTCTGACGAATGATGTTTCCCACACTGGTTGACACTTGCTGTTACAGCATGGATGCAGTCCATGGAATCCAACATCACACTACTTAATCTTTAAGATTATGTCCTACATTAGCTTCATCTTCACAATATTGTTACGTTGAATACCCTCCTATTACCCTCAAATATTACTCACACATTTCGCTCTTGGGGTCAATTTGACCTCAGGGATATTTGTCTTTAGAGAATGATTTTCAGGAAATTGTTGACCAAGCTTTTGTGTCATTTGACATCAAATCAAATGATGACTTGATGTCATCAAAACAACTGACAGCATATCAAGTCTTTATAACACTGACGGCCCTGAGTCTACCCTTCTGTTCAGATGGACAAAGGGGCCATGATATTTTCCCATTTTTGGAAGGGATCGTTTGTGCTGGTTGGTCAACACTCTCACTCTAATCAGATGAGAATGAGTCCAAATCAGGGTCTTCCTCGACACAATCCTCTGTCTCAGACATTCTCCTCTAAGTCACTCGCACTTTCAAAGAGCTGCTGTAGGCAGGATTTTGCTAGTCAATGCTAATTTTTCTGTGTTTTCTTTGGATTAAATGTTAGAATATCCATTGATAATCCTTTAGGAGTGTAGCATAATTGCACTACCGCGAGGGCGCAGCGTTTCCATCTGTCTCTGTTCTGAGCTGAAAAGGAATCTTGACAGCTCCAGGTATCTTTGACCAATCAGAAGAGCCCCTGAGGCTCTAGCCGTGATTGGTCGAGGGGCATTCGTCACACGTTCTTGTGGGAGGGGTTTAACTTGCGTGAGGGCGTGATGTCAGAGAAAACAGGACAGGATTGGCTGTGCTGGGTTTCAAATCGCCATCTTAGATGGGTCAAATCTTAGGTAAACCTAAGCAAGATGGCGGAGATGCTGAATCCTGCCTACAGCACCTTTAAACATACTTACAGTAAACTTTTTTACAGAGGTCATTCTCAAATAAAGAGAGACAGATACTCATATCTTGCAGATTGCTCTATACACAGAGGACACTGAGGAATAATTTGAATAGGGAGAAAGCTTTAAAATGTTTGCTCCTCCCTTATTTTGCATGAACTACCAATGTCCTCCACAGCGCGGCAAATATCAGTTCTACTTTGGCAGGGGTGAGTGCTCACCTGTGGGAATGGCAGGTCAAACCAGTGTCACACACAGGCAGATCAGTTTTACACAATTTAAAAAGTTTGGGGTCAAACTGACCCCAGAGGAACACTGATAAAAATGTTATGCTTAATCTATTGTACTTATCAAATTAGGAAAAGCCATGAAATATGAAGCAAAAACAAAAAAAGTAAATTATTATTTTTTTAATGATAAACATTGAATGGGGTCGAGTTCAATGACCCAAGTTCATGAGTTCCTTGGTCTTTTCCATTTTTGAGGCACACAGTTCTTCTGCCAAGGTGACTGTTACTGACAGATGGCTAAACACTGGTTGACTAACCTGACAAGTTTAGATAAACTTCTTTGGTAAAATGTACGTGAGAAATGTGAAAAACCAATCTGGGTGAGCATGGCAGAGTTGTGCGCGTGCACACACACACACACACACACACACACACACACACACACGCACGGTCTCGTATTTCTATCCTTGTGGGGACCTTCCATTGACTCCCATTCATGTCTAGCCCCTAACCCTGACCCTTACCCTAACCCTAACCCACACCACAACAAAGCCTAACCCTAAAGAAATATTTTTGCACTTTTACTTTTTTCAGTAACAACAACATGGTCAAGAAAACACTGTTTCTCCTACTTAGGACCAGAAAAAGGTCCCCACAAGGCACGTCGTTTCACGTTTTGCTATCCTTGTGGGGACATTTGGCCCCAACAAGGATAGAAATACGAGAACACACACACACACACACACACACACACACACACACACACACACACACACACACACACACACACACACTTTCAGTCTTAGTACTGGAAGGCTTTGTCATTTTCTAAGAAACAACTGCTGCAGGACTGATGCTTGTCTCCATTTATTTTTTTTGCTAATGTGGCAGCTGTCATGTGGAAAACTAACCCAACAAAACCGAATTTCATTCTTCTCACCTCAACCATAGCACACGTGCAAGAAGGGCTTCTTCCTGTAATCACACAGGATGCATGCACCTTAAACTTAACTCTAAATATCACATTTTTCCTACAAATACTGAGGTTTGATTTTGCTTTTAATCCTCTCATCAGTCAAACAATGGGGACAAGATACTGACTGCAAAAAACTGTCTTCATGAGAACAACAGAGTGAAAATTGAAAAGCTGCTTTGGAAACAGAATATGAACAGTTTGAACAAGACACACGCGCGCATGAGGCGCACGCGCATGACAGATCTTGATACTTTCAGTCTTACTATCGGAATGTTTTGTTATTCTAAAAGAAACTAGCGCTGCAAAGACTGACGTCTGTCTGCATGTTTTTTTTTTCATGCTTTTTTTTTCATGTGGAAAACTACCCAAACAAACCAGCGTGTGATTCCTCTCACCTTAAGCACAGTTAGCAGAGTACTCGTATGTGCAAGTAGGGCTTGTTACTGTAATCACACAGGGTGCACGCACCCTGAACTCAACTCTAGATACCACATTTTTCCTACAAGCATTGAAGTAAGGTGAAAAGGAAGTAAACAATAACCATTGAAAAGAAAATCTGCAATAATTTAAACGTGGTATTTTTCTTATGAAACTGAAAATTTGCTCCATTATTTGGATAAATGCTTAAATTTCATGTGTTCAGTTTTGAAATTGCTACACATCAAGTTTTCTCGAGCGTTCGTGAACAAAATGCTGACATAAGATGAGAATTTGAAATTTCTCAGCAGAGCAGACTTATCATCTGTGCTCTGCTTCCTCTGCCAGTAAACCTGAGTGGAACAGTATTTATCATCACCCACATGCTGTGAATATGGTATTATAGCCACCAGTTATCGAAATCAAACCAAAGTATTGCTTACAATAGTTCTGAAAGGTTTAATATTAGCCTGGAGGATGAAACAGCTCAATGAGTGGAGCACAGAGAGCAGTGTGAGATCTCAACCCTGGAACAAACTAGTCATTTGTTGAACTTCTACAGAAGAGCCCCGATTTGACTATTTTCCAGGTTGTATCCTTATTAACATAACAACATGCATGTATTCTAGATTACAGCCCAATAGTTTCCACATGATTGTTAGTTCCCTCGAAGCCACACTCAGCTACAGTGGAGCCGATGAAACATCAGCTGCAGGGCAGACCCCATCAAAACAAGGGAGTGACTCACACGAGCCCCCCAGCTGCTCACAAACACTTTGAAATCTGTTTTGAAGCCACAAGTCTGACCTCATCCTGTGAAACTTTGAGGCACTTGATCACATCAGATGGCGAATGTGGCGTATATGTGGGGTATATGTATGAGGTAAAAGGACTGAAAAAACAGTAACCGCCGCCCAGAAGTTACATGAAATGCCGCCAAGAGAAATACATTCACAAGAACATGTCTGGATCAGTATTTATTTATTATAATATGATTAACTTTTTTCTTTAGATTTAATTTCAACTCTTTTGTTCTACTGATTAGAGCAACTAAATCATTCCCTCTTTCAGCTCTGTGTGCATCCATGTATCTTCTACAGCAGGAGAAGGCAGAATACACCACGGACAGGCCTATTTCAATATTAGTGCGGCCTGGAGAACTTGTTAAGTGTTCAAAATTCAAAATGTACACTGTATGAGGTCAGTTCACCACCAACCATATGTTAGTTTGCCCGTACTGATATAAGATCAAAGTACTTGTTTCTGATTGTGTGAGGCGTCTTGCATGGCCGGCGGCGTCATTCCTGTGCGTTAATGGATTTGAATGTGACCGATGAAGGAGCGAAACGCGCTGCCTGCATTTCATATCTAAGCAGCCCCCTCATCCATACATAAATATTAGGTGTGTATATCGGCGTGGGCTTGTTTCATCAGCCAACGAAAAGGAAAAGAAAGAGAACAGAAACGAGAATGGAGGGGATGATTCACTTTCATGAATATCCATCAGAATAAGATATCGTCCTCATTCACAGAAAGGTGCACGTTGATGACGACGATGATGGAGAACGCGATGATGACGACGACGATGATGACAGTGAGCGACGTTAACCAGCTACTGCCTGGAAGTGACAGACTACCAACAATGTGGCGGGAAGTTGCAGTTTTATCCTCTCAGTTTCAAATAAACAGCTTCAGCATTAAGACATCTGTCAATGATGCACACTTACTGCTAGGTGAGCAGAGTAATTACGGTGTAGATGAGCGTTTATTTTCCCCTATGCAAAACATATGAAACTCATTAATGAACAGATTTTATTTAAAAGTACCGCTAAAGTGTTTCTGTATTGCACCTGGGCCTATAATGTACTTGTGCCTTAAACATAATAAGGTTTGCAAACTTACATGCATATTGAGGCTTTTGACAGAGAAAAAAAAAAGAAATAGGAAACAGACTAAAGAAAGGAGAATCTGTAGGAGGATGTGGGACTCCCTGTTTACAGCTTTCTGACAGTTTCCAGGCTGACAAAGACAGACCGCATCAAAGTCTGGAGTGTCATGAAGTCACATGATCTGCAGAGGAACCACCAAACACTCCTCTCCTCCACCTACCTGCCTCATCAGCAACCACAGCCCCATATAAAAACCCGATCAACCCAAGTCACAGTAACACTTCGGATAAAACTGAGCACAAAGAGAAAGACCGCAGCAGGAAGGTTAAACCGTGAAAACAATAAGAACAGCAGAGGAAGAAAAATTCATCTAAATCTGAGACGAAAAAATGAAGGTGCTGGAGTACTTGAGTCTTGGGATGCTTGCCTTTATTATCACAGGTAACTTAGTAACTTTTTTTTCTTCTTTTACAAATTTTGTCTTGAAATGAACTTTTAATGAAATGTTCCCCACTGTAATGGTTGTTATGTGTTTCCTCTCCAGAGGCTGGATGTGAGAGAGCTGAGGTGCTGGTTGAAGCAGGCTCTCAGGCTGTTCTACCCTGTAAGAGCAGTTCTCTGACTCAACATAACCCCCACATCCTGTGGACTAAAGCAAACAAAGGGTAAAATTGAACTTTTTCTGTGAAAGTCGCTGAAAAATGAAAACACCTTCATGTTCTTGACTCTGGACTGTTGTGACGCCTTCGTCCTCAGCACTGTTTGGAGGATGCAGCAGAGCGGTCTGCAGTACTGGGGCTCTAGCTGGATAAACAGAGGGAGCCAGCTGCAGCGCATCCGGTGCCCCCACTCCTACTTCGACAAAGGGGATTACAGTCTGCAGATCAACAGCGTCACAGAGGAGGACGGAGGTCTGTACGTCTGCCATGTGAGGTTTGGGAACCAGGATGTTGAACGCGAAGTTATGCTCAGAATTATCACAGGTAAGAAACTTGAAAAGAGACCAAAAGAGATCATTTACCCCCAAAATTGAATTCAAATAATAATGCTACTCTTAATTTTAGCTCATGAAATTCTTCATGATATTCTACATTTTTAACCAGCACATGTCCAGCTGCTGCTTCATAAACCAGTAAACTGGACTGGACTTTTTTTTCTGACTTGGATATTTGCATTGTTAATAGTTACTCACAACTGTTCATTTTCAAATAAGAGTCACATATATTCACGTTCATGAACTGATGGCCATTTGAGTTCATTTGAGGTCACAAGGCCAGAGTGTTCTCACTAAGATTCTAAATAAACTTTATTTCCATGTCATGAACCCCCGTCTCCCTTCATCCTCCACAGTGTCCTTCTCTCCGTCGGCGCCCGTCTCGGGGATGGAAGTCTTTATAAGTTGTGGAGTGACTCCGAGGATTGGCAGAACCTCCGTGCAGTGGATGTTGAACAACAGTCCGTTTGTGCCTCAGAAAGGCAACAGCCCAATCAAATATGCGAGTATTATTAAAGCGAAAGCGTCAGTGAGTGGAAAGTGGACCTGTGTTGTGAACTATGATGGCAAAGAGGGGAAAGCTTCAGCCTCTATGTCTGTGCGAGGTGAGATTGTAAACATGAAGGATTTTTGAAATGTTAAGAAAAAAAAAGTGATGTGCGAGTGTTCACCCTTAGCTTTGTCTTCCAGGAATCGTCCAGCCATCTGAAGACAACACCCGGCTGTATGCTGCCGTGGGGTCTGCAGCCACTCTGCCCTGCGTCTTCTCCCCTGATCTGAAGCCTCTGAGCTCAGCGTGGCAGAAACTGAAGCAGGGCTCTCGTCTTTCACCTGCTGTGGATCAGCTCCCTTCTTCTCTCGCTGCGTCCGCCACGCCCGATGACAAATCTGCCTCTCTGAGCGAGGTCAGCTATGAGCATGCGGGCAACTACAGCTGTGCTGGAACCGTACAGGGCCAGAGGTTAACCAGAACGATGCAGCTGGTTGTCGCTAAAAGTAAGCTCTTGTGTTTTCTGTTTGAAGGAAAACGATCGGCATCTTCTGCATTTTGTGGCTAAAACGTTCTTTTTGGGGGTGTTTCCTCTCAGTCGTCCGATCGCAGGAAGGATCCTCCGTGACGCTGACCTGCCACCTGAGCGACGCCACAGAGGTCACCGGGTACGAGTGGATCCCCGTGGCGTACGACCACAACGGCACGGAGTCAGAAGGGCCCATTCTCCAGGGACGGAGCGTGAGCCTGAGCGGCGTCTCACAGGAGAAGTGGAGCCAGTGGACCTGTCGGTTCTATGGAGAAAAAGGCCTTCTGGGAAATGTGACTCACCACATTGGACCGATGAGTAAGTCTAAATCTCAAGAATAAATTATGCTGGGATGTGCAAATTCATACTGTAGAATTCTAACATTATTATTATTATTATTATTATTTTATTGCAGCTGGTTTATTTAGACAGGAATCATCTGGCGAGCCACAAAAACCAGCCGCTATCATCGGATTCATCGGACTCGGCTTCCTCCTGTTGTTTCTGCTGCTGATTCTGCTTCAGGTGTACAAAAACCACCAAAGGGTAAGATCTAGTCAATTAAAAATATCAATTCAGCTTCACAGTACGAAGATAGATTTCCTCGAGAAAAGTGTTTTTACTGAAGTTGTAACATAAAAATAAAAAACATGATACATCATGAGTTCTGGTGGAACTAAGTGAATCGGCTGTGAATAAAGAGATTCTTTCAACTTAATAAATGTTGTTTATAATAGTTTGTTTTTTTCTTTTTTTTCTACAGAGAAAAAGGATTTTGCAGTATCCGGCGCTGGAGACAATTGTTCATACCGTCTCCAATGAGCGTGAGGAGAGACAAAGAAACCGAGTGAAAAAATAAAGTTCAAATACGGTGAAGATATTTTTAAAATATTACAGCACTAAGCTACAGTAAAAAGCCTTTATCTTTCTTCCCTCTGTGTGCTCGGAGAGTGTACGTTACATGAAATTTGTAAATATATTTCACACCTGATGTAGCAACGTTTTCATGTGTCAAGAAAGATGTGCAACTGTAGATATTTTGCATCGCTTTGATTGTGTGTTTGCATGGACTGTACATATTGACCACAAAAAGAATAAAGAGCGTTTTTACAGAAATAAATCAGATTTTATTTGCTGGCAACATATACAAAATAAATTCATCTAAAAGAAACTTCATTACTGGTATAAATAAAATATACAGTAATAGAAAAATCTTTTGTATATTTACACAAAACACTGGACACACTTTGTACTTTAAGTACACTATACATAGCAGTTTTGTTTTTTTGTGCAAATATGTCTGCTTGTTCAATTTTTGTTTTTTTTTTGTAATTAAAAAAAATTTCTTTGTCTTGATCAGTTCACCTCTATGAAATGCACATTCACACACTAATTTGAAAGCCAACATTTTGTGACGAGCCTCCGATGGTTGACGAGCATGAGGCTGAATACGAAACACTCCCAGTGGACTGGATGTGGAGGGAGGACGTCCCGGGGTCGGAGAGGGAATCTGATTAGAAAAGGGTTTCGGCCTCTATTAAGCTCACCTCCTACTATAACGAACATCAGCAGAGTCATTCTAACTTTTCCCACATGACTTATTTAAGACCTTGCAAACGATGCCTTATGAAACTCACTGCTGGTCGATCGTGCACATTGAAAATCCCAGGCGCTCTGTGTCACCCAGCTCCGACAGGGCGTGGCCTCTGAACTGGCAGCATTTCTATCAGAGGCAGTACCTGTGGTCACACCAGGTTTACTTTTGAACCACCTTTCTGCATTTACAGTGCCTGAATGTAAGAAACGTAAAGTGTTGGCAGGTTTAAAAGCTGCTAAAACAAACAAACAAAAAAACATTGTGGAACACTGGAAGCCCCCACACAGTCCATATGGTGGCAAGGAAGTGAATGTTGATATGTGGTTTTCTGCAGCGGAAGTCTTGAAAAACTTATCTGCACAGCTCTCACAATCCCTAATGTTCTGTCATGTTTTGGATTGATTTCATTTAGTCTGATGGTCAAAAAGACTGTCAAAATTCCCCTTTTCTGTTTTTGTTTATCTTTCTTTTTCACTGTTTAGGCCGCTGCGCCCTTTTTCCATTTCTTTTCACTATTTAGCGAGGGTATGGCGTATGTGATGTTGTTCTGGTACGTTCATTGTACATCGTTGTCTATTTTGGTTTGTTAAGTGGAACAAACTAAAAATATCTGATTAGACAAAAGACGGTTGACGGACGTGTCGACTCCGCTGCTGCAGAGCTATACCTCACTACACTCGTCGTTGTGCTCCGAAATGTCCTTCAGAGCCCGAGAGTTCAAAGATCGGTTGATCCCTTCCAGGAGCGTCTCCTCTCTGGGCTGCAGATGATCCATGACTTCATCGTCGTCGAAGCACCAGCCGGACCAGTCGACGTTCACCCCATCAGCGAAGGCCATGCTGGAGGAGCCACAGGGTGAAGCAGGTCAGAAGAAATGATAAACGTAGCTTTTTTACCAAAAAAACTCTTGATTTTACACGATTTCGTGTTTTAATTCCGCTTTGATTCTATGTGCAGAGTTGCGGTTAAAAACACAAAGAATCTGTAATTTAAAGTTTCCATTCTCAGAGCAGAGTTGAATAATAAGCGTCCTCCCACAACCTGAATAGTCATCTCAGTATTCAGGGTTTACCAACTTAGCACAGTTCCATGTTGAGGAGAATATGAGTGTGTGTGTGTGTGTGATATTGCAGTGTTAGGGAAAGTTAAAAAAAAAAAGTGCAGACAGTGTATGTTGTCTTTATCTATTGAGTATCTCTACCAGCCGAGCCTCGGACACCCACACAGGGAGGTTCATTCATCTGAATCCCAGTAAGTTTGGTTACATGGGTTTTTTTTAAAATTCAGGATTTTTTTTTTTCTGAATAAAGTATTTCTGAATTATATTCACAAGCTTCATGTTTACAAGGGAAAAACAAAGAATTACATTCTCTTCAACTGCAAAGCGTTCTGCAGAGGTAAACAAAGCATGTTGGCAGCAGTTTCTCTCTTTATTTCCGGATTAACTTTGATGCTACAGCTTTGAAAATGTCTGCATTGTTTTGCGTCTTTTCTTCTAAGGATCCCTTTAAATAAATCGTCTCTGCATTAGTCAAACCGCGGGCCGAGGGCCGCCATCTTGGAATATTGCGTCATTGCGACAGACGAGCGTGTGCAGAATGACCAGAGTAAAGTCATGCCCAATTTACATAGAATTCAGCTCCCGAAGGAGAATAAACCAGCAGGTTTATTCAGATTTAAACTTAATTCCAAATTAATTCCATTCCCTTGATTGATGATGTTATTTGTCAAAATGAAGCCCGTTCAGTTTCTGGACTTGCAGCATTCAGTGAGAGAGTGAATCCTGACCTGTTCCTCAGGCTGTCGTCGTCTCCGTCCACCAGCTGCTCCTTCCATCCTTTACTCACGGTGCGCGCTCTGCTTCTCATCAGCGGCGGCGTGTCCTCCCACTCCGTGTCTCTGTCGCTGTTGCTGGGTGGGGGTGAAGGAGTGGTGGAGACCGAGGGCGAGGGAGGAGGGTACTTGAATCTCATCTGTGGGACGTTTTTGTCCCTCTTTCTTTCTTTAGCTCGCTCTAAGAGGCCCATGAGCGGCGACAGGCGTTCGTCTGATTTATGCATCGAGCTGAGGGAGCTAGTACGCATACTGCTTGAGTACAGGCGAGCTTCAAGTCCTGGTTCAATGACAATCTGGGGATTGGAGGCACTCCTCTGAGTTTTCAGCTTAGGCTTTTCGTGATGGGGGTTCAAATCAGGAAGCTCAGATTCAGAGAAGATGTGACGATCTTCATCTTCTTCGAACATATTCCAAAACTTGTCCTGGTGTGGCTTCAGGGAGCTCAGTTTGAGCACCCGGTGTGAATTTGGGCTGCCGCCAGAGGCAAGAGAGTTTCTTTTAAGATCCAGACTGACCTCAGAGTCCGAGTTAGAACCGGAGTAGTCGTTTGGGGAAGCGTCAGCCCGCGTGGAGCCTTGTGAGGAGTGCTTCAGTGCTTGAAGTGAGGCGCTCTGGTTCGTGCTGATCGGCCTCCTCCTCCGTAAACCAGGCGACTTCAAATTTCTTGCAAAGCTCCGGATATCTGGAGACGCCTCGGACTGACTGCTGCTGGAATATCTGCGGCCGTCCAGCCGGGAGCCAGGGTCTCCCGGCAACGCCAACAACGCCAGACCGTTGCTGGGAGTCGCCGGCTGGCTGTGAATTTGTAAAGTGCTTTCTTCTTCTGTTGGGTAGTCAACGTCTGGTAGTCCACCAAGGAAAAGATTCTGGGGTCTCGTCGTGTTGAATCTCTGACTGAAAACATCCAGATTGTCGACGGATTTTGACCTGTGGTCATCTGTCAGTGCAGTTTCAGCAATCCTAGATTTGTCCTCCGTCGTGTGGTTGGCACCTTGATATCCTTTCAGTTCGATCCATTCGTACTGTGAGCTCTGAGGCTGTTTGACTGCAGTCCTCCTGTGCAGTAATCTGGGAGTATGAAGAATATGACGAGAGTGCAATGACGACGATGAAGAGTTGTTAGCAGCCACCTCATTCGGAGACTGATACCGTGTTTCTCTGGAATAGTTCGCTGAGTGAGAGCCAATGTATCCTTTCGTCATTTCATCTGCAAATGATTCACTTTTTGGAAGTGTAACGATGTGATCTTCTGGCTCCGTGACCTCCGCCTTGTCTTCTGAAACCGGTTTGGCCTCTGGTTTATGTAGTCTTAACTTCTCCAGTCTGCTGTTTTCCGTCTGTCTCAGGTTGTTCAGTGTTTCCTGACAAAATGACAATAATTAAAACACAATAAAGCATATGTTTGTTGTCTGTAATTATGTTTCATGAAATGGATGAGCTCTTAGTGAAATGCTGATAGTAAACTTCTCAAATCACTTCACTGTGTAACCATAATAATTATGCTTCTGTTGCTTGTATGTATTTTTGCTTGGGCTGTAGAGAAAGAGAACACCCTGAGCAGGAATGAGCACATGCTTAATCATTACAAGGAAAATAAGTCAATGGTGGTTTAATCATAAATATATGTGACCAAAAAAATAGGAAGTGTCCATAAACCTCGGACCAGTTTGACCAAATTTTAATATACAGGCTCACATTGTTGATAAAAAGTGATGAAACAGTCGACACCATGTGATCATTCACTAACTCGCATTAAAGACAAAGTACTGCAGAGTGTGATGGTAGTAATATTAATTGATTTGTTTAGACAAAAAGTTCAGTTCAAAATAAGAAACTGAGTGATCGAGTCAGCAGATGTGACAAACTGTGACTACCCATTTCAATATAATGACAGAGTGATAGAATATGATTGCAGCAGTTGAAGCGACTGCTTGCTTGTCGTGCATGTTAAGCAATGACGTCTCAAAATACTAAATAAATAAGGATTATAAGGGTGACGCAGTGAGTAGTGGTGAGCATCACTGCAGGGACTTCAATGAATCACACAGGACTTACTGAGATATTTCTGTTCAGAACAAAGATTGAAAATGTCATCATAAATTGCTCAATCTGATAAAGAGAATTTCAAAAGCGTATCGTGTGTATGTGTGTGTGTGTGTGTGTGTGTGTGTGTGTGCTTTTACCTTTGCCTTGTGGATCGTGGAAACCCACGTGGAGCAGCTGTCGGAGGTGCTGGCTACAAAAATGAGGACGTTCATGGCGCTCTGCAACTCCCCAACCTCCACCAGAACAAACGAATCTGAAGGATCCAGAAACAACAAACATGCTTTGTTTCCACGCTGGATCCAAACCTGCGCCGTCTTCAGGAAACAGTTACTCACAGCCGTCTTTCAGCGCAAAGCAGAAAGTCCTGTCGAGGGCCAGAGGAGGCCGGACCACCTTCAGTCGTTCCCCCTTTTTCTGGACTTTGGTGATGAGAAGCACATCCGAGAAAAGCAGAGCCACCACCTCCAGCTACATCACGACGAACAAGAGAGGCGATAATGAGAGGCACGCTTCAGGGACGGAGATTTAAATATGCAGCGGCTGAGTGCTTTGCTCACCTTACTGTCCTTTCTGCCGCGGACCTTCAGGTTCTCCTCCAGCAGCAGCTTCCGTATGACTTCAGGCCCCACTCCTCTGATGGGGCACGTCAGGTCGAACTGGCAGATCTCTCGAACGTGCTGTTAAAGAAATGCTTTTATTCACTCCAAATATGAGCAGACCGACCCTACTGTGGAGGGCAGAGCAATTAGTTACACAACTTTAAAAACACCATATACAACAACAAAGAGATAAAACCACTACAGTGAGCTCCAAACTAACCGCAAAAAGAAACAATGACACATCAAGCAGCCATAAAGATGCCTTTTACCTTGTCAATTTCTTCATTTATTCCCTCCACCTCGTAGCCCTCCACCCTCTCGGCCGAGATGGAGAGAGCCAGCTCCTCATCTTTCAGCCGCAGGTAGTCATTGATGCTCTCCAAAAAGTTATTTACAGTGGACAGCTGGGGCATAAATAATGGCAGAGAAGATGAGTGTGAGACAGCGAGGGACAGTGAGATACTGTATTCTTCGGCCATAAATAACGAGCAGTGAATCAGAAAGTCAATATTCAGTCCGCACCATGCCTCTGAGTTTCTGCTGGACCTGGGGGTCCTGAGTGTTCTTCAGCACAGCTTTGAGCAGCAGGGGATACTTGGTGATCCGCAGATGAGGTTTGGCCTGCATCTCTCCGAGACGCATCCGCTGACACTGAGGGTGAGTCTCCACCCACTAGACCGGACGGGAACACCAGAAAACATCCTGTTACAAATGGAGCCTTCAGTAAAAACTGTCTTCATGAAATGTGTGAGTCTTCATTCCGAGGCCACAATAACTCAATATGAAGCTATATATACCAGTACTGTAAATACTGGTTAAGATAAAAGGCCAGTCAAGAATTACACTTAAGAGTTACATTTAATTTGCAGTAATTATTTTCTAAATCATCAGGACTGTTGTTTGGTTTTGGAAGATTTGAACTTCACTTCTCTAATGAATGTAAAAGAAATCAGAAACAAAAAGTGCTAGATGAATACTTTCGATGAGAAGCTGGTGAGACAGTGGTTTTCTTGTCTCTGAAAAAATAATCAAAAAATCTCAAAATGCACCGTGTCAGCATTACTAATGGTGATTTTAGTCAGTGTGCACCGTGGGAGACATCCGCGTAACGTGTTAATGATGGAGATCCTTTCAGTGCATCTTATCGTTCACCCTCACTTGTATTTTGTGTTGCTGTTGTGTATCCTTTATGGATGTTACCTCAGCTGCACTATACCTGGACAAAAGTGAGGAAATGTGGGTTGTTCTCCATCTGGCTCCGAGAGAACTCCAGGTTGTTCTTCTCTTCCCAGCAATAATGTTTATAGGAGGAGAAGCGCTCATGAAACTGAGAACAAAAAAAGAGAGCATGATGAAAGACAATCAGAACAAGGCATAAGCATCAGAAGGCTGCATTGAGGGTTAATTTCCATCTAAATATTATGTTGGGAAGCAAAAACAAGAACCAAACATGATTGAGATATTTTGAAATCCAGCATTTATTTTGAAAGAATTCACATAAATGACATTTAAGAGAAAATTTTATGTCATTTAAAAGGAAAATTTGTTTAGATCATCAACTTGTTCAGATGCTATTATGTGGTGTAGAGTAGTGAATGCCTTCTTATCATAAAAACTCCTTTACCTAATATTACCATGTTAGCAATCCTGCAAAAACAATGACTTGAAATCTCAGTTTCGAAGTCTAATATTTCCCAGCTGAAATATTGAGGATAATATTTGAGGTATTGCAGAATGGTGTTACTAAGCTCTTCTACATGGTTCTGCACTGCATTAGATAAAACTCATTATTTGAGCTTTTGTCCCTGCCAGTGCATCCTGCAGACTGTCAGATTTTACCTGCAGGCAGCCAGCTTCTAGCCTCGTGGGATCAAAAGGTTTTCCCGTCTTTCGGACTTCGTGTAACATGGGATAAATCACTTCCTGCCAGAACAGCTGGTGTGCAAACAGGACAGAGGGCAGATTGGAGAAAACCATCGCAGGGGCCATCTGTTCCAGAAAACACATAATTAGTCATTTAAAGAACAACAGAAAAAAAATCTTCAAGCCGTCTGAATGAGAAATTTTTCCGACTACTCAAGGGAAACCAGTTCCTGTGGTACTTGTTCCATTTGCACTTGAGTGTTTCAGTGTCTCAGGCTGAGCGGATGCTCTTGCTGTGTCAGTATGTATGTCAGTGGTATGCAAAGCAGTGGAAATGAGAGCTGCAGGGCCGACTGGAGGATTGGGTGTTACAGTGCTGCAGCGCTGCATTCAGGTGCTGCAGACTGACCTCCAGGAGATGCCCACGCTGCCGCAGGTAGACAAGAGCCGCAATCACCAGCTGAGAGAGGGAGACACGTATGTTACCCTGCAGAAAATGCCAGCTCACTTTGTGTTCAATGTGTCAAAACGGTTTTTACTGCACTGTTTGACATCTTACATTTTTGATGATCAAAAGCTTGTTGATGTAGATGAGTTCAGTACTGATAAACTCCCACAGCGCCTCCTGTTGGTGCCTCTGCATCCTAGCCATGGTCTGCCCATGAAATGAAATATGAGCCAAAGAAGGGGAAGAGGATGAGAGATGGTCTTTAAATTGTGCAAACTAAGCTGTGTCCTTTTAAATAAGGCCGGCAGCATCAGTTCCTCTCAGTACTTTTCAGCTTCCTCAAATTGTGACCCAGTGGTTCCTGAATTGTTGAACAGTCACATGAATACTTCTGCATCTTGCTGAAGGTGAAATAGAACCCTTTCTTTGGACTTCTTTGGATTTGTTTTCAATAGGATCAGCAATAAAAAGGCATACAGAGCCCTCACCGAGTGAGACTGCACTATGTCTGTCCAGCTGCTCTCCAGCGTGGCTCCTTGATTTTCCTCCATCCACCTCCATTTCAGATCGCCAGGCACAGTGAAGTTCTCCAGGTCCTGCTTCAACCCATCCAGCTGACCTCGCTCTTGCTGGATGGTCAAAATGAGGCAGAAACAGAAAGAATATAAAAGTAAATGAGAGAACGGAAGAAGAGCTCATGTTGGAATGAACCAGAACTCCAGACGCTTTGTCGGGAATGTTTGTTGTTACATGTTACATTTAGAAAAATGCCAACCGAGCAGCACGAGCAGAGCTGACAGTTGATTTAAGTGTTTAAGTGGGCGGACACGTATGGAGCAAGTCCATATCTGTCTCTACGTAGGCCAGGAAGCAGTTTGATATTCAGACAACAGAATACCTCAGACGTCTTGTCAGACACTCCCTGACTGAACAGGACCTGCCTCAGTGCAGCTCGGGGTTTTCCGCCAGCAGAGGAGCCTTTACTCAGAGTTGCAAAGTCGGTCACCACCTTCTCCTTCGTCCGTCTCTGTTGATGGTGAAGAAACAAGCAGATAAATGTGCAAAGCGTTTCAGCTGTGTTTCTTGTCGCGAGACGGGAGTTGAGGCGAGGCAGGCCTTTCTAGTCCTGGATGACTGCAGCCCTGCACGCTCTCAACTCTTTCTGAGCTTCAAGACGACACCGTCAACAAATTCAGATGTGTTTTAGACAGGAAAGCATTAATATGCAGGACTGGGGCCCTGCAAGATACGGAATGAACACAGCTGCACTACTTTCAAGATAATGTCAGCAGTTACCGAGTGAGAAATAAGACATAAAGGCAACATGACGATACTCTGCACTGTTGCAGGTAAAAATGCTGAATTTAACTTAAAGCAGTAAAATCAGAACACAAATATGGAAATAATTACAAATTCACCATGTTCAATATCTTTTTTTGAGAGCATACAGTCAGTCATTGGGCTACTTGTGCTAATTATATCATATTAGTTTCTTTATATGCTTAAGATTCAGTGTTGTGAAACCATCTAGTACTGTAGCTGGGTGACAAAAAATTCACAGCAGGGTGAGGCAGAGTTTTAACATAAATGCAAAAACTTTGTTGCAATATTTTTACCAAAGCTGAGCGAATGCGCTGAAGCATTTCCTCTCACAGTGTGCTTCCACTTGCCTGATAGCCCATCGTGCTGTATTTCTGCTTGTCTTCTGACCCCCTGTGGTGATAGCTTAACTCTGCAGCTGCTGTCAGGTCAACATCTGGCTCCATGTCCCTCAGCCTGTCAGGGTCTACGGCCTCTCTGCTCAGCGCTGTTTCCTCCAGGAGTGAATCATTTGCCCCTCCATTGTTTACATGTGGCGCCTTTGCAGTCAGGCTGAGGGAAAAGCACACAAAGTTACTCATTATCGGAAGAAGGTGTGTGGAGGCAAGAAGAGAATCATTTCTTACAAGCAAAGGCTTTCAAAGAAAAAAAACACAGTGATATGAACCAGCAATTCTCCCAGATATGCTTACAGTATAATGCTGGATTTCCTGTATAAAACTTCAATAGAAACAAACAAAACCGCATCAGCATTGATAATTACGAGTAACATAAATCCTATCGGATAATTCATGTCAATATGAGTTTCTAATCGTTTTGACTTGTTCCAGTTAGAATCCCTGGATGTGGTAATGTGGACATCTTCTGGACCTTCTGTTATTTTATACACTCACTATAACACACCAGAAGAACAATAATCCAGCTTATTTGCAGTAAAATCAAAAAGCTAAATATTGAAAAACATTTTCCTGAGGTAAATATGATTATCTTTTTTTCTTTTCCATCTCACAACCCATTCATACCAAACAGAATGACAACTTAAAAACAACAGACATGCAAATGGTAAAAGAAAAGTAAACAAAGAAATGGATTTCAGAGAGAGCTTTAAAAACTCTACCAGTAAGAGATTAACTGTCCCTGGGATGTCTAGACAACAAAAAGCTTCAGAAATCCTTACATTTGCCTTGGCGGACCCCTGTTCTCTCTCTCGACATACAGTAGTAAATTCCAGGGCTGAGTGGGATAACCAGACACAAACACCAACAGAACAAGACACCGACAGTTTCACATGTCTCCGACTCCTCTGACACACTGTGTCTTTATAGACTCATCTGACAGCTTGCAGCAACTTGCAGCATGTCCTGCAGGAGCTTTGAGTTACAGTGAAGAATTCCTCTCAGTTCTCAGGAAGCTGTTTCACACAGTTCTCCAATGTGGTGAAAATGCAAGTGCCTTTTTATATACAAATACTGGTTAAAGGCTGCAGCTTAAAATACACGCATTTAAATATTTGTTTGGAAAAATTATATTTTTGTTGTTTTAGAAGATACAAAACAAAGACAAAGACAAGCAGGCAGGTACGCTTCACTACTCAAGTACAGCATCTATCTCACTGCCAAAGTGAAAAGGATTGACGCAAATGCTTCCAGAAGAGTCGCTCCGGCTCACAGTCACTCTGTATCGCTCTACTGACACTGAATGTGTCTGAAGAGTAATTATACCCAAACTGTAACACTTTGCCACTTTTGAAGACTGATAATGAGTCAATACATAATTGTACGTCCTGGTGCTTTATAAGCAACAGTGAATCAACAAATCAAACGCCCCACCAGAGCTGATGAATCTGTTAAAGTCCTTCAACATCAATACTCGGTGTATTGATTACAAGAGCCAAGATCTTCCGCTCACAATAACCAAACTATCGTGTGTGTTTCCCAAACTGCGAGCTGCTCTCTGAATGGATAAAATTATAGACTTTACCTGGGCTTGGTTGGATCCATTTTGCCTCACACCGTCATCTTTGGTTTCTGCTCGCTTTCTCCTCCTCTTTCTTTTCGGCCCTGATCGGTCCCTCCCTCTCTTCCTTTCACCTGCGCCCTGCAACTGGTTGGACGGGATCAACTGGATTCTGCAGCCAAACAAATCAGTGCAGAGACACAGGCGGTTGATGTGCGGCAGTGAGAAGCGCTTAAGTGGAGCAGAGGTGGTGACTGATCCCTTTGAGGATGGGCTACTGTTGTTCCACGTCAGTCAGGAGTATTGATCACCCCCAAAATAAGCAGAAGGAAATCATTTTAGCAGGATGAGGGTGTCCTCAGACAACTGATTTAGCTTCTTATCTAAAGGAAGGATGCCAGTTGTTACAGTAAAAAGGAAACCGGTTGAAGAAAAAAAGAAAAAAGGTGTGATGATGGGGAAGTAGACAAAGGAGATGTTTAAAATAAAGATCACGCACTAAAATCTGTCGGGTGATTTAAAGCTACAAGCTGGAATGTAGAGCGACACCGAGCCTGCAGGCAAACAAGCGATTACATTCTTAAATAGCTTTTCCTCATAAAAATGTTATCTACACACACCCCACACGCACTGCCGGGCAAATGAAAGTCACAGTACACTTTAGATATATACATATATATTTATTTAAAAGTGATATATTAACTTTGAAGAGCTGCAGAACATGGTTTAACACTCCCTGTTCAGTCGGTAAATGAGCTTAATGTCTAATACAGTGTCCAACAGGGCCAGCGGGCTTTGAAATGACATTTCTTTCGGTGTGTGTGAAGTGTTAATGATTCATATCTCCATCTGCATGCCAGGACCGGTATTAGAAGAGTTACTTGGCTGAGGCAGACTGAGACAAGGCGTGTCTCGCGTTTTTCCTGCAGTGATGAATAATGCTTGCATGATGGGGTTCAGAGCGATGACTGGCGCTGCGGAAGGCCTTCAGAGCTGAGGCAGAGGTCTGCTCCGCAGAGTGGACAAAACCCACTAATACCAGCCTACCCTGTGGCACCGCCTCGGGTGTCAAGATTTACAGTGATTCAACAATTTTCATACTAAGGAAAAAAGACTGAAATTTGGAAAAAAAAACAAAACAAAAAAAACAACACATCAAAGATCATTGCACTGGCCACTGTTGAATAACAAACTACTTTTTCTTAAAAAGCTAAGTGAGAATACAGTTGTACAGTTTGTAGTCAGCAACATTTAAACACATTTTTCTATATTTAAACTAACATTTCTATATGTTTGCATAGATTGACAACTAAAGAAATGAAATCTTAGAGAAGAATGCGTCAAGGCCGGAGAATCAGTCCAACTTTTTGAAAATCTGCTGATTCACCTTCTTGTTGAAAGTTACTCTCACGCATTGATACTTTTCTCATGTTTCCACTGAGAAAGTAACATTTCACCTTGTATAGCTGACAAAAAAAAATACCTGTTTAGCTAAAAAGAGCTCAGTCAAAGGTTCTGTCCAGCGAACGCATTCATCTCTAAAACTCTTAAAAAATACTTGAACCACGTAAATCCCCATCAGACCACAAATACTGGTAATCATGTTTATATTGTTCAGATTGAAGCATATGATATACTGAGTTTTTGGAGGTTAGCTTCTGTTTCCTGGACAGAGTTGGAGTAACTATGAGCTGTCCAAGTCCATTCATCTAACTCTCACAAAGAAAAGGAAAAATAAAAGACTGTCAATAATTGTTGCCTATACCTGTATGGTCTCGGCAGTATGAATGTCTTTGGATTGTGGTATAAAGGAGAACCTGCAGCAAACCCTACAATTCCTAAAGGAAAGGGTCCAAACTCAAACAGGTGTCTTTGTGCTGTGAGGCCAGAGTGATAACCACAGCACCAAAACGTTCTTAGGATTGATATAAAAATATATACATATACTACACACATTCTGTAAAATATTCTTTGAAAAAAGGCTTCAGTCAATCTGACTTATTTGATCTTTTGCTCAGTCTTTCTGTTTGGTCAAAAGCTCCAGGTCTTCTGAAGTCGAACTGCCTCTCTGTTTTCAGCACCATTTCTCTGTGTCCTTCCCAGTCGTGAGCGCGTCTCACAACAGAGACCAGTACTTGGTTTTGCTCGTTTTTCCATTGTTCGTGGCACATGCTGCAGAATCACTGAATTTCGTATTTCGTCTCGAGCTGTTCGGCTGCGTTTCCCAGATGCATCTTTCTCAGTTTGTCCAGCAGCTCCTCCAGCAGCGGCCGGTGCAGCATTCCTCCGTGGCCCCCGCCGCCGGCACGCGAGCCCCTCTCGGCCCAGACCCGCAGCATCTGGTAGTGAGCCTCTCGGCAGGACCGGTAATCCAGCTCCGCCTGTTCGATTTCCGTGTCGTTCACGCCGAGAGAGCGCACCAGCTGCTTGACCTGCAGCGCCGACACCAGATCCAGCACAGTGTAGATCAGGTCAGAGACTGCAAAGGGGAAACAGAAGACGGGCGTTGAAGGACAGAGATAAGAGCTGGTTACAATAGTCCACTGTAGGCCGAAGCTGCTGGCAGGCAGCGCGCGCTGCGATGCACTCACTCTTGATTTCCAGGGGGACGCAGTCGGGCAGATTGGAACCTTCTTGTTCACTCGTGAGGCTGTGAGGAACGGCAGTGTCGGTCTGTGAGGGCTCCTCACTCACGATCAGGATTTGCTGTGAGACGAGAGTAAATGAATTAATAACATCTGATGTGTGGCTGGCTGAGAAAAGAGAAGAAACAGACGAGTAGGAAGCCAAACCTTGCATGATTCTGGGGAATCTTCAGATTGTTGGAGCACTGGATGACTCGGCTCTCTCTGAGTGAAACGTTTTGTTAACTTGTGTGTGACGAGAACCACCGCCGCAAACATCACGAGAACCACGGCCCCGATTCCAGCAATCACATTAATGAAGAACGTGTTTGAAGGACCAGGACCTTCAAGAGGGACGAGACAGGGAAAGAAAATGGACAGGTGTTTACAAAGTAAATCAAATCATATACACACGTTTAAAGCTTAACTCTAACACGACACTTTCAGGATAGGGCGCCTGAAGCGTTGTTTGTGTCTATATTTTTGGGCTCATCAGCATATTTTATGAACTCTACTGTCCAGCAGCCACACTTATCCAGACAGCAGTTAGGAAACAATCTGAACTTGGGAGAATGTTATACTGTTCCTGAACAAAATGGTTCAACCAAAACGGAAACAGGAATGGGCAAAATCATCCAGATAAAATTATAAAACATTCTGTGTTTGCTATGATGTAATTTTTACAGGTTTGTCGTTTTTTATTTGATAATTAAATTTATTTAAATGTCTCTTAGATCATTATTTATTGAATTTTGCACTTTCAGTGTTTGTCATCTTCATTCTTTCTTTTACATTTTCTTAGATGTACGTACATCTTTTTTTTTTTAACTGAAACCTCCTGTCTTTCTTTTTTTATTCTACTGTGAAACACTTTGTGACAATGTGTTTGAAAAGTGCTTTTTGGGAACTGCGAACGTGACAAATAAATACAGTACATTTGCATCCGGATAAAATTAGGTCCGAGAAGAGAAGCAGCCCTCGTATAGGGAACAACTATCATATCTCCTGTATTTCATACTGCAATATTCAAAAACATGTTCACATGCTTAACTAGTATTCTACAATTAATATTAACATTCAATAATGCAGAAAATTAAATAAACAAAGATTAGGGATAATAACTGAAGTCCAAACTAAGATCCATTCACCACCAGTCATTGTTGACGGCAGGGCGTAGCTGCAGGTTTTGACAATGATTGTCCCAAATAAAAGTTTCCATCTTCGTGACGCATTAAATGATGTGAGAGAAACTGAAGCCCTGCCCCACATGTGGGAAATCTACATTCAGCGGGGAAAGAAAAACTAAACCTAGAGCTTTGAATCTTTGTAATGCTTTTCTTGGTTGTGAATGCTTCCGAAAACAAATGTGAAAGATTTTCATGCTAAGTATAGAAAAGATCTGAACAAAGCACACATCTGCTACAGATCCAGCAGAGTTTGAGGGGAAGAAACTCAGAGTCTCTCAGTTACATTTATCATAAGATAAACTTGCTCACCTTGCGTTTTGGAGGGAGGTGAGATACAGTGAAGATTGCACTCAGCAGTACATCTGTAGGGAAGAGAGACGATGTTTCAAAACACAGACAAGGAACTGACATATTCAGAAAGGAAGTGACTGACACAAAGAAGAAGTTTTTTTTTCACCCACAAATATGATTAGACAATTGCATGTTTTCAAAGTTAGCGTCACACAGGAGATTCCGCCAAATAATCCAACTCATGGCTGCAATGACGTCGTAATCGTGTTTCTCCGAAAGAGAGGCCAGTTTCTAAGAATTTTCTGTAAAACAATGAAGACTGGCTACCAGCTGTCCGGTATGATATCACGGCCTGATTTTACTGTTATGTTAAAAAGAATAAGCGAAAAACATCATTTGAAACATGTTCTTGTCTCTACTTCATTTTTGTAACCTGTCTTTCTTTAAAACGTGAATGTTTACCTCTGTAACAATTGTATTTCTGTGTATAGGAGTTCTCTCTTGAAAATGTGACTCTGGTGACAATGAGATAAACATCAATCAACACGACAAACAAAGACCCCCAAGCCAGCAAATCTACAACAGACACAAATTATAACTGTAGGGCCACAACCCAACATGTTTCAGATATGATGGAGGCTCTTCCTCAGTGAATCAGAGAGATTATTTTAAAAAACAAGCAATAGTTTGAAGACAGCTAATGTGTGAGATGTGTCATAACTTCTCTTTTTTGTTGCCAACAAACGGAAAGACTGAGAACAGTTGGAAGTGTGCTGGAAGTTTCAATTCAACAAAACAGCTTCCTCATTAGCAGGTCAAATAAAACCCTCCCCACACAGACGGGAGGGAACCAAGCATGCTCCAAAAGACTACAGAAAAAGGAAATGTACTCACGTGGTGCAGGGTTCGCATTGGTTGTTGACTCTGTGGTAGTTCTCCTTACAGCCACAAACAGTGTTATTGGTTGGTGTACCTGTGCACAGGAAAGCAGTTTTTAATTCAGCGTAATTTGCCAAATCCTGGACAGAAACATTTATTATTACAAAATGAAATTCTAACACTTACATGTGTGCCTTTCCCATTCATCGGGTTTACACTGTGAACACCTGCGACACTCGTAGGTTTCAGAATTTATGTTAAACCTGTAAAAACCAGGTTTACACTGGCAAATAGTGTTCTGGTCAGTCTTACATGCCTTTTTTTGAAATTCATTCTTTTCATCTGCAGGGGAAAAGAGATGAAAAGAGAGAAAAGGTGAGCTAAAAAAAACCCTGATGTTTCATAGAGTGAGTTTTACATAAGAAAATGTTAAGAGCTCTACCTTTGCACTGTCGACAGATCCTACAGGTGGAGGCGTAGTTTATGGAGTCTCTGTATTGTCCTTTCGGGCATTTTGCACATGTACTTCTGTGGTTCTCAATGAGGCACATTTCTACGAGTTTAAAACCTGAAAACAGTAACAGGAAGAACAGCTTTTAGGTTATGTCTGACAACTCTTTTGCGACTTTGTGTCACGTGTCATGTGCAAAACTTACCTGGAGGGCATTTATTGCAGCATACTCCTCGCTCTTCATTGAGATATTCCTCTGGTTCACACTTTGGCGTCGGGGGCCTTTGTGTCAATTCATGGGCAGTGATGAGCTCACACTGGAAAAAAAGATTAAACATGATAGAAAGATATAAATACATATTAAATATAACATATTCATTTTTTAGCGAAAAGGCTGTTTTTTGTGTCTGTATATGATGCACTTCACTCACCATGAAAAGCAGTAAGATGGCAACATGAGCTTTTTCAGGGCTCCTCCTTCTGAGCCAGGCTCCCTCCATCATCTCAGTTTTATTTCAGTCCATCTGAGGCCATCTGGTGGGTAAACATCACGTTAAACATCTCAAAACTGCCAGTTTATATGGTGCCTTTAGACTTCAGCTGAAACAAAGCGGGACAGTCTATTCTGGTTACATCTGCAGCTTGTTAAGACGTATTTCATTCATAGAGTGTTTTCATTTTCCGTATGACTCATGAGTCAAGGTTAACATTAAAAAAAAGTATGCTGTAATAGTCAAATGTTTCTGTGAGGAACACCATGTGTGTAACTTTTGTCTAAAACCTTTGTGTTCTTTTTCGAACGAGAATGAATTTTGCATTTGTCTTGTTTTTCTCTATTGTACAGATAAGGAAGTTAACTTCTTATATTTAGTTATGTCAGAATTGGGAGACAGGGGTGGGATTCAATAAGTTTTTCTTCTTCCCACTCCTTTTTGAGCAGTAGATGTATCTTACGAACTGGTTGTACTGATGATCAAAGAGCTGATCGTGTTCACCGATGTTGTGCACAGCTGCGTACATTCCGAATATTACACTGACAGTCAAACTGTTACTTTGTTTAATAGTGCATCAAAATACAAAATAAAAGAAAACATGTAAATGAGCACAGTGATAACATACAGATAATCACATGCCTGATGTAAAGCTGAACCTTACAAGCCAGAACCTGAGGAATGATCTTTAATAATCACAGACAGAGTGTCGTTGCATCGCCGTTAAACACAAAGATGCAGACAGTCACACAAATGAATAATTACATGACTCCGGACTGCGGGAGGAAACTGGAGGACCTGGACAACATGCAAACAACTAGAATTCTATCTAAATTTTCTTGGACAGTTCAGGCATACAATTTGAGGCAATTTTACAAAATCAGTAAGTTTCCTGACTTTCCTGAAGTTTCGCTGACTTGTTTTCTCCTACAGTCAACAAACAAACATTTGAGGATGACTGGTGACTCTGACTGAGATGGAGACCATCAGGGAAGAATGTATGGAGGGATGGTTTCGCAAGGCATCTGTAGTGAAATGTAGCTGTGCAAGTTTCAATGAGTATTTAACGTGGATCATCATGATTAACTCAATGAATTGGCATTATTTAGGATTATTATATTCATTCATTCATTTCTTGGTTCATTTGAGCAGGTCTTCAAAAGAAAACAAAACACAGTACATCAGTACAACCAGTTCGTCAGATATATCTACTGCTCAAAAAGGAGTGGAAAGAAGAAAAACTTATTGAATCCCACCCCTGTCTCCCAATTCTGACATAACTAAATATAAGAAGTTAACTTCCTTATCTGTACAATAGAGAAAAACAAGACAAATGCAAAATTCATTCTCGTTCAAAAAAGAACACAAAGGTTTTAGACAAAAGTTACACATATGGTGTTCCTCACAGAAACATTTGACTATTACAACAGATAAATACCAGCAATAGTAAGGACAAAAATACCAACAATGGTAGCACAGTAACAATGAAGGATAACGCATACCAGCGATGGTAAGAAACATCATGCGCCAAGCATGTCACAGATTCAGGGAAACATAATTTGACAATCCATAATTAGAACAAGTTTCTCTGTATTTTGACCAGACCATGTCTTTAAGTAGGAACTTGAATTTGTGAATGTTTTGGCAGAGCCTCTGCTGTAAATCCAGAGCATTCCACAGTTTTATCCCACAAACAGCCACACAAAAACTTATTGTTATTATTATTATTATTATTATTATTATTATTATTATTATTATTATTATCCGGAACATCTCCAAACTACGTCCCTTCCTCTCCCTCCCCGTTGCTGAGAAGCTGGTCCATGCTTTTGTCTCCTCCAGGCTGGACTACTGCAATGCACTCCTCATCGGGATCTCTGGAAGAAGCCTACAACGGCTTCAGTCGATCCAGAACTGTGCTGCCAGGATCCTGATGAGGGTGCCAAAAAGACACCATATCACTCCCATTCTCCATAACCTTCACTGGCTCCCGGTTAGGTTCAGGCTGGAATACAAAATCTGCCTCCTGACCCATCAGTGCGTCTATGGTCAGGGCCGGCGATTACGCTGGGCATCCGGGGCACCTGCCCAGGGCGCCGAGCCATAGGGGGGCGCTTGATGAGGCCGTGAGGCGCACCGCCCAGGGTGCGCCGCTGTGACGGCCGTTTGAGCAGCGCACTGCTTGGTTCGCTCGCTCGCGCCCCTCGACAACTATTGCCGACACCCCCCCCCCCCCCCCCCCCCCCCCCCCCCCCCCCCCCCCCCCCCCACTGCAGCACCCCGACTGCGGAATGCCCTACCTGCCCACCTGAGGGCACCACAGTCGGTGGACTCATTTAAATCTCGCCTGAAAACGTTTTTGTTTTTGAAAGCTTTTGAATGATTTTACTGTTCTCTGTTGCATTTTATGAGTGTAAGTATGAGTGTTTTTATTGATTTAGCCTGTATCTGTTACTTTTAATCGTCACTGTTGTTTTAAATTCCATTGTAGCACTTTGAGATTTGTTTTACAAATGTAAAGTGCATGATAAATAAAATTCATTATTATTATTATTATTATTATATTATTTTATTATATGAATATTGATTAAAAATTAAGTCCAAGGAACTTGAAAAAATAGCAATTATTTACAGTAAAAAAAGACGTCTAAATATGTGGTAAATCCAGATTATTGTGGACTCAAGAGGACTTCTGCATACAGTATTTCTACGCCACTTGTTTGCCCCCCCCCCCCCTCCTCCTCCCCCTCCTCCTCCCGTCGCAATGAAAAACTGTGATTTAACTCAACTCAGCCTAAAGGACAACTTTGTTAACCTGTTTAAAAACTCAAAGCGACCGCAACCGTGTTTACAGGACACGGTGACGGGTTTTTCAACTTAATCTACACAGAAGATTGAACCATTTCCCCCCGTCTTGTCTCATCGGTTTCGATTTAAGTGGGCGCCGCAGGCAGGACGCCCACACCGCCGCTACCCGCACGCCGACACGCGCTTACCTGGACGACGACCGCTCCGGTCCAAGACTCCGAAATAAAGTTTGTTTTTTGTTAGTTAGTTTGTTTGTTTGTTTTCCTCTTTAGTAGTATTTTTTTGGGAAAGTAGCGCGAGCCATCAGCCCGCGGCGAGGCAGAACAGCAGCAGCAGCAGGAGGAGGAGGAAGAGGAGGAGGTCTACGGGAAGTCCGCGTCACGAGCCGCTTCTAGGAACAGCGTTGAAGGAGTCAGCTGAGCGCCAAAACACAAAGTACAGGTGAGAGCAGACAGGTAGGCAGCAGCAGGTGTGACTCATTGTCTGCTGCTCAGACTGAAATATCCTCAATCCTCCACCTCAACATATTTATTCACCGTTATCACAGCCAGGTATATTTTAAGGCAAGAAAATGTAAAAATAAAAGAAAAACATATTATTATTATTATTATTATTATTATTATTATTATTATTATTATTATCATTATTATTATTATTGTTATTATTAATATTTTGCTCTCCCACACCCAGAAATAAGATGAAGTCCTGCAGAGCCATGCAGTGGTGCAGTGTAGTTGTGGTGTTTGCATATTCTCCCTGTGCATGGATTACTCCCACAGTTCACATCAAGGCGTCTGATATACTGGACCGCCGCTCCTGTGTGGAGTTTGCATGGTCTCCCCATGTATGCGTGGGTTTCCCCTCTGGTTCCAATAACATGCATGTGAGGTCAATTGTCTGTCTCCCTGTGTTTGTCCTGTGATGTCCTGGCGACCTGTGACTGTTGGCAGAGTTCTGCAGTGTCTTGCATGGCACATCTGGAAAATTCACCAAGTGTCAGTGGGACTGATTTATTCAGTCATGATCAAACTGGCATGGGGTGAAGTTACATAGTGAATGGATGATAGATATGATGTATAAAGTACTGCAGTATCTAAGATATTTTAGTCAAAAACATCCTAAAAAAGAACAAACAAAATGTTGCAGAGAAACTCTCAAGCAATTTCCAGCTTGCCACAACCAGACTTGTAATACCTCCTTGTACCACAATATGATGTGATGAGTCACTCTCTGACTACATTTCAGTGTAAAATCAAGAGAAGCAGCAGCAGCGGCAGCAGTGCGACATGAGTAAGGACAGGAAATTCAAAGAACACCAGCGCCCTGGGCCACCACTAACAGTGAACTGCTGTGACTCACTGTTGCCCACAATGCACAAAATAGCTATTCACTCTTGCATAATATACTTTCAGAACTCTTCAAAACTACTATATATCCTCTTCTGCTCATATTTTTATGTAAAAATTCAGGTTGTTGTTGTATTTTTTAGGACAGACAGGGTGCCTGCTGACCGGATCTTAAGGTGACGGTGGTTAAAATCCACACAGGCACATGGGAACCATGCAAACTGCATCCAAAAGGATTTGAATTACAAAATGCTACACTGACTAAACAGTAAATGACTGCCTGTACTATAACATGAAACCTTCCACTTCTGAAATAATTATCAATATTTGCAGTTGGTATTGAATAGCTAGAAATGAAGAATAGAAGGGTATTATAGTGTGCCTAATGGATGCTGACTTTGGCGTTAAAGTAAATCACGTTTCTCTGTAGTGTCACACTTTGCAAGGACTGGCACCACTGAGGTAGTATCTGAAGTAGTAGTAGTGTCAGAGCGAGTATCACAGGACCGGGCTTACAGTATGTGAAAGAGCTCACTCAGCGCTTCCTCAGAAAAAACCCCACATCCTTCCTTTGTAGTGAGAAAAAAAATCTTCATCTTTCTAGTCTTCTTCAAGTTCAAGCTTCTGTCAGTTCATTTAAAACTCATGCATGGGCTAAAGTGATCAAAAAGACACACAAAGTAAGAATTTCCACACACACACACACACTCTTGTAAATACACAGCTGTGTTTCTCATGCAGAAGGGCCAGATGTGAAGTTCGAACAGCTCAGCTCTGACTCAGCTGGTAGCTTCTGAGATTATTGTCAATAATGAAGAACTTCTTTGTTGAGCTGTTTACCTTAACTGCCAAATTCCTGGTAGAACGTTTGATGGCATGAGCACATTCATCTTTTTAATCATGATATGTTGAAATCGAACACCAAGATAAGCGCAACCCGGTTTGCTTTCAGTCAGTTCGTAGTGATTCTGATGCTGAGTCATCTCTCACACAGTCATCTCTGCGCTCTGTTTGAGTATTTTTTGCCGGCTGAGCCTCCGAGGCAGCCCCTTTAAGTTGCAGCTTCCTCAACCTAAGACCCTCTTTCACAAGAACAGGGTGGTCACGTTTTGAGGTCTGGTGTCTGGGAAAACTCAACTTTGAAATGTTAATACCGTAGCTTCAAAGTCACTTTGAGACGTTGCTGGAGAAGATAAAGACAGTTTAACGTTTAAATGACAGGCGAGTTAGCTGGTCGTCAGCAATTAACTCGAGAGATTCTCACACCCACTCAAACTAAAATGAAGTGGGAGCTTGTTGTGTTATGCTCAGTTGCATTTAAACCTCTTGACAATTAGGATTGCCACAAACCATCAAAAGACCAATCTCTGTTTCTCACTGGTTTATCCAACTCAGGGTCACGAGGTCCTGGAGTCAGTCCCACCTGATCATGGACCGTGGACCTGGACAGGCCAGTCCATCTCGAAGACAGAAAACTACACATATACTCAGACTAAAGGGAAATTTACAGCCACAAATTTATCTCAATTGTACATGTCGCACCTGGAGAAAATCCACTCACAGGTAAACAAAATCAGAAGAAAAAAAAAAAGATTTATCCCCGAGAGAAAATTATTGTAAGTAGGCAAAGAGTGGCTTATTTAAAAAGAGTCATTAAAAAAAGGCAGTATTTTCCATATAAAACAGCAAGCATATTAAAGCAGCAGTTGAAACGGCAGAATACACAGAATGGTAATATTGCACAGTGTAAGGTAAAAATGAAAGTAACCATCTAAGAAGGACATTATAATTTCAAATGAGGACATTATGATATTGCACATTGGAAAATATTATGCAAGGTTTAAAGTTTAAAGGTGGCTCTCCTTATCTGGGTTTTACGGGCCAAATGGCAGGACCTGGGGCCAGATGGCAGCTGCTCATGTGTGGACAGCAGAGCGTGTGCTGAGTCACTCGTGCCTGCTGCTCGTGCACGGTGCTCAGGTGGCGAGAGGGAAGTCCGATAATCTGAGAACACCCCTTCACACAACTTCACTAAACAGCAAGAATTGGAGTGTTGGAATTTTAGAGCTGAATGTTTCTGAGTTGATTTCTGCTCCAAGAGTGTTGTTTTAACATACAATGTTCGATGCTGTTGGAGCCATTTGACAGAGTTCATCACATCAGTGTCGATTTCAGTGCTGCTTAGCTCTGCCCACTGAACGCACATTTCACTCTTTCCATAGGAAAGTTCAGACTTGCATGGTGGTGCAGTGGGTTGTGCTCCTGCCTCACAGCAAGCTGGTCCTGTACCAGTTGGGGCCTTTCTGTGTGGAGTTTTCATGTTCTCCCTGTTTCCTCCCACAGCCAGAAAACATGTATGTGAAGTTCATGAGCTGGAGTGATGGAGTCTCTCTGCAAAGCTGTGCAGTTGCAGAATGTTAAAGGCTGAGGAGAAGTCTGTGAACTGGCAGAGGTGTTGATGATGAAGGCTGTGGCATCTTCGACACCTCTCCGAATCTCTGGTATGCAAAAAGGAAAAAAAAAAAAAAAAAATGAAAAGAGAGAGAGAGAGAGAGAGAGAGAGAGAGAGAGAGAGAATATGCAAATTGCACAAAATGCTCCATCAGGCACAACCTGGAGTGGAGCAAAGAAAAACTCACAATGAGGTGAGAGTGTTAAACATTGCACCCAACGTATGACACTATATATAGAAATACCAGTTTAAAAGCTAATCGGTACAGATGAATTCAAGACTACAACAAGTAAGGAAACCTGCTCAACAGTTTTTTTTCTGTGAAAGAAACAAGATACTTGTTAAATGAGTGTAGCACTTCAAGTGAAATGATCTAATCTTCCTGTGCTAAACTGAAAACAAGGAGACCAGTGTCAGAAAAGAGGAAAGAAAACCCTGAGCAGGCTGTCTGCAGACATGATTTTGAGTGAAATGAGAGAGATATGGTGGAAAAAGTGGAGGCTGGTGGAAAGCAGTGTTTTTGTGCGCAGAGCCCAGGGGGTCGCAGATGAGATAGAGGACGGCAGTGCAGGGTTAAAAGAACAACTTTCACAATGACTCATTACTGACATTTTAAGAATTATCCCCTGACACACTTCTGGTCCCTCGCTCAGTCTCACACTCAGAGGGTCCCGGCTCACATCTTGTCTTTTCTTCTTCAACACAGTAAGTAAAAAAACCTTAACATTTAAAAATTTTTCAGCTGCGGCTATTTGTTCAATCTTCGACCAAACTCTGTCGTAATGAAAATGCGTCGATTTTTACATGAACCTTCTTGTAATCTGCATGATAAGATTGATGTGTTGAACTTCGGCTCTTTGATCAGACGCTTTTTGTTTTGATCGTTGTCTGCTGGTACTTATGATTTAACCCTGATCAGTAATTGCTATCCTCTCCCTCTCTGATCTCTGCTCAACCTCCACCTCCTCCTCTCTTCACTGCAGATGCTTCCACTCTGCTTTTTAACGTTGGCTTGCCTGTGCAGTCTCTGGGCTCCAGCACTTTCCATAGAGTGCGATGAGAAAACGCAATACGCGTGGCCAATCAACAAGCCCCAGAAATGCTGTAACAAGTGTCCTCCAGGTACTGTGAATTCATCTTATTTCCAAGGATATGAGAAGATCTTATGCCAGCAGCGTCATAACTGTAAATGAATGTGTGTGTTCCAGGTCACTACATGTCTCAGGACCCAAATACCTCTTGTAATGTTAAATGTGAACCTTGCATCGGCAAACGCTACATGGAGACCTACAACGTGAAGATGCACTGCGAAGTCTGCAACTTTTGCAGTTATCGTGAGTAACTTTACTGCTTCGGACTCAACGTGGGGTTGTCATTATGTACTCAGAATTTAAATTTTACATCTTCATAAGATGTTTTCCACCAACTGGCTGACTCTGATTCTCAGGGAACAAACAGGCTTTACTGAGATGTTAACAGAGAAGGTATCTGTTATCACCTGTGTACAACAAATTCACCTTTCATTAAGTGATAATCAAAAATAATCGATAGTCCTTATCACAAAACATGAGAGATAAAAAAAAACATTTTGTCTTGTTTTGATGTGAAGATGTGGATGTTCATCTATTACGGTAAAACACCAGCTCTCATTATAGTACCATCTCTTGTGAAACAGTGTTTTATCGTGTGTGTGCGCGTGTGTGCGTGCGTGCGTGCACACGTGTGCCGTTAATCCAGTAATCCAGACAATCAAACTGAACCTATTGGAGACAAACTGTGACCTGTTGCTCATCTCATCTGTAAACGATGATTTCAGAAAAGCTTTAAAAACTGATGTGACACACGACAAGGGAATTTCCCTTTTTATGTGTCATGGTGGGGTTTCTGTCAGACAGAGAGGAGAGGTGGTCTGAGAAACTTTCTGAAAACAAAGACGTCTCAGGAGGTCTAATACAGTGGGATATCTGCAGCAGATTTGTGTTCATGCACCCTGATTAAAAAAAAAAAAAAACCACCGGAGGAGACTCACACTAGACACTCAACCCCAAAAGAAGCAAAAAAAAAAGAAAAACGCGTGACGCTGGTAAACAGTGGAAAGAGGAGCGCTCACAAATGTCATCTTGTGTTTATTAAGCAGGTCTCAGAGCCGTCGAAGGTGAGCGAAAACAGCCTGTTATGTTTTTTTAAATGTCACAGTGGAAACTATAAAAGAGAGAAAACACAAAAATGAAGGAAGCCGTGCGATCTTTAAATCTTTAAATATGTGAGCAGACCTAAATGTCTTTGAATGAACACAGAGACAAATTCCTTTCAGTTTGAGAATCTGAAACGCTGCGACGTCTGTTTAATCCTGTGAGAGCAAGCAGAAGATTTTTGAGTATTAGTGATATTTGTAGGTTTTAAGTTTTTCATCCTTCTTTTCTTTATTAAATTACACCTCAGACTCACATCTCCTCCTGTCTCAATGCAAGAAGTTATTTTGTTTGAGTCCTTTATGCAAAAATCAGTGAAAAATGATGACAGACGAGAGCGCAGAGCGCATCCAGTGTAAGAGACATGATAGGCAGCCATTTAAAAAACACACACACACACTCATGGCAAAAGGAGAAGGGAAAAGAACCAGTGTAGTGGAAGCTCTCTCACTTTGTCTCTTTTTGCTCTGTTATGCATGAATCGAGCAAGAATGTGTTCACACTCACCCGTTGAAGCCTGAAGAAAATCCTCATTCATTTCCTCGGAGCTCAAAAGTTTCACTACATCAACATTTTTATTTTCAAATATACTGTATGGGTTTTACCCACGTAGATGTGTTGTTCTAGCTAACTTCTTTTTCTTTGTCCTCTGATCCTAAATTCAGTAAATTCATCACTCATTTAAATTCTTGCTGTTCTAATTTTATCACCACTTCTGCTGATGTGGGCTCAAAGCAACTGCTTTACAGTTTGCTAATTCGTGGCGTCGGCTCAGAGAAATGCTCTTGAATGCATCTTTCAGGAAGAACATTTGCTCATCAAAGTAAAACAGTGAATTTACTGAGATATATAAGTTGTTTCTAAAGGACAGGTATCAGTTTTAATATATATCTCATGACTTAGAGCGAGAACCTTATGCTTGCCCGACCCAGTTTGTGAGTCATTTCACATTTTCTGATCTGCCTCAGGCCTTTAGATGTTTGCCCTGAGTTCTGAGAGGACACACACACTCAGCGTTAGGACACTTCATAACTTCTAATGTTCACTCTCTGTTTTACTTCTTTCCAGCAAACATGGAGCACGAGTCAAACTGCAGCACCACTCGCAACGCCGTTTGCAGATGTAAGCCCGGGTACGTCTGCAAGGAGAACGACAAGGTCTGCGAAAAGTGTGAACAGATATCGACTATCACAGCCACGCGCCCTCCACCCTACACTCTCCGCCCGACCGCCCGCCCTCCACCCTCCCTCCGCCTTCCGCCCGCCAGAGGTGAGAAAAACCAGCTCCACACATCCCACCGCTGAAAAAAAAAAGATCTATGCGTGTTTTGTTTAGGCTGAAAGAGGTAAAACATGTACTTGAGTTCAATATCATATTTTAAAATACACAATAAAAATGAATTTCTATCCTGTGCCCACACAGAGTCCACTATATAACTACATTCTGGATAAAGTAATAATACAGTCTTAGAAGTCTTTCCTGTGAACTAGCACTTAACGCAAAAAACACATAACAAAACAAAATCTCTGTGTTATATGATTACGTACATTTGTGATTTAATTTGCAAATAGTTTTAAAACAAATTCAAGCAATAAAAAGAGAGAAAGAGAGCAAAGCAAAGTCAGAACCAAAAGGTCTATCTATTGAACTGAGTCTAAAGAACAGGTTCTCCTAAATTAGCCTGAATTCCCATCATTAGTACCAGAGGAGGTTACATTTTTAAAAGAAATATTTCCACTGATCTGGTGAGTGAATTCGACAAATGGAGCATTTATCAAATGTTAAGAATTTACAGGTATCTATAGCTATATGTAATTATTATATGTAGAATCTGTCACGTCACCACTGACATAATTCTGACTGTGGTCAGAAACGTGGTCCTTCAGGTTGATTCGGCAGCCGATACACACTGAAACACAACCTGTCCGAGGAAACACTGGAGGTCAGCTAAACAACCCAACCAGATGTTGAGAAAGCACTTTGTGACATGTTTTAGGTCCAGTAATCTCAAATAATCTCTAATATTATTAACAACACCCAGAAATGTGGACTTATTCATGCTTCAAAGTAGAAACAGGCTTTTATTTCCATGACAAGGAATCAAATAACCAAAAGTGGTAAGAGTATGGAAAGGCTGCTGTTACATTTACGACATAATAATTTAGTACATAACCATAGGTAAAATGACTCTTCTGAAATAAAAAAATACTTAGTTACATTTAACTGCACTTGACTGTCTTATCATGAGCAGGTTTTCCTTTATATCCACCTGTTTATAACACCTGCGTTGAATCAGGTTAAATAATAATATCTACTGTGAGGTTTTATTCTTTCTGTGCATGTCTGACAGATCTTTGAAGCTGTTTACTTCAGAACAAAAAGGTTGATCAATAATTGAATAATAATTTAATTTAAAGAGTTAAGAGACAGCTCATGGGCTCATCTGAAATATAAACACTTTCATAACTTTATAACTGATATGTTGTGCTAATGGCTTTGTATTGATCTCCGCCATCCAAACCGGCCCCCAACTCAAAAACCAGCCCGTCAAGGTAAATTAAACTGATGGTTTTACTTCAGTAAAATAATCAAACCGTTGCACTTTCCGACGGGCATGTTTCTCTCACGCATCATTACAGATCCGATGTGGTTCCTGGTGATTATTGCCCTCCTGTGTGCGGGAATTGCACTACTTGTGGCAAAGAAGATCAGACCGTTGCTCCACTGGATCAGATCAAGACATGGTGTGTATATGGATGATTTACAAAAACATTGTTCATGATATAAATGAGTTGTTTTGTTCTTTTACCTTTTCCGTAAACCTAATCCTCAGAAAATGTTCTTTCTCTTGTTGTTCAGACTTTTTGCCTGAAAAAACCGCAGTGCAGCCTCTGTCCCCGGAGGACGAAGTGTCCAAGCCCGTCCAGGAAGTGAGCTGCGAATGTGAATCTACCGACTTATACGTGAAGGTCTAGAGACTGAACTGACTTTGGTGGCGTGAGAACGTGATCGGGACGTTTGGTGGCGAGCAGCAGATGGAAAGGATCTCTCCTTTATTGCTTTGGACGCTCTTGACCGGTGGAGCGGCACACAGCCGCCCGGTCTGTGTCGATGAGCGGAGCCCAGGGAGTTACGCCGGTCAGGACGACACTGACTGCTTCCTGAGAGAACGGATGACTGTTTGACCTCTGTGACGTCAGCAAGAAATAAATGCACACACACAAAGTGTGTGTGCATGTGTGTGCGCGCATGCGTGTGTGTGTGTGTGTGTGTGTGTGTGTGTATATATGGATGGATGAACGGAAGTCCAAAAATACTCTTAACTTGTTCATTTTTTGATAACTGACAGCCGTTTTGTGTGGTGAGTGTTGCAAACATTCGTCAAAGTTATTTCTTTTGTGCAAAATTAAATTCTACTTGACTGAAAAGTTGGACAAAATTTCTTGAGTTATAACTTACAAAGAGGACCGACCCTCTTCCACCTTTTCATCCCAGAATTGCGATTTTCCCAAATGTCCAGCTAGCATGAAACATCGCTGTGAGCCGCGGTACGCTCGCAGTCTGCCAGAATTTTCTCCACGCTCGTCTGAAACATCACTGTTTTGCAATTCATCCGTTTGAGAGGAAGCTTTCAGGTACAGCCCTGTGCACCAGCAGTCACGACCAACTGGAGGAACTCCTCGTGGAGCGTCATAGCACCTCCTCCTTGGACATGTGGTAGTCCTTCCCCTGCTCCTGCGAGGGGAACAAGGTGCCGTCGGCGTCCTCGCTCTTCTCCTCCTCTGACAGACGAACGCCGTGAGGGGACATGGGATGGCACACGGGACAGTCTCTCTCCTCCTCCTCTTCTTCGTCCTCTTCTTCTTCTCTGCCGGCTCCCTCAGATGTTTTCCCACCTTCAACCGTTGGCCCAACCTGGCCCGTGAACTGACTGAGGAGGCTGAAGATGATGGTGCCGGGGTTTTGGACGTACACCGGGCCTGCAGAGATCAACACACACAGAGAGCATAAAAAGGCAGCTTTTCCAGAATAAAGACGTCATATCAGTTAAGCATTTGCATTTCGTACACTTTCAGGAAAGAAACACAAACTGATGAGAAGTTAGTTGTTGTTTTACACAGCAGTACCCAGGTTTGTGGCTGAAAGCGCTGAAGGCGGCTGCTTGGCGCTGAATGAGTCTCGGGGGAACTGCTGACTTGAGTCCATCGGCCTGTGAGAGGCTTCGTGTCCTTTCTGCAGAGGAATGTCGCCGTCAGTTTGGAGGAGACAGAGAAAAATGCCACAACAGATGTGGAGATGCGAGCGTCCCTGACAAAACGTACCTCTTTGCAAAGCTTCTCAACAGCTGGAAGAGAGAAGATATGGGAATGAGCGGCAGAAAACTGGTGTTTCCTCACAGTTAGCGATGACTGAGCATGTACAAAAGCTGACTATGAATAGTCGCAGTAAGATCACAGTAATTTCCACACTTCATAGGTTAAATGTTTATTGTTTCTCAGAAGTATTCAGCCTTCAGTCCGTTCAGGCTGTGAGCGCTTTCTTACTTTGACTGAAACAAGTGTTGCCTCTTGATCGATGAATACAGAAACGGATCAGAAGAACCGAACAGCCCAATAAAAACAGCGGACACAAAAGAGCTGCAAGGAAAATACTCTTGTTCTCTGTGAAAGAAAGAAACACAAAGAAAACTTCAAGCTCTCTTTTATACCTGGAGAAATGGTGGTAACACACAACAAAAACTCAACAAGACAAAAGCATTTTCTCTTTGATTTCAGATTGAAGAAACATTGTCGGAAAGTTCAGACATCCATTGCAGGTCTGATGATTTACAGTATCATTTTAGTTTGGAGAGAGCTTTTCATATATACACACATGCTTGCACGTCGGACCATTTGAAACGATGAAGCCATCTTTTAATGTGAAACATGCAAACTTCAATACTGAGCTAAAACTGTTGGTTCGTGTGAATTCAGGCCTGTATGTTATGAGCTCAGTGGTTTACAGTCAAATGATTCTCACAGCTAATGCATAAATCTGGAGACCTGAGGGGGAAAAAAAAAACATTGAAACAAACCATGATCATTTCTGATGTGAATCAATGAAGATTATGTTTAAATTCACTTAGTGACAACCAAATAGTGAACTATCTGAATCATTGTTAAGATTTTTTTTCTACTTAAAACAAAACAAAGCAAAAAAAAAACAAAACAAAAAAAAAAACAAAAACAAAAAGCTTCAGTTTACTTTTACAAACCATCTGATTCCCACATCATTCCCACTCACCTGGTTTCGAGATATTCTGAGCTGGGACTGGCTGGTTGTCACACCTGGGTGGGAGCAATAAATGTTTTAATACCTTCAATCATGTTACCTCGTGAACAACAGCTGAGACCGAACTATCGAAAACATCCTTTTCATGAGAATTAACCCAAACTTCTACTCAATAGTGAGCTTAGCACTTGCTATTACCAGGGGTGGCCGGGACCTACGTGGAAAATCTGCAGGGTTTAGAAGAAGTGCTGCCATATCCGGAGGAAGCAGGGGAAGGCGTCTGTTTATCTCTGTCTGTGATCGCCACCGCCGCTGCTTCTACTGAACAAAAACATCACAGCTTGAGTTTCACATTTCAGAAAATGAATACACACTCAGCAGCACGCCTCAACATTCCCATAATAATAATATTAATAATAATAATAACATATTTTATTACATTTAATTTGTTGAGTTTAATGCACTGATCATGAACTACACTGCCTCTGGACCACAAACGTGTAATTTCCCTTTTCACTCTCACTCCACATCCTCTCATTGTTTTACTGTATGTCAGTGAGAACATAAAAAAAAAAATGCTCACATACCACAACTGTTTATCAAACTACAACACTGATCCTAATTCACTAAGAGCAGGTTTGAACTTCACGGGGAGTTTTTTATTCCTTTATTAAAGAATAACAGAACATTTTAAGGAAACTTTTTAATCATGAAAAATATGCTTCTTTGTCCATTTTACAGACTAACTCTTGTTGTTGTTGTTGTTTTGTTTTGCTGGCGGGGTCACTTGTACCAGAGAGATTTTTGGTCAGTCCTCAGCACTAATATGAATGTCAGTATGTCAGTCCCTCACTGATCTCTGCAGCTCCCTGCTGGGTTTTGTGCTCAGCAGGGTTTAGAGCTGCCCTCTGCAGGTGAAGAGGAGCCACGAAGTGCAGCAACTTTGTGAAGATCCCTCAGATTAGACTGCATTTTCTAATCAGTCAGTTACACTGGACTAGAGCATAAACCAAAGCCCAGAGCTTTTCCTTATCTTTCTCAGGATAAAGAACTATTGAGCACATCTGTATATTCCTGTAAGTCTTGTCCAACAACACCACTAAAAACTCATTAGATGGTGAAGTTCCTTCTGATGTGTCCTGATAATGTACAGATGTACAGTTTTTTTTTATTGTAGAGTTGCTATGACTGGTTACAAGTCGCACCAGTTCATAAGAAGTGGGACGCTGACGCCCGCGTGTTATTTTGGTTTGTCCGCATGTTATTTTGGTTTAACTGAGCTAATCGGACATGATTAACATTGGATATTTTCGCCTGGCTGCCGTCATACAAGGGCGATATTACTTTCAGCTGTCACTAACTAAACATTTAAGGACTGCTGCTGAACCTCAGGAGCATAAACGCAGCGTTTTATTGGCTGTTATGAAGAAGATATACAGTGAATAAATTTGGAAACTTTCATAAGCTTCATTTTTAACAGTTCACACTGACCTCATTGACTCGTGGGCTGTGCGACGAGCGGAAGTGAGGCTCTAAGTGGAGTGTGTGTTCAGGTAAAAAGAAACTTCAGCTGCAGTGTAATGCACAGCTGGTTTGAAACAGCTGATCTGTTGCCCAGCTCCAGCTTTGATAAAACAGTAAGTCACCATGGCCATTTCTGGTAAATAAAAAGATCGTTCTCATGAGTCCCAGTCCATGTTGAGGCCTGCTCCACACTGTTAAAACCTGTCCAGGAAGGAGTCTGCTTCATCACTCCTGACACAAACCATTCCCTCATTCTGTGGCTTCTGCAGAGTTGTCTGAATTTCAGTTGAGCTAAGTGAACCCAACAGGCTCACATCCAAAACCTGCACACACACCCCCCCCACCCCCCCGTTGGTTCAGGCCTGTCCAGCCTGGCAGCGTCAGCTCAGCATTTACCGGTTGTGGCTTTGTCCTGAATCTTGGTTTTGTCAGGAATCTTGACGCACACTCTGCAGTTCTCAGAGTACGGGACTCGCTCGGCGCAGCTGAAACCAGCCTCACAGTCACACTTCATATCCGACGTGCTGCTGCACTGCTCAACCACTTTCTGATGAAACTCTAAAGACAAAGGAAAACGTGCAGAAGACGGCTGGAGAGATGGTTTCCTTAAGGGATGCAAAGTTACTGCAAACTTGCGGCCGGTGGTTGCTTTACTTGGTGAGCAGTCTCCGTAGCATCGGTGGCATTCGACTTCACGGTTCCAGTCACTGGTGTATTTCCCAGCAGGGCAGGGTGCACACTCTGTGCAAGAAACTTTATACGTGCCTGAAAGGCCAAATGACAACAACCGGATGAGAGCAGACAGCCTGCAGATTCAGGACACATTTTAATGACGGATGTGGTTACAAAGCAACAACTCAGTGTGCAGCCTTTGTTTTTTTTGGGTTTTTTTTTTATCAATATAATGAGACAAAAACACACACAGAGCCATAAGGACATGTTTAATTTACAAGCAGACCTCCAGAGCTTGATCGATACTGATGAACAACTCATATATAGAAAGTCTGGCAAACAACAAGTAGGCATATTCATAGAAATTTCACACTTTCACACTTCTCCTCTCACCTGCAGTGCACAAATTACACCTTCTGCCATTTTGGATGTACGTCCTCTGTGTCTGTCAACATCAACAACAACACGCAGGTATCAGTCACCAGAGGAGTCGTCCATTACTATGGGTCAAACAAAGTTTTCTACATGACTTTTTTTTTGTTTCACAATAAGTCAGGAGGATTTTGTTTCTTACTGGAGGAAAGGTGAGCACCAGGTGTGCAGATAGCATCAGGACAAAGCATTGCACAAATCCCATTCTATGAAGAGAAATATGGAAGAAAAAAGTTTGAATTTGAAGGCTCAAATGAAACTTTACCAATGATTTAAAAACAACACAAAGGAGGAGGAGTTATTTTATGTAAAGATGGTGGATATCTGAACAGTGTAAATATCAGAGGTAAGTTGAATGTGACGATAGCATAGATAAGCATTTCTTTACCTTGAAAAGGTTCCCTTTTTGCAGTCTTTTGCTCAGCTTCTATTGCTCTGTTAACTTCCTGAGGGTGTGCCTGCCTCTTTCTCTGTCGTCTGACTGACTCTACCCCTCCTCCGTGTCACAGTTTCCGTACCTGCTTACATTTTCCTGCCTTCCTGTCTTACCCGCCTCCTCATCTCTCCGCCAGTGTGCAGCTGTTGTTTTTAGAAGCTTTTTCACGTAAATTCTCACACCGGAAGAGGAAAGAAGCGACGAGACCATCTAAAAGCGTGTGACTGTGATGCAGGATGAGATCTAATCGCTTCAGAGAAATGCTGTATTTTTACATTATTTGCACCAAAATCATACAGTTTCTGTCAAACAAGCCATCTGTTATTCAAAAATTCCAGAGTGACTTTTAGTTTTCAGCGGATGGTATTGACTATAACCAGACAATCATGGCTCAATAACAACGATTAAGGTTGGGAAAATTTGATGACATTTAGGAGTCAACGTTAAATAACAGCCAAAGACTTTGTAACCAAAAGTTGTTTCATGATTTCCAGTGTTCTAGACAGTAACGCGTTAATGTCTGGGAGCTATTTTTAGCAGTGACACAGGAGCACAGTCAGTTCCGATAATAAAATTAGCAAGTTACAACAACTGAAGCTTCAGTCAGCTGAAGATGGTTGTAGATGTACTGTAATATAGTTTTACTTACTGATTCCTATTTCCTAGAAATATACCAGATGTTCACATCTGTGGAGACTCCTCATCAAGACAGGGCTCAGATTTGCAAATAATCACCACACATGCTGTCGTTGTTCAGTTGGATCTTTTTATTCATTCAGTCTCTCTCGATACATTACATACTGAAGCTCTGCAGGGAAGCTTTGTAGCTACAGTTACTTTGCCTTTAATGTTTAAAGCTGCAAAGTCACACTTTTGGACATCAGGAATAACACTCAGGATTATTCATACATTATCATGTGACGTGAATTTAGATAAAATATTCGGAGGCAACTTTTTCCTCTCGAGGGAAAACAGAGACTTTAGCATCCTCTTGTCCTCTAATGAAAAGCTAAATAGAGCAGTCGTGTCGTTATGTCTTAATTCAAAGCTTTTGGAAGTCTCATTTGACTGCTGACAATTTTTTGTATTTTCTAAACATACGTAAAATTCAAAGCTATATTTCCTTTACACTTATGTCAAAGCTATCATACAGTCATTTTGCTAAAGCATTTGCATTTCAGTAGTAGTATTTTTTTTTTCTGAACTTGAGTTATTTTTAAATTGACTTGGCAAACACATTCACCCATAAAGAAAAGCACCAACGGGGAAGATTCCCATCATCGTCTAATTGATCATTTTAGGAGAGATCCATGTCAAAGACAGCTCAGACTTAAATGTGGCGTAATAATGCTCGCCTCATATATCGATTGAAGTTGTTCTGATTCGTTCTTCTGAATGTTGTGCATTTGCCCCAGTCAAAATCTTTTTAAAAACACTCGCCGTCGAGACAAAACACCCCAGAAAACATACACACTGGCACATGCATACATAGAGAGACTCATTCAGTGCGTAAAAGGGGAAAAAAAAAACCACAAAGGAAAATGGTGTCGTGAGTCTTGTACATTTCTGACACCGTTCGTCTGAACTCACACAGATCGCCGTTCAGCTACTTCCACACATGCACGAGTTTGAATCCCCCCCCGCATTAACAGAGCAGAGCACTGGATTGTGAGCCAGAAAAGCGGAACAGTGAGGTGAGGGAGTTTTCCCTGAACGTGACGAGACTCAGCGGTTCACTGCCGTATAACTTCTCTTTTTCTGGGTTTGCATTTGAATGTGGCCCCAAAAAAACCAAAAAAAAAACAAACAAATAAAGTAAAAATGAGGTATATGTTCATCTACAACATGAAAAAGATGATATACAAGTCGAAGAAATATAGAGGTCTGTTTCCAGCATGTCTAAATGTTTCTTTTGTGTTTTAAGGTACAGTTTTGCTTTGCTTTCCTCTCGATGTGCAAACAGGCTCAAAAATAGGTTTGTTATTTACATCAAGCACCTTGGTGAATTAGCTTCGACAGCTTTTGTTTTTCTTTCCAGCAAAGTTCCTGTTAATTCACTATCTGACCACATTCATTGGTTGTTTGGCACTCAGTGACTAATTCTATTTTCTTTTTGCTCTTCCTCTAACTGTGCAGTGATGCATCTCGACCATGCAGCTCCGTCTTCACTACAGTAAGCCCTGCTGCTGGAAAAAAAATGATCAACCACTCCTACATGTCAGTGAACCTCTTCAATCCGTACTCTTCCTGCAGTTTTCAGTGCAAAGTCAAGGTAATGCTGAAGAGGGCACAGGCTGTGTTTTAACTGCACCGCAGAGAGGAGGTGAATTCATATGGGACGCCAAACATGCTCCTCGTCTTCCACGACAGCAGCTTCCTCCGCCGCCATGTGCTTATTGAGAATATTCATCAAAAAAAAAAAAAAAAAAAATCCTAGCTGCAGTATTCAGTTTGGACTGCATTTCTGTAAAAGAAAAAACATTTTTTGGAATAACATCTGGTTTGTTGTAAAATTTAGTAGTAACTTCAAAATTAGAATACAAGCCTTCACTTGCTTGGAGAACCATGGAGAGTCTAAACTTAAACGTTCATATTCATTTCAGAGCTGTTTGGATATAATTAATCAATTTTCATGCTAATTGGATTAATTTAACTAACTTAACATATCCTCAGACTTGTTATATAGCCTGTTAGACTCAAGGATTTTGCACTAAAACTATCTTATCGTATTCATTTGTCTCCTCACTACTAAAACAAATTAAGTGCTAAAATGCATTCATCAAATTAATTGTTTTATCCTCCACTTATTATCATTTTATTTCAAATGATTAAAAAGTAAATGTTTGTTGCATAAGTTAAATGTTGATTCAGGAAAAAAAGCAAATTCATCATATTAATTTATAAAAATATTGCTTCACCTACTTCACCGCTGTAATTGAGGAAAATCTGTGATTTTTTTGGTTAAAAACGTTCAACTAATCCAGAGAAACACAAAATACATGTTTTTAGACTACAATAGACTTTCGTCATTCACAGCATCTCACAGACTTTTTGCAGTCATGAAATATTGAAAACTGACTCATTAGTGCTAATTAGGTCTAAACCTTTCCTTAAAATACTAAATTATTTATTCTCAAATTCATCTTCTTCAGTTTTCTCACAGACATCAGTTTGTTTACCTGTTCTAGGCAGGATTTCTGTGCCAACAGTAGTTCGGTACCACAATAGCTGTGATATTTACATGCAACTTACAACAACGCTGTTAAGTACTTTTAAGCATTATTGCAAATGCTCTGAGAATTGTTTGACCCTTTATCAATTGATTTAAGGTCAGATTTAAATGTACCTGTAAAAGAAAATGATACTGGCCTTAATTTTCACAAATGTAATTCACAGTTTTGTAAACTAAAAGGACCAAAATCTCGTTTATGGGGCAGAACAATGCAGACCGGAGCCATGTCAGCAGTCTGAGAACCAACTACTCTGAATAATGTTACTGTATTTTTTTCCCCCGCCACACTTCTTTTTTTTTTTTTAAACATACTTTACATTGTATCTGTGATCTAACATCTGCTTCAGCCCTGACTCTAACAAGCAGCTGCGAGGCAGTAAAACGCTGAAACACGACATCTTGTTCAACTCAAATGTGAAGCTCTAGACCCAAACGTTGGCTGAGAATCACCTCCAGGATGAGCTGCTAATATTGATGCTACTGCCATCCTGGTTTAACGGTTGCTCTCCAGAGGACGGACTGCAGTCTGTGAGGAGTGAACTTCGTGAGGCTCCAGTCGCTTTACAGCAGGTTACATGAAAATGTCCATGATATTATTAGATACTGTCTGTTGGTGTGTGCAGTGCGTTGCTTTCTTCAAGTCCAACTACATTAAGCAGAAAATGTCTGTTTTTTCACATAAGTCGAGAATCTTTGATCTGACAAACCATCTCCTAACAATTCAAACTTTTCATAGTTTTTCCGTCTCCACAGTCTCAGTGATTCAGCTCAATTAGCATTATGACTCAGGAAATAAACATGTTGATATGTAAACAGTGAAGCCTTATCTACGGGTGTGTCGTGGGTCTGTGTGGTACTGTGGCTAAGTGCAGCAGAGGTCAGAGGTCACCGCAGTCTCCGACCGGGCCGGAGTCAGGAGACGTCAGGATTTGTTGGAGTTCGATGAAGATGAAGGCGGAGACGCTGACGACCTGTCATTTTCTCTCTGGTCGCTTTCCTCAGTCGCCACCGGTGCTGTAGAGTTACTGAGAGAAACACATGCGAGCGTGTGGTTATTTGAGAAGCATTTCACTTCATTTGGGAATAAATATTACTAAGACTGCAGTTGGAAAACGGCCTGTAAACAAGCTTGTCGTTGTTGTTCACTCTTTATAAGAAAAGTGATCTTACTATAACATTTCTTTAAAAAAAAAAAAAAAAATTCATTAAAAATATGAGACATTCAAAGCAAACATGAATGAAAAGTGATGCCAAACATTTGTATTTGAGGAAACATGAATTTCTGCCTATAAGTGCATGAGACTGACACATTTAACTCCAATATACCAAAGATAAAGAGAGGTTTTTATGAATCTAGTGTCAGTTTTTACAACATAACAGTTCAAAAACAGTCCAAGTGACTGCATTTTCAGGTTTGCTTGAGGTTACAGTGATACAATTATGACTCATTCAAGTTTAGAGAAAATTAAAAAACACAGTGGAAACATAACGTGTAACATGTGTAAGTCTGTCTGTCTGTGTGTGTGTGTCTGTGTGTGTGTGTTTGCGTGTGTGTACCTGTCTCCGCTCTGAGTGATGAGCCTCCTGCAGGTTTCCATCTGCACGTCCAGGCCCCTCTTCATGGAGCACATCTCCATGTACTCGTGCAGGTGTCGGTTCATGTCGCTCTTGGCTGTGGCCAGTTCCAGCTGGTGTCAGAGATCACAAACGCTCAATGATCCAAACAGTTTTTAATGTTCTCATCTTTTGTTGCTGTTAAAGTCCTGTTAGTTTCTGGATGAGTCTAAGTAAGCTACGGGCCTGAAGCAAATTACATCCGTTCAGCCTTACACAACTATGAAAAGCTTCCTAAAAGAATATAGTGTGCTAAACATGTTGGTTTACAAAAGAATGGTGAAAACAGATCATGAGAATTCCTTTTTTACATGAATATTGTGCATAAAATACATAGTAAGCCTAACAAATGCACAGTCATAACAAATTCTGAACATCTATTACACACATACATAAACAGGGAAAAGGCTGAAAATGGCTTAGAAATACTCAGGAAGTGTCTGACCTCAATCTGGTCAATTGTTTCCTGGTATTCCTTCTCTCGGGACTTGAACAGACATTCAGTGTCGTTAATCACCTTTTCCAGACAGTCCTCCTGGGAAAGACAAGAGTGACTCTCACTGTGTCGACATGTGACAAAATGAACTGACAATTACAGAGACGCGTGCTCGTGTTCTCTTCGCCAGACACTAATTTTAATACAACAGTTAAAGCACAGCTGACTTTATGCTCCCAACAGCTCAGATTTCACTGACTAATGCAGCGAAGGCCCAGCAGACTCACAGCCGGGTAATGAAAACAAATACCGACATGCATTTCTGGGAAACAAACAAACCGGACAACAACACTGGAGCTGTGTGTGTGTGTGTGTGTGTCTGAGTGTGTCCTAAAATGGCTTTGCTAAAGCAGAGCGCTGGAGGTCAAGTGATCTGAGCAATGCCAGAGTCCTCTGCAGAGATATCAGCTCCATTCTTCTACGTCGAAATTTGAACCGATGCTATAAACGCATATCGTCGCCCTCTTAGCTCGACAGGCCAAGTCACTCTTTCCTAAAGCCAGACATAGAATACTCAATATTTATAAAGTAACAGTGTCTTGATAAAGCAGCTGTAGTCGTTACAGTCTGGGTATAAAACACCATGATCAGCAACACGCTCCTCATCTACCACCTTATTTTAGACAAAGGTTACTGTTTTTACAACGATGTGTGTTTGCGTGTTGCTTCCACTTTTACACGTGCCTAAAGAGACCACAGCCTACCTCTCCGGGCGGGTGGGCGGGATCTGGAGGCAGAGTGCATCCTGGGAAGTCCTCCCACAGCAGCAGTGTCTCTTCGGTCTCCTCCCAGGCCAGACTGTCGCAGTCATCCTCAAACTCACATTCACGCCTGGGATGAGGGGGAAAAAAAAAAAAAAGTGCGAGATGATTAGTGGAGGTGCCAGACCGAAGGACGCTTACATAACCTCCATTACAACACAGAGTCAGACGGCTCACAGCTGGTTCAGCATCCTCTGCATCTCCTCGTTGATCTGATTGGCCGACGAGCCACAGTGCTCCTCGTCTTTGACCACGCCCCCGTCGCTCTCCGAGGTGCTGACGGGCTCGTCGCACTCGCTCCCGTTAAAAGACAGAGGAGTCTGCTTGCGGCGGCAGTTCAGGGAGGGCTGGTTGTTCGGAACCTGCAGAGACAGGATGTCAAAAACGTCAATACATGAACATAAACATTAAAAGAAGTAAAGGTGAGAACGTGAACGGGTCCGTCTCGGCTCTGGTACCTGGTACATCTGGATCACATCCTCACAGTTCCTCTGCTGGGCGACGTCGCACAGACGAGCGGTGATGTCGATCCTGCGGCAGATGTCCATGTCCACCTTCATGGCTTTCTCCTGGATTTTACTGTCCAACTCTGACAAATTCTACACAGAAAATGGAGACAATCTTTACAATCAAAACAACATTGAGCAGTTAGCGAGATTAGAACACAGGACTGCGCCAAACCGAGACGCCCTTCCTACAAATTAGTGTCTGTCATGGACTTTAATCCTCATCCTGGTAGAAACAGCATGAACTACTGTATATGAATTAATACTGTAAGAATGCAAACCATGAAATACTGACATTTCGTCCCAGATTCACTTCGTATTTTGTTAACTGATTACAGAAAAACATTAACATTTCACTCTCTGACTTGCAGTGTTTTCTTCCCCGTACCACCATTTGCACAATGCTGGAAAAGTACGACTGTAATTCCTTAAACATCAAACAAAAGAAAGAAAGAACAGATGGCAGAAAAGTGGAGTAACAAATAGATGTAACGACGAGAGACAGACAGAAATTTGTTTGTGTGCGTGTGTGTGTGTGTGTGTGTGTGTGTGTGTCTCACATTGCTCATGAGGCCTTTGAAGAGAACCAGTTCTGCCTTCAGTTGCTGAACTCTGAGAGCCAGCTCGTCCTGACAGCCTTCGCTCTCCTGCAGGTCCTGCACACACACACACACACACACACACACACACACACACACACACACACACACACACACACATCCATTAAAGCTTCTCTGCAAACTGTAGGTTACGTCATGACATTGGCACAAAACCAAGTCTTCATCTGAAAACATCAGAAATTCTGACAGCATAATGAACTCTGGGAAGATTCTGCTGAGGTTTTAACTCTCTTTACTCGCCGCTGACTGATTCATACATGCTACAGTAATGGCCGGGCTCTCTATAGTCTCCAGAGGTGTGCCTTGTTTGTCTTGTGGTACACAGTTGATGCGTAAGGTCAGGTACGGATTCCCAGCAATTGCTGCACGTGAAGAAAAACACTGACACATACAGGAAGCCCACAAACCGCCGGGTTCATGAAGACACGACAGGAAGCTCAAATACGGTCATTCAATGCTGAGAACACTAAAGACTGTCAAAGCCTGCCTTTTTATTAAAAAAAAAAGGTCAAATGTTTACTCAAAAGAAGTCCGATGTGTGAAGACAAGCAATCTTTAAATGATTGACGGATTGTTAAAAACAGGCCACCTGAGGTTTCACACACTTCATTTCTACTCAAACCCCAACCGTGACTAAATCTAACCTCACCGTAGAACTTCCACTACGCAGACAGACGTTCGTCCCCACAGTGGGAACGGAGGTTTACTCTCACATAAACATGATGATCTCACCTCTTGAAGATCTGCAATCTTCTGCTGCAGGTCCGTCCTCATGGTGTATTCTTCTTCCCATCTGAGACACACACACACACACACACACACACACAATTATAAATATGACGTAAACTGTTTTTTAGATGAGCAATCAAACAAAGCCCACAGTATGCAGACCATTATTGAGTAGATACTGGTAGATCGGCCATGTACCAGGTGCAGAGATGTCCCTCATTACCACTGACTGATCAAGCCGATATTTGGATTGTCTTAATGAAAAAGACATCAATGCAGTACCACCTGCAGCCCTGATGTCTTCATCCTGCACTGATCCTTTGAGTATGCACCACATTCCTTTAACACACAGGCCTACATCGATAGCTCCAAGATAATCAGGAAAAAAAAGCTCATGTTGTGCTACAAGAATTACAGCAAAGTAATGAAAGCTGGCTTTACAGCACACTGACTGCTAATAGCAGGACCCACAGAGGGGTGATCTAGGCTTTAGGGAGATCAATAACTGTGTTGTTTTTCCTGTTTTTTAATGGTGATGCAGTTCTGGACAGTTTGTAATTGTGACCATGATGCATATTGCGTTTGAACTTCCCAATGACTCCGCAGTGGACAAAAAGCCATAAATCAGCCGGGCTGATTTAATGGTCTGCCTCTATCGGCATCTTCCAACATAAACCATATCTGACCTGGCGCTCAATTCTGAGGGTTAATTTTCTAAATCACCTCCTGAGATTGAGTCTAAGAAACACAGCAGAGATCCACAGATCTCCGATTTTCCACAGTCTTACAGTGAATCAAAATGCTGACAGACACGTCTACACTCGCCAAATTAAAAGCACTGGGAAGTTTCAAAAACTGTTGTCAGAAATGCAAATCTATGCAGACAAAAGGCCTCAGCACCCTCAGTCTCTGGTGGCTGGAAGACTTTTAAATGTTGTGGCTAAGCTGGGAGAGCGAGGCGTCTCTCCATCAGAATGTCACTGGTCTGATCCCCCATCTTTCACTGTCCACGTGTCCTTGAGCAAGACATCGAAGTTCTAATATGTCAATGTAAAGTACTTTACAGGCCACTAAAGCAGCAGGAGAGCACTGTGTGATCTTAAGAATAACGACTAGATTCCTGCCTATTTCGCTTAAATCAGACATTAGAATATAAAGCTGCTCCATTGAAACCACGGCAGAATACTATTAGAGCGGTAAACGTCATCAAACGCAAGGATCTAAAAGACAGATATATGTGTGTATGAAAGAGATTTACTGGTTCTCTGACAAATGATTTGTGTGCCACCTTGATGGAGCTCAGATGACTGGCTCATGAATCTGCACGTTAATACATCTAAAAGCCTGAACACAGCCCCAGTGTGTGATCTCAGATTCGGCGACTTCACATCGCACACACTCAAGCCCACCCTCTGCAGTCTGCTGTAGAAACGCTGTTTGAAATGCAGAATGCTGCGGCACACGGGGAACCTTGAGGGAATACTAAATCTGAAACAAACTGAGTCATGAAACGCGGCTTGTTGTTGTCAGTGAGGGGATGCTTGTTTGATCAGTCAGGTGAGAGCGCGCAGAAAATCGAAAAGTGCTTCCTCTTGCAGGACGAGCCTCCTTCCAGCAGCCACAGTTTGCTGTGTGTTGCTGCATTGCAGATGCGGCGTGGAGGGCAGAGGGAGAGCGAGCGAGCGAGCGAGCGAGCGGGCGAGCTACGCAGCGGAGGGCAGGAGAGCGTGAAAAGAGGGAGAACGTTCGGGTTTGTATCGGGTTTGCTTCAAGAGAAAACCTGAGATAGAAAAGGTGTACAGCGAGGTTTTAGAGGGAGGGAACCAGATTTGAGTTTCGCCTGGAGAAACTGGCGTTGACGTCCTCATTGTCCCGAGGTAAACTGATCACACACAGTTAGGCTGAGCAGGACAACGTACACCACACACCTGGACTCACAGGTACAGAAAGAAGATCTCCTTTTGTTAAAAAAGAAAAGGCAAACAAAAGAAGGGTTTCCAAGAAAACATGTGCTCACACACACATACACACACACACTCTCTCTCGGCCCTGCAGTCGTCCTTCTGCCTCATTCACAAAGAGTCTACTATGCTGTCGTCGGTCTGTCCTGTGTGAAGAATGCATGGCTGCTCATCTGGAGATAATATGAGAGAATTCAATAATGGGGCTTGTTGGAATTTAATTACGACATGTAATACGTAATCCACCAACCCTCAGACAAGCTGCACCCACAAAAACACACAAGAAAAACCCCGAAAGAAGCAGCTTAGTGGTAGAAATAATGAACTGCATTGAAGGGAAGCTAATGACTCGTGATCCCTCAGAAAGGGGTGATTGACTATTGAGGGAAAACACAAGTATTTACAAGATGTGTTTGTGTCAGGGGCGACAATAAGAGGATGAGCTGGATGAAGGTTTTTAGTAATCCTGCCCTGCTTCAGTGGGATTAATGTGACGAGCTCCGGTGTGATTGTGTTTTGATAGAAATATAAAGACAATGTAGTGTTTGGTATGGGTTGTTTTTTCATGTCTTCATGGTTAAACACAGTCTCACAATCTACTTCCTTTCAAACTGAAAGTGATTTTTATTTTTTTTTTTAGATTTGTTGTGTTTCTCCATTGAATTCAAGGAATAATCCACCAAAAAAAGACACAACATATTGTGAGAAAATCTTGACCTCCATACAAATAGAGATATCTTCATAAACTGGAGATTAAAGGCTTTAAATACTGTAGCAGCTGGTGAGGCTGTCAGGTGAGTTCATGGCTCAAAATCCTTATGATTCAATATTCAACAACTTCATTCATCCTGAAGAGTAAATCAGTTACAATCTGCGTTCATTTAAAGTAAAATAAGGCATAAATAATCACTGCTACAGTCAGACAAACGTTTAAAAACAACAAATCACTTTTGGGTACCAAACGGTCAAGGCAGCAAATACCCTGCAAGATTTTAATGTAAGCCGCTCAATCAATTATTTGTCATTTTGTTAATAACATTTAAAACCTCTTTGTTTTGGTCTTCGGATCATTATCACGTTCACAACCCTGAAGGATGAGGTTCACAACTGATCACAACAAAAGCAGGGCAAGGACAGGGTCAGATGTTAAATTAAATGGTTTGAACATAAAGTTTGTAAATCAGAATATATTGTGTTCTCAGCGCTGTGGGAGCGAATCCAGGACGAGCTGACAGCATCACTGCTTCCTAAAACGTGACAAAACCGACCATGAATGAGTCAAACTTTGCACCAGCTGATCATTTGCGCCCCATCATGATCCTGACAGTAACTGCAGGGCTTTGACCTTCATTCTGCTTTATATTTAGCTGGAGTCCTGCTAATGTTTGGGGTGTATTTGTAGCAGCAGCACCTGCCCCTGTGCTCAGACGTGGAGCGAATGCTGACTGGAGGTGATGGATGTGGGGGGGATTTGTGCTGACTCTGCTCTCCTGCAGAGACAACTGGTCTGCAGCTGCCTTCCAGCTCTGCTCATGGCTCTAAAGTGGAGCATTACACACACTCAAGACAGGCCCGGGGCAACGGGGCAATAAAAAATACCATTAAAGGACTGTTAAAGGCACAATAAAAGGGCTTTTCCCCCATTTACCTGCGTTTGTACTCGTCTCTCTCCCTCTTCACTTTGGCCAGGACATTATAGAGGGCTCTGATCTCAGGGGTGATGGTGTCGATCTGGACCCCCACCCCATCAGGGTGCATCCAGGACACCCCGGGGCTGGTCAGGCGCTCCGAGCTGGGCCCGAACTTGCGGGTGTGGTTGTAAGACCAGATGGTGCCAGGGAGGAACCGCGGGGGAGGGTGTGTGGAGGTGCCCGTGCTGCTGCTGCCGGGGCCCGGTTTGGGCGCAGAGCCGGGGGAGTCCACGCAGGGGGAGGCCTGGCTGATGGTGATGGCCGGGTTCCCGGGCGCGCCGGGCTGGGCCGAGCTCGCGCTCTCAGCGGTGGACGGCGGCAAGGTCGAGGGGAGAGGAGGCGTGAAGAGGGTGGTGGGCCTCCGGGCGGAGTTGTTGGTGTTGTGGAAGGGCAGGGAGCCGGGCCGGAGCGGGATGGTCCCCACAAAGCCGGTCTGCACACCTGTCTCCTGCGTGCGCGCGGCGCTCTCGCAGCACGCACCTTGACAGCCCTTGTTGGCGTCCAGCGCCTGCTGCAGCTGCTTCTCCAGGATCTTATTCCTGCGCTCCAGCTCGTGCACCTTGGCCAGAAAGCACCTGAACCTCAGGTTGAGCGTTTTGAGGACGCTGATGTTAGAGCCCAGGTCGTTCCTGAGGGCCATGGCTCCGGGGGGGTGCGGCACGGCCCGGGGGTGGAAGTGGCTGCTGTGGTGGAGGAAAGGTGAAGCCTGCGAGGCTGCGGTGAAGTCAGGCCCCGGCTGCTCGGGCCCCGAGCCGGGCTGCTCCCCCAGAAGAAACGACGCCGGGTCCGGATCACCGAAGACGGCGTCGGGGAGGAGGCCGGAGGGGGAGTCGGGGTGTCCGGGGGCGTCGCTCTGCTGCGGGTGCTGTTGGAGATGCGTGTTGCCCCCCAACAATGGATTCATGCTATGGTATGGAAAACTGAAGCGCTGCAGATCTGGCATGAACACGGACGGGAATAGTCTCTCTACAGCAGAATAGAAATAAATAGATGAATTTCTCTCAGGCTCGAGCTAAACCACCACGAAGGCCCGCGCGCAAAACGCCAGTATTTAGCCTGCCCGATTATATAACCCGCGTCTAAATAAACTATCTTATCCTTAAAGCCAAGAGGTCTTAACTGATGGATCACTGCTCTCTGACGGCGTGTGAGGATAAAGAAATCATCCTGAAGCCAGCGGACGGACTGAGAGGGGGGTGGGACGGTGCAGACCGCCGGGCGCGCGCCTCCGCCGGATGCTTTGCAAAAGAAGCGAGAAAATGAAATGAAGAAAAAGACGCAGAGGATGAATGAATAACAAAGAAAATCCGGTGTCACCGCGTCACTGAAGTTCTGGCAACAAGCAATGACCGCAGGCTGGAGCCGGGCTGCGGGATTGGAAGAGCCGTCTACCGTAAAGACCCGAGCAGAGGCGCACTGTGCGCGCCGTCACCTCCCTGCAGGGGGTTTCTGTTCCACCAACAATCATTCAGATCCCAACAAATTATTCAAGGATAACAGACTAAGCAGAGAGGTACAATTAAGTTCACAAAAAAAAAATAGCAGAGGATCTCTGAAATGAATAAATTCTACATGATTGGCGACCATCTAAAAGAAAACACTCTGATTTCATTCATAAAAATCCCTTTCAGCTCCGTCAAAACACGTTCAAAAACACCAAAACCAACAGATCACACAACCCCTTCAACATGTCTTTAAGTTCATTACTGGATTTCATTCTGATTGAAGATCTCTTTACAAATGATTCTCTAATAGTTGGAATATGAATGAAAAAATGTTTCATCAGTTATTTTTCTACTATAGGAAGAACATAAAAGCTTTCAAATATTTTGTGATAGTTATGTATTTTTGGTTACAAAAGAAAATCTTATCTTATGAAATATGTAATATTCCAGGATGCTGTGTATTTTATTATGTAGCTTATTTTCATAGTTAACCTCAGCTGCACTCCTGCCTCAAACTAAGCTCCAGTTTGTGTAACAAATCAAAAATATGTTAATAAAATAATAGGAGAAATTTAACAATAAATAGTGGATTAATTTCTGAGACACCTACTGAGTGCAACAAAACTGCATTTTTAATATATTCATCAGATTTTTGTAAGTTTATTTGCCACATAATCGAGCCTCAGTATACTGTATGGAGGACTGACAGTCTTCACGCGACTAATGGGGCACTATGTAAAAATTAAGCTGTACCTCAGTTATACACTAGATGGTGTTGAGTCACCTGGCACCAGTCTTATTGTATGAGACTAAACGTCCCTGTTCTATCCTCCTGAGACCCAGTAATTCATTTTTGCCCTCAGTAGGGGACATTTGTTTTTGGTCAGTATCTCTGAAGCCATAGATGCCATTGTGTTAATTCCTGTTAGCCCTTACAGAGGCCATCCCGGGGTTTTCAATGATATGAAATGTGCTGGAGTGAGATCTAGACAGAATTCTCTTCCTGATTCTTCAAAATGTCAGGCATCACAGTGAGCCCATCTTAAGGAAAGAATAAAGGTAAATGTAAACTGTTTAATTATGAGTTAAATATTCAGATTGATTCCAGTGAATGAATATTTAAGGAATAATTTAGTTGAGTTTTCAGAACAATGTAATTATGTTTCCACATAAAAAAAAGTCTTTTTTATATGTGTGTCCTCCATAGAGAACATCAGGATGAGCTATCTATTTTTCTACCCGTTTTTCACAATACAGCAAGAGCCAGTTTGCTGACTGAGGCAGGGACAATTCTGATCAGAATCATTGATGGAGACTCTGATATAGACTTGTCAGATGATGAGGCTCCACAGGGAGTGATAGATGCAGATTGAGAGGTTGCGAGTTCAGGGGAGGCATTGACTGAGGTAGAGGACGATACAGTTCAAGAAGTAAGGGCTCATCATCCACTACGGGCCAAAACTAACACGTACAGGCCGGGCTAAATAGTGGGGCAGTGATTAGCGCTCTTGCCTGACAGCAACTAGGTCCTCGGTCCAAATACCAGCCGAGGCTCAGGGCCTTTCTGTGTGCAGTTTGCATGTTCTCCTCATGTGTGTGTGGGTTCCCTCTGGGTATACTCCGACTTCCTTCATGTTAATTACATGCATGTCAGGTTATTTGGCAACTCTAAATCACCCCTCGGAGTGAACGGCTGTCTGGATGTGTTGGCCCTGCGCCAGACTAGTGACCCGTTCAGGGTGGACCCCGCCTGGATTGGCTCCGGCCCCCTGCGACCCTGAGAAGGACCAAGTGGGTCTAGATAATGAAAAAATTACTTAACCTTCAAGGAGTTCCACACCGAGATTCCTTTCTGACATTTTAAAATAAAAGCTCATCCAAAAACGATTCAGTTGTCAATTCACTTCTCACCTTGAAAATGATCAAATCTCAATTTATGAACGTTCCTTTTTCCATCACTTTGAGGACAGAATTGAAAAAAAAAATAAAACTTTCCTCTTGCTCACAGGAAGCTACACAACCCATCCTGCACAGGACTGCCAGAGCGAGACACACACAGTATTTAAACCCATGAAACGTTTCCTGAGGCGAGCGTGCTAACCACTGCTCCACCAAGCAGCCCGAGACTGAACAGATCGGGGTAAAATGGAAAACCTCTCCAGTACACCAGTGAAGCCGAGCTGTCACGAGGCCTTGTCACTTTAAATTCAATACGTTGTAAATTTAAGTTTGTGCAGTTCCACAAGATGAAATGCATATTGATCTGTTCACATCAACCAACCGCATGAACGCCAGCAGAGCAGCTTCTTCATGAACAGGTAGTGTGCAGTGTGGAAGAATTAGGAAGCCAGGATTCTCACAAACAAAGGACTTTATTCCACCACTGACATGCAGCGCCTCAGCGCTACAGGCAGATAAGACTCTCACAGCTTCATCCAACACGAGAACAGAACAGGGACTTTAACAAATAAAAAACAATTGGTCACCAATTTAAATCTTTCATTTGCTCTGTGGGGCCTTCCTCAGGCATGTGATGGGTCGACTATCAGATGGAACCAGGCAGAGTCACGGGCTGTACGTTTCTAACTCTGGATTGAGGAGAATGTGGACGTCGAGGTGTCGTACGCCGACCGTCGGCAGGCCGGTTTACTCCTTGGTGGACATGTGGGCCATCAGGTCGCAGACGCGGTTGCTGTAGCCGAACTCGTTGTCGTACCTGTTGAGTGAGAAAAGAGTCGGTGAGCATCGCGTTAAATACACCAGAGCATGAACGTAATCAACGGCGAGGGCGCACCATGACACCAGCTTGACAAAGTTGTCGTTGAGGGCGATGCCAGCGCCGGCATCAAAGATGGAGGAGTGGGTGTCTCCGTTGAAGTCTGTGGAGACGACCTGCAGGAGGAAAAGAAAACCATGCTGATGAGTCACTTCACCGATAAGACGAACAGGAGGCATCGGTCAGCTGAACAGACCTGGTGCTCTGTGTATCCCAGGATGCCCTTCATGGGTCCATCAGCTGCAGCCTTCACAACCTTCTTGATGTCGTCGTATTTGGCCTGTGGAGAAGAAAACACGTGGTTTTGTGTTGAAATGAGAAAGATAAACAGACCTCTCCTACACATTTTAGTAGGACAACACATTCATGGACTGTAATCCCAGATATTAGAACATGTATAAAACATGTAGTCCCGTTCAGCTTGGTCTGCAATGTTACAAAAGGTATTTCCAGAGTTTGATGCAATATGTCACAAAACTTCTTGCTTCTATGTGAATATGTAAAATGACAACACCAACTTTGGAGAGCCGTCTCAAAATCCCCCATGATGCGTAATCATCATGAATCAATGCACCGAAACTGCTGTATGCAACAGTAAGCCCTTTCAAACTGGAAATATTTGGAGCAAATGAATGATTTTGGTTTTAACAATGTGAATATTTAAGTGCAGTTACTCACGGGTTTCTCCAGGCGGACAGTCAGATCAACCACAGACACGTTGGGAGTGGGGACACGGAAAGCCATACCAGTCAGCTTGCTGGAGACAAAAAACAAAGGGAACATACACAAACTCAGAAGCTCAACGTTTACAGCAGTCTTCTCCCACCTTATTAACAGTAACTCATGTTACTACTAGGATAGAAAGTATTACAGTTCCTGGCACTGACCCGTTGAGCTCAGGGATGACCTTTCCGACAGCCTTGGCGGCGCCAGTGGAGGCGGGGATGATGTTCTGGCTGGCGCCGCGGCCGTCCCTCCACAGTTTGCCGGAGGGACCGTCCACGGTCTTCTGGGTGGCGGTGATGGCGTGAACTGTGCTCTGAGGGACGAAGACAGCAAGTGGAGTTCAGCTTCAGCTGCTCGTCCTCACTGCGGTGGGGTGAAGCGCGTCAGTTCTCACCATCAGGCCCTCAATGATGCCGAAGTTGTCGTTGATGACCTTTGCCAGGGGCGCCAGGCAGTTAGTTGTGCAGGAAGCATTGCTGATGAGAACAAATGGGAGAGTTTTTATAATAATATCGCTCTGTATGCCAGACAGAGCCCTCGAGCAGGGCACTTTCAGCCCCGAGTCAGGTGGTTTGATACCCAGGGTTGTGTTTACGGGGATAAACATTTCCATCCATACCTGACGACCTGGAGGGAGTTGTCGTACTTCTCGTGGTTGACACCCATGACAAACATGGGAGCGTCGGCACTGGGTGCAGAGATGATGACTCTCTTGGCACCACCCTTCAAGTGAGCCTATGAAAAAGGAGAAAATCATTAAATCTGTGTACTTCTCTGCACATCATGTTAAGCATGGAAGCACATTTCTTGAAAACAATCACTTAAGAATCTGAGTGGCTGTTTCCTGCATCATCTTTTTTTTTTTTTTAAATTAAAAACGTTAACAGGAAAAACTATCAAAATAGTTTATTTCATGATAAACCTCAAATTAGAAAAAAAGAATGAAATGAGACTATATTTTCTGATCCGTGACAGAAGTGAGTACATACAGAGGCCTTCTCAATGGTGGTGAACACACCAGTGGACTCCACCACATACTGGGCTCCAGCATCCCCCCACTTGATGTTGGCAGGGTCCCTCCTACAAAAAGCAAATATGTTAGTGTGAAATTAAGATCAAATCAACCATTTTTTTGCAGACAGAAAGCCTTTAATGAAAGATGAACTGACTCATGGAAAACGCTGATCTTCTGTCCGTCGATGACCAGCTTGTCGCCCTCGATCTTGACCTCTCCGTTGAAACGGCCGTGGGTGGAGTCATACTTGAACATGTAGACCTAAAAGAGAGGTGAAAACAAACTTTTAACCAAAGAAAAACATGTTAAAATGAAATGCATTCAGAAAAGGGAAGAAGTGACTAAATGAACTTTTTTTCCTTAGATGCCGTTGCACAAACATTTGCTTGGACTATGAATTTTTCAGATGCGAGATGAGCGCCAGCAGCGCAGCGGCGTTACCATGTACTCCAGGTCGATGAAGGGGTCATTGATGGCCACAATCTCCACTTTCTTGGAGTGGAAAGCAGCTCGGGTCACCAGACGACCGATGCGGCCGAATCTGAGTGGAGAAACGAGGAGTCAGTCGTTAACCTGGCCTCTAGGTGGCAGCATCACACCACATAAACCAGAGCAGGGCCATGTGTGAAAGTTCCAGGACTTAAAATGAGCTGCAGAGACTCATTCAACAATTCACAATTCACAGTTTGAGTTAACAGTCTTCTACAGAGAAAGGACAGGGTTCAGGGGGGAGGGGCTGGGGGGGTGGACACCGTCCTCTCTGGGGGCTAAAGTCGAAATTAACCTCCAATGTGGTAATCCTGGTGACGGCAGTGCAGTGTTTGATCAGTGGCCGAGTTACTATTTAACCTCAGGTTCAAAATCCCAACACAGATACGCTCTGTTCTGACACTGGGGGGGCGGCAAGAGTGGGAGGAACAGAGACCGCCCACAAAACACCTGCGCTGACTTTAACGTCAGATTATGAGCACTCAGGAGCATTAAAGTTGCACAGGACCACCACTCCCCCCATCCTCCTGCAGGCCTCAGACAGCAAAACAACCCCCACTGATGACCCCAATGTCAAAGGCAATACCCGCTTGTTATCTGCTGCAGGCCAAAGTTCAAAGAGAAACGTGAACAGCCGGGGTGACTGAATGGGAAAACTAGTGAATACAAGCTGTTCTCCACAGCAGAGTGTTTCTTCATCGTTAGAGAGAGTGTGTGTGTGTGTGTGGTCAATTATGGTTAAGGCCTCCTGCTGTGTGCTGCTAATCACAGCACAAGGTCGAACCAGTGAGGAGCAATCACTGAAGAGTAATCCAGCAAATTCACCAGACTGCTGCAACTTTATGAGATCAATGCTGAGAAAAATGATTCCTTTTTAGTGTTTCAGACTTCAAATAAAAGCATCAAAGTCTGTTCATTCTCTTGTTCCAACCTTTAGAAGCTGGATGTTTGTTTAGTGCACATGCTCCACAACTATGCTCATCCGTGTGCGTGTGCTTCTTAGATTTAAGACTGTCACACCTGGATTGTGAAATCTGGGGTTCATTCTTGTCCTGATGTGGGTTTACAAGCTCTTATCTCAGCAGTGATGCAATTTCAGCTTTTAAAAGGTTTTTTTTCTACCTTCCTGTTTTCATGTCCAGTCCTCAAACTTTTATGTGTTTTAGCAGCTTGAAATGTGGGCACATGGAACAACATTTGCAGGTTGAACAATAACCATTCTATGAGTATCATGCTTTTTAAAGTGTGTTCAACTCCCAATGTGCACAGAGAGGGAGGGGTGTGGCTTTACCAATGCTGTTGGGTAACTGATATATTCAGGGTCTTTACCTAATTTACAAAGTCTTTTTTTTTTTTTTTTAAGAAAGGAAACAGTGTCTTACCCGTTGATACCGACTTTCACCATTTTGCCTGGGTTGGTTTAGTCCTCTGGAGGGAGAAGACAAAAGCAAGTCCTTGTTAAATATTGATTCAGGAACATTTATGATTTCATACAGTAGTTTTCACGTGAGGACAGGCAGTTGTGCAAATGTTCTGTTCAGATAAGTAGTGGAAACACAATGAGCCAATGCATTCAGCAAATATTATCAGTTTAAGGAAATTTCACAACAAATCCACAGTTTTAAGGTGACTGGCAGCTCGATTTACAGAGTTTGACTCACAAAATAACAGCTTTAAATTTCACATAAGTATCCTTAAAGCAGTAAAGTGAACTCTAAAACAGCTAATGATGCACGTGGCTTGAGTTAAATGCATGCAGATTGCAGACAGGTGGAATAAATTAAGCTCCATTTTTCAGAAGTCTGTGAAGCTCCGCGGCTTCCTGGTGGACTTTACCCTGCGAGGTGAGGTATTTACCGTTTGTGAGATGCCTCAGTCTGTCCTGCGACTCTGGGAGAGTGGGGAAGAGCAAAGTCGGGCTCGGACTTTTTATGATTGTCCAGGGTTTGAGGCCCCGCCCCCCTGTGGTCACGGGTCATCGCCCCGCCCCCTCTGAATGTCAAGGTCATCAGCTGCATAGAGACATGCAGAAATGCCTCTGCAACCTCTTTTCTTAAGAGTTCAACACTTAAGAAGCTTCTGCTTTATCGCCCTGCTGTAATGCTATTTATAAAACTATAGTTTGACAGTCTTCAGTCTGCCTTTCATAACTTTAGTGAGCGGTTTCATCAAGTTTCCTCCTCCTGATATAGATAGCCAGGTATTAGAGCGTCCATCGAGTGGCGTGAAAAAAGAGCGGTATCCCCTGCTGACCTTCTCTGTAAATCCAGATACACAGAGGGAGCAAGCGAGGGATCAGATCTCTGTCCTCCTCTCTGTGACATTTAATGGCCAAAGACCATGACCCTTGACTGGACTGGCTCTGCGGCCGCTCCTCTCTTCCCGCCTCTGCATCCCTTCAGCAGAACTGAGAAGTTGAGCTCAGGTCACCCAGCACAGCAACCTGTCTGACTGCATTTACTCTAACAAATAAAGGCTTTGTAATTATATTTGGAAATCACTGGCAGGTTATTTAGTCTTAATATGTGTGCTGCTTTCAAGGTCCTGGCATCGTGTGTCATCCTAATGCTAGATAAAGAGTGCTCCCTTTTCTTTCTCTGCTCAGACATGTCAGCTGCTTTAGCTCAGCTCTTTCAGCCTCCCTTCAGTGTGACTCGCTTGTCTTTTGACATCAGGACAAAACAGCTCGAAGAGAAATTATAATATGTTTAAAGTTGCATAATGAGGCTTTTGTTTAACTCTCCATCAACTGTGTGAACACATCTGAACTTCCACATTCCCTCCAAAATAATAATAGTCAGAGAATATCCAGTGTGTCCAATCTGCCAATTTTAAGGTTATAATATCAAACTGTAGGCACTGAGTCGTGCGTTGGAGGAAGTGAGAGTATATTAGAAGTCTTTACAGAAAGAGGCTCGACGAAGGGTCAGTGCCTGCAGTCTGGATGTTTCTGGAAACGTCCCATGGCCGTGCTCGGCGCCGCCCTCCTGGCCGGCCACAACAGTGACTTGAAACCTTACCCACGTCTCAGCAGGCCGTCTCCCCAGCTGATATCAGAATTACTGCACTTTAGGTTAAATAATCAAATGAAGACCTTTTTAAATTGTATGCTGAAAAGATCCTAAACTGGGCCGTGTTACTGTGTCAAGGTGTGGCTGAACGGGACGGCGGCGGAGTGTTTTATGGCTGCTGACCAGTGGTCTGGACATAGCTGAACTATCACTGCCCTGACTGCATGCATGACAGTCTTGGCCAGAGCTCCGCAGCTTAAGGTCAACGAGGGGAAGGAAAGGTCAGGCTAAGATTAGACACTGGCCGGCTACTAAACGCTTGGCCCATTTTATACTTTTAGTAGTGTAAATGCTACCTCAGGCCCATCACATGATTTTTTTGTAGATTATGACTGCAGAGAGGAAGGTGAGCGGCAGAACAATTACATTTCACACACGTTGAACAACACAGGGGAAAAATGTCTCCACAAATTCCTGAGATTTCAGAAAGGACAATGCAGCAGTGTTTCGTCAAAGTTATTCAAGCAACTCTTTCAAATCTGCACGTATTTAGCTTTCCTGAAGGTGCTGCAAGAGCAAGACTGAGAAGGCTGCGGGAGATCGAACCCGACACTGTGGTGTCTGCGTGTAAAAGTTGCCCTCATTTATGCAACTTACAGTCCGTGTTAGAGTGAACAAAGTCCAGATGAGCAGGTGTGTGTGTGTGTGTGTGTGTGTGTGTGGTAATGTACCAACTAACAACACCAAAAAGTCTCATGCTGCCATCTTGTGTTCTTCAGCAAAACTTAATCTTTTTCTCTTTCCAAATCAGTGAATTCATAGTTTAGTGGCCAATATTTCTAAGCCAGTTTGAGCAGAAGCAATCATTAATATGAATAACACTGTGAAAACAAACTCATAAGTTACATTAAAATCTGCTGAACGGAAGTCCAGGGCTGCAGTGTACTCGATAAATAATTGTAACTTGGTTAGAGACCATTGATCTAACTCAGGGTCACGGAGGGCAGAAAGTCATCCCGGTGCTGGTGACTGAGGGTGAAGACAGACTGCACCCTGGACTGATCCATCACACACACACGTTCACACACACTGGCAGTTTCTAGTCGACAGTTCAACGCGTTTTTTTTTTTGTGTGTGAGAACACTGACAATTATGCGAGCTCCACTCAGAACAACAACAAGCTCAAACCAAGGATGTTGTTATTAGTTGAGAGTGGATCCATTTTTTGTTTTTTTAATAAATGCTGAAATGTCCTCATACTTAGTTCTGCAGAAGTTGATATCAGTACCAATGAGACTGAGCTTCCCTTTCAACAACTGCCACATTCTCTAGCTGTGCAAACTTTGTTTCACCCCCAGGGATCATTTCTAGTCGGACTGTCTGTCTTTTTAACCACAGAAGATATAAGACATTAAAAGCTGTTGCGATCCAAACAATGGCACAACGCCCACTGATTTGAACTGAGCTTAACCTCCAAAAAAAAAAAAGAAAAGAAAACAAATCAGGCAGGGAGAAGTCATCCCCCAAACCACCCCCTGCTGCACCACTCTCATCAAACTCTGTGTCACGTCCCTGAGGACGAGTCCTGCTGGACCATGATCCAGAACAGCAGCTCCGGCCCCGGTACAATAATGGTTATTTTTTGATTTACAGAGTTATTAAACTGGACGGCGTTATAGTTCAAAGTGTTCCTAATTGTTCATTCATTTTAATTCGGTGGTCAAAAATTTATTCATAATGAAGGTTTGAAATACATTTTGTGACCTTACATATAAAAGGTTATTTTATACAAAAGGGAGGAAAAAAGCAGCAGTGATTGACCTTGATCTGTTTTATAATCATAACTGTCATTGTTTTTAAGAATCTGTAAGTCAAGGTGAAATATATACTCCTGCATACTCCAAAGGAGATTAACATTTTAATTCTAAAATGAGTGTTTTTCTTAACTAGTATACAATGACTTTCATTTCAACTGACTTGTTTTGCTGAACAACAATAGACCAGTCACACTGCAGAGTGACGGGGAGAGAAATTCACCCAGACAGCCACAAGAAGACTTAATAAATCATAAAGTGCTGAAAAAAAAAATCTGTCAAAGGGAATTTGAAGCTTCATTCTGAAGCACAAATTGAGACGACATCTGTCAATAGAGGGCGAATCATCTGGGACTTAAAGGTGAGAAAGGAAGCTGCACTCAAGTTATGGAAAGCCAGAACACAGACAAATGTCAAATCCATTTATTCATGCAAATCATAGATCAACATAAAAAATAAACAGCAGGTATTACAGGTGCCTTCAGGTTTGCTCATTAAGGCTGCTTTTACATATCAACAATCTCCTGGCCACAAAATATCCAAACATCTCTACAGTTACAACACACACACTGACAGCAGGGAATACAGAAGTTACCAAATTACTTTAAAAACAACCAAGGATGTTCATTTAATGTAAACACAGCTCACATGGTCTAATATTCAATTTAATACTTACACGTGGAATAAAACTGAAGCGTCTGATCTACTGGATGAAACCACTACAGCGACACTGAACGACACAGAGTCTACACACACACGTGAACACCCCTCTCTGCAGGCGGACGCCTTTTTGCTCCTGTGTTTTCTGATCACCTAGGAAGGATGCCACCAGTCTTTTCATTTTTTTTCCCCCCTCCGGGCTCCACACTAACAGCCCAGTCCGCTCATGGACCCGATCCGGTCCAGTTTGAGGCCGAAGCACCCTCTGTTCCAGCCCCTCCGCGAGCGGTCCGGCTCTGCCCGCTTCTGATTGACCAGGGCGCCCTTGAGCAGGCGGAGCCAGGGCGTCTCGGGCGGCGTCTGCACCTCGGCCCATTTGGGGTAATCGGGCGCTTTGACCCCGGAGGAGAAGGTGGACTGCTCCTCTGGCTGGCTGTTCAGCAGGTTCTCCAGGTCGTCCAGGGTCAGAAGGTCATTGTAGCGATCCATAAACTGCTCCATGAACTGTAGTTTCAAAAAAAAAAAGGAAAAGAAATGTAATTGCCAGGGAGAGTACAAGGAAGACTAATTTAATTTCATTCCTCTCCTTTTCTTTCCTGCTCTGCTTCCCCTCTTTTTGATCCACATTTATCCAGTCTGAATCCTCCCCACCCCCCCTCCCTCCTCTTTCCTACTTCATCCGTCTCTCCGGCTGTACCTGCACAGCATCAGGCGAGGGGTGCAGAGCGCGAGCCTCTGTGATCTCCAGCGGAGTCAGGAGGAGCAGAGCGGCACAGAGCAGCACCGGGCACAGCATGGCAGCAGGCGGCCGGAGCAGGAGCAACTGAGGCGGGGAGAACTGGAAAAAACAGCGGCTGAAAAGAAAAAAAAAAAAAAATAAAATCATGTCATGTTATGTTTTCCTGACAAAATTTGGAACTACGTAGAAAGTATACAAACAGTACCTGGTTGGTGTCTTTAGGCTTTGAACTGCAAATATTCTTTTTTGTATTGACATGCATCAAATATCCTGCTGCAGTGATACGCTCAGCAGTGCATAAATATATCTACATATATACACACAGGCACTTATGTAGGACATGCAGCTGGAACGAATCGTCAGCCCCCGCCGGTGATTTGGATTTTAAATGTCCCCAAAGTAAAGAAAGCTGTTGATATTTCATAACAGAACTGCTAAAATGTTAACTTATGAATAAGCTCTACATATACAATAAATAATTCTGAATTTAGAGATCATAAATCAACCAAAGAGTTGCATTTGGATGAGAATTTTGAAGTTCTGCTCCAAGTAAATGATAAATCTGTCTTCTAGAGTTCTCCCTTTAAAATTTAACTGAATGAGAACGTGGGGGTGTAACTTCACATGTTGTCGTGACTTTTATCTAAGCAGGATATCTTCAGTCACTTTGTTCAAGCAGATGAAGGGTGGCAGCGGGAGAGCGTGTAGAGGATGCTGAGAACACTGACCTGTCGGGGTCTTCTCTCTGAGCTCTGGTGTCTTCTGCGCTCACAGGCTCTTCTCCATCGCCCTCCTTCTGTCTCGGCTACCTCTCACTTGTTGGCACCTGCTGGAAGCATCACTATCTCACTCCGCTGGCTCCTCCTCCTCCTCCTCCTCGCTCCGTGATGGAATTGGAAGGGATGATGTTCCTGTTGCGTCTGTCCCCTTGGCAGAGGCTGAATGCTGGGGCATCGGCGAGGATGCTGCAGAGGTTTTGTAGAGCCAGAGACGACATCACCCCCCCTCCCCACCCCCCCACCCCACACACACACACACCCCTCCTCCTCCTCCCACCACATCATCTCTCTCCTCCTCATCTCCGTTTCTTTGGAATGATGTCATAGCCCCGAAGAAACTGATTGTCATTGCCAAGGTGACTGTGTGCGGCGCACGAGGCGAAGCCGCGGCCGAAGCAGAGGTCAGAGGGCAACCCGGGCGGCCGCGGCTCCGTCGGACGGCCCGAAAAGCTCCGCGCGCCTCAGTCACGACGCCACCGGGGAAAAATACCGCGTGATAACAAGGCTCCTTGTGTACGCTCGCCTCGCTCTTTGGCTTTTGTCTCCGTGGTCTTTCCCAGCATGCACTGACCTCCCCTCTCTGTTGGGTAAGTTACAGTCTGTCAGCGCCATCTGCTCCCTGGACCCCCCACCGACAAATTACAACACTAGCGAGAGCTGCGTGATCCAACACACTGACCTTAAAGTTCAGCAGCCTCTGATTATTTCAGGTAAACAAACCCCTGCAATTACAAGCATTCAGACGCCGGACACGCGGTCGGCGTGACATTTTACTCCAACGGGCTGGGATTCACGCCTGCAGCCGAAGTTAAACACGGAGCATAAAGTGCACTTTCCACTTATCGCCGACGGCTTTAAACTGGTATTTGAGTTTGCGTGGAACCCGACGGATGGTGCAATCGTATTGTTGGCTTGTTGTTGGCAAGTGTCTTTACATAACGTATCAATCACACATACAGAACATGCACCCCTCTCATCTTTTCGGAGAGGACACGGCGTGGGAGAGGGTGTAGGCGAAAAGGAGAGAGATTAGCGATGACGGGGAGGAGGGAGGGGTTAAACTACTGTGCAGATGATGTTGAAGGAGAGAGGAGCTGGAGGAGAAGTAGGCAGCGGCGGCGAGTGGGAGGAGGAGGAGAGGGAGAAACGCACCAGGCCCAGAGCAGAGGGAGACCTACAAAAGAGATTGATTACAGGGGAACAGAGGCGGCCATCTAGGCAACCGCGAACATGTCAGACAGAACAGCAAGGAAAAGAGATTCATTTATTTTTAAACGCAACGAGCCGTACAGTGAAAGAGTTTTGTCTTGAAGAGACTGAAATCTGATATGATGGGAGATAGAAAATACAGCGAAGGGAGGTGGAAACGCAGGGAAGAAGCCTGTGGAGCAGTGATTCTGTCCGGGCAAGCTGTGGCAGCCCATTAAACACTGCTGTCCAAACACACAGTGCCAGCAGTCATTCAAAGCGGCAAGTAATGATGGCATAAATTTGCTTGAGGTATCCCAGCAGATACACAAGCTTTGGCACATTTCTTCAGTATGCCGAGCGAACCGACTGAGACACACAGACCCAAAGTTTCTGCAAAAACCAGAAGATGGTTTATTTAAAAGATGTCATTTAGTGCTAAGTACTAACACTTAAAAAAACAAGCATAAATGAAGTAAAAGCATTAAAAAAAAAAGAAGAAAAATATTAAAAATAAAGTAAAAAAAAAAAAATCAGTTCCTGAGGCGCGCTCTTCGGGACGTGCGTGCGATGGGTGTCGTCACTTTAGGCGTCTCGCTCTCGGCCATCACGGCATCTGATGGAGGAAAATACGAGGGAAGGGTTAGATCTAGAGGAGGATGGCGGTTCGCTCTGAATATATTCACTTTCATTCTGGATTTGGGGGTCTTTCTGTGCCGAGTCTGCATGTTCTCCATGTGTGTGTTTCTGTGATGGACCAGCAGCCTGTCCAGGGTGGAGCCGAGTGAAAGCTGGTGTAGCTCCAGCCTTTACAACACACAACTGGCACACACAATCCAGGCTCTGGAGCCACATGAGGCTCCACAGTCGCATGAACAAGCATTTGCTTTCTTCTTCTTTTATTTTAATTTGACATCGGTTTTCAAAAATGGTCCAAATCTCCGGGCCAGAAACAGATACAGAAGGTAAAGCAGCAAGTCAGCCATGGGACTGAGGAAAAGAAGAAGAAGAAGAAAAAAAAAAAAGACAAAGTGCAAAAGACAAAAAAAAGAAAACGGGAGGAAAAAAAAATTATAAAGAAATGGGAAAAGTGAAAGAAAAAACTGCTAGTATAGATAAGTTATGAAACATACAGCTTCTCTAAACAACTAAAAAGGCTAAAATAACCAAGTTGCATAAAATAGCTGAAGTGGGAAAATGTGTTCGGGACTCTTTAAAATGGTCACATTGATATTTAGATGTGAAAAAATGTGGAAAAACTGTGAAATTTGTTCAATGATTACAGGACCCTGGTGTAGAACATCAAATTCATTTAGACTCAAGGTTCACATACAGTCAAATCTGATCTAAATCTAGATCGTACAGTATAAACAGTCATGAAAAGTCCTTAAATTTCCCATAAAGAAACCAGTATATAACCAATTATACATTATATATTGAATTATGTATGTGGGCGTATGCTGCTTCTATTGTAAAGTTACTGTATTTACACTACATTTTTTTTTATCTCATGCAAAAAGTGAATTTGCCTTATAAACATTACGGAAGCAGTTTTTAGATAAGTAAGACGTCTTAAGGTTGAATTCTCTGAACTGTTTGATCGATCGATGTGGACTGATAGATCTGGGATCAGTGCTGCTGCACTGCACTGCTCTTTCGAGCGACTGCAGTCCAGCGGTCCTAAATCTCGCAGTGAGGCTCACTCCACTGGTCTGAACACTCACCTCGACTGGATTGATCCAACTTCATCACCGACTTGGTACAAAGTCGTTCAGCAAGTTCAAAAATGATTCAACTACGAAAAAAAAAGGCTTTTTTCCGTGCTGTGAACACAACTTCCAAAAACTGAAGGCAAATGTGAAGTTGAAGCACGACTGACAGCGGCAACGCTCAGGTTTAGAGTTTGTTTGGGAGATCATTTGCTGCTTACAAAGCAGGGCGTTTGCTTCTTGTTTTCTGATTCTTGATCAGCAAAATGAAAACAGAGGCACTGCCGTTGCACTGTGGGAGCAGGTTGGTCAAGCGTTGCTCAGGTCTGAGTATTTCTTCATTTTTTTTTAAATGTCAAGGATTCATGTCTTGTTTTTAGGGTTTTTATGTCGACAAGCAGAATAACTGATTAGGAATGGAGTTATCTAAAGCACATGTCACAAACAAAATTCACAGCTACCCCAACAGAAAACTGTTTTCCCATTAAAGATAATGGTGACTAAAGCTGCACCCACCCTCTTCGTCCTCGTCTTCATCGCTGCTGAAGGTGATCACAGGCTTCTTGGACTTGCGAGTTTTCCGAGGCGTCACAAAACTGTCGTCTCCCTGGCTGGAAACCGACGCCTTAGACTGGCCTGTCAGGGGAAAAAAATAAAATAAACAAAAATTACCAAACAAAATGACAAGTGGCTCCTGAATGTTTAAATCTAACAGACGGGATCGGCTCTGACCTCTCTTTGACTTCTGCCGGCCTCGGGTGGGCAGCGGCGTCCGCATGGCCGTCTTCTCGGTGGAGCTTCCTGCCTTCTGGTTCTCCTCGTCCATCTCGGGGCTTTCGACGTTCTCCAGCCCTCGAGTGTGGACTGCAGTGAGACGCTTCTCAAACTCGTCCACTTGACCCTGCAGAGGAAAAACGGCACGTTTCAAAGAAAAATACTGAAATAAACACCTCGAGCTGAGCCGAGGAGGACTGCGGGGAGTGAATGCTGGACCTTAAACTGTGGCTTGGCTCCCCGGCGGAGCTTGGCGGTGATGGAGAGCAGAGGCTGGTAGACGCCTGGCTCGGTCAGCTTGTCGCTGTAGCACTCCCAGCATTCCTGCAGCCTCTTGAAGCCTCGCTCGCACATGGACAGCAGAGACAGGGACATGGCCAGGTCGCACCACTGGCGCTCCGTCCTGAGGGGGGAAGCAGCAACACGGCGGGGAGGGATTAGGGACTGAACCCGATTAGCAAACTGGGAAATGCACAGAAAATGTAGAAACCCCCCCCCAAACAACAACAAAAAGCTCATTACTCAAGAACACGGTATTGTCCTGACATTTGGGCCAAATCTCATTTCCCAGGAGCCTCTTCCACCTAAATTCATTTTGCCGTTGTGTAATAGAAAACGTCCTTCCTTTGTGCGCTGGGGTTGGATGGATTATGAGTCAGAGGCTGCAGCCCGGACCGACCGATTGTTCCGTCTCCGTTCCCGCAACATATAGAGCGAGATGGTTTCCATGACATCCCCGGCGAACGGGAAGACGCCACCGGAGGTGACAGGGCAAATCAACTGTGAACTTCCTCTAATTGTCAAACTCGCTTAATTGTTGAAATACCCAGTAATTACCCACGCGTCCACCCCTGCAGCTCCCACAATTAAAACCCTGCAGAACGCGCTCTTGAAACGAGGTGGAAACCGAGAGCAGAATAGAAACGGCGAAGACGCGGGTTAGAGGTGGGAGGAGGAGAGCGAGCGAGGTGGAGATGGACTCACTTGGCAGTCCTGAAGCGCTGACACAGTTTCTCTACCAGAGACTCCGTCTGTCTCTCTTTGGTGATGTAGGAGAACAGTTGTCTGAAAACCACGCAAACAAGACAACATCACAACAAACGCTTTTTTTTTCTCCTTTCCTTTTTTTTTTTTAAAGGCAGAGAAGTGAAAGTTTCCTCGTGCTGCACGGAGCGGACACGTCTCCTGGCGAAGCTCACTTCATGATGGTGTTGAAGTCCTCGGAGCTCATGCCTCTCTCCGGGTCGGACAGGCGGCTGATGATGTCTGGCAGCAGGTTGTAGATGGCGTTGTCCTGACGGGGAACGCAGAGGGCAGAATTAGAAACCCCGCCAAAATATTCCAGCGCCGCGGGGGAATCCCGAGCGTGCGCTACCTTTGCGGCCAGCTCGTTGAAGAAGTTCAGGGCCAGGCTGGTGATGTGCGGCTCGGGGTCAATCAGCAGCACGGCCACCTCGCTGACTTGACCTTTGACCTTGAGCACGTCCTTAAGCACCAGCTGGGTGAGGACTGTCACGGCTGTCTGCCGCACTGAGGGAACTTCGTCGCTCAGCCTGGAAGAGGAGGAACTTATTTAATTACCGTCACAACGTGCGACATCTATGACATTTACTCCATCGGTACTGATATCAAATGACAACTATGGGCACTCGTCCAAGCAACACTAAGGCCTTCTACACACCCTGGAAGCTTTATTTAATCATCAGCTCCTGTTTTTTTATGAAAGACATTTTACTTTTAAGCTCTCAACTTTCAATAAATTGAATTTTTTTAAGCTATAATGCTTTCTAATTTGAGAATGCCTGGAGCAAGACCTGATCAAAGTGAGACGTTTCTTACTGAATTTTAACACAAAATTCAGGTGATCAGTCAGATCAGCTCAGATTTGTTTTGTGCCCAACATGAATGAAACAATCATTGTTTGTTCAGCAACGGCACACCAGTTCAAATCGATCTGACCTTGTCAGTCCTGGAAATACATCTCCAGCATGGCTAGAAATGTGAGTGGAAGTGGGGGGGAAGAACTGAAATCAGCCAGAACATTACCAAAACCAGCCACGGGACTGGCTGAACACAATGGAACTGGAGAGAGTGTGACGGGGGAATCTGATAGCACTCTTGACACCAATATGGATTTACACTCACCCAATAGCACCCAACAAAAGAAACTCATTAGCCATTTCAGGTTTATGCCAGAGAGCAGGACTCCTGGCGGAGGATCAGACACCTCGACATGGTAGTTCCACATGCCAGTGCAGGGGCTTACAACAGCAATGAACAGGGTAATTAATTCTTAATGCGCTTATCAGGAGGCTCCAGGGCCGCAGCCTCCAGAACAGTGGAGGTGTGGGTGGGTGGGAGGCAATTAAGGAATACTATGACATGCTTATCAGGTAGAAAACACTGGGAGGGCAGTGACGCCTCACAAAAGAACCGAATGTCTTAGATGTCCTGAACACTTCAAAAAACCAATATAATTAAAACCGCAGTTCAAAACAGAACTTCAGCTTCTAAGTTGGCTACAAGAACCCAGTGGAACTTGGTGCTGGAGGAGCGGAGACCGTGGAGTGTTTTCATAATGAAAGCGAGGCTACGAGCGCGGACCTCGGGACGACCTTTGACTTTGTCCAAAACGATTCCCCCTGTGCGGCGTAATTACAACACGACAAGCGTTCAAAGTCACACGCTGCAACACAGTAATTAAGACGCTCATTGTCTGAAAGCGCTCGTGTCTGAGGCTCCACCTCAGTTCAAAAGTGGAGGCGGGTTTCTCTAAAATCCACAAAGTGATGGTGGGGGTGTAACCATGACAACCACGGAGGTTACAATACGGCACAAGCCGTATCAGAGTTTGCCGGCACATATCGTCTCAAAGTTAGTCTCCACTCCTCCGAACCCCCACCCCAATAAAACGCTGCGGTGGAAAGAGGAAACTTTTTCCATCATGTGGCTCAGTGGAGCGTCGTGACGGCGGCAACAGCTGAGCGGCTGAGGGGAACCGCACGCCGAGACGCCGCGGGGGGATCCAGATGAAGATGGCTCCAGTGCACAAGCATTGGAGGGGTGCTGGCTGTCATTATACATCATTTACAATACACCCCTCTTAGCTGAACTGTCACGCATCAGAGGTTTCTCATAGTCTGGTGTGGGAAGGAAGAAGAAGATGAAAAAAAAAACAAAACAAAAAAAAAAAACACACAACCCAAAAACAACCTAGAATTATTTTAAGAACGTGCATTGAAGTGAAGTTTAATATCCTGTGAGGAAGATGAAACTGAACTGCTGCTGAGAGAAATAAGTCTGACATTACCTGGCGTAGAGGTTCTGCGTCCAGGGCTCCAAAATATTAGGGAAACGTACAGTCAGGTCTCCGAGGGCGATGATGGCATTGGCTCGGACCACAGGCAGAGCGGAGCGCTCCAGCACCGTGAACATGAGACGGATGTTCTCTTCACAAGCCGAAGGGCTGAAAGCAGAAGTCGCAAACTCACATCAGGGAAAGTTTTCTTTAGTTCAATTAAAACGATGCTCAATTACATCCTGACAGTGCCAGAAAGATCATCACAGTAAGATAAGCCAGGGACTCCTTTGTCATGAAACATATTTGAATAAATATGTATTTGCAGAGTAAATCTGTTGATACCGTTTGGAAGTTGGTCAACAAACATTTTGCCTTCGCCGAGTTGTATTTTAAAGCGATTCTATGAGATAGAACAGATTTTCATTTGTGGTTGTAAAGTGACAAAATGAGGAAAACTTTGAACGCTGCTATAAATAAAGATTATATAATATTAACACAGTCTCAGATGGCATATTCTTGATTTTCATGACATCTTATCCATTTCGGTTTGTGTGTGATAAACCTACTCTACGTGGAAGTTCCCCAGTTGGAGCCGAGGCGTTGTTTACCTGATCATCATGTACTGAGAGAGGGCCAGGCAGGCAGCCGTGGTGAGCTGAGGGTGGGAGTAACGTCCTGGTGAGCTGCAGACTCTCACCAGCAAGGGAAGGAATGCACTCAGCAGGTTCTCCTCTAAACACATCCAGAGGAGGGAGGGAGGTTATTAATGTAATTAAAAGGCCATTATGAAGAAGTGACTTCAATTCCAGCTTAATGCAGCGCAGAAAAAACAAAGGGAGAGGCTTTTCTCACCTGCCAGCAATTCTGTCTCGCAGATCTTTCTTATGAGCTCGGCTTCTGTATCTTCAGCAGAGGCGCCGATTAACCCCAGTTCCTCCTCCATGGTGCTCTCATTGGCCGCTTGCTGTCAAAGAATCGTGACTTTTTAAACCAACGTCACAAAAACAGACCGCACTCGCAGCAATAATGGTAGACTGGAGATTTATATTGTTTGAACACAAATTTCCTCTCCTGCTTTTGAATGAAAGAATGAAGAATACAGTTGCATATTAAATCCATCATGACAGTTAGGAATGTGTCGATTCCTGCATCATCGAGTGATTCTGTTTCAAAATTCAGATATGAAAAGATATTGGATGTAAAGTCTTGAAATAGAAAGCTTCATTGAGTGAAATTATCTCTCCACCTCGATGAGACCCATTAACTCGCTCCGCTGCTCAAAGACTAAAATATCTCATCACTGAAATAAGCCTCAGTTTGTGTATTTTCCTTTCATAACTTCAGTATTACTGCTACAGCTCAACAATTCCGGTATTCTGTTTTTTCGTGGGATTGGGGGCTGGACTGTGGGAGAGAGTGAGCAAAATGGTTACAGGCATTAAGCTCTGTATTAATGCTTGTGTAGTATTATTTTCAGTTTGCATAAGTCTGATTGCTGCGTCCTGTGTGTTTTAAATCCTCTTGTAAATGAAAGGTTGTATTAAAGTCCTGAAATTGACGAAATTCTGAAGGTAGAGCAAATTCTGCCCCTTATATTTTGAAGCTGATGTGCTCTTGTGACAGGCTTAAATGTAAGATCTGGAGCCAATATATCGCCCAATTTCAACGGCCTGACGCAAAACAGCTGCACAGCCGGTTACCTTTGCTTTACTTCCTGGTCCCTTCTCTTTTTCTTCCCTCTCCTCCGTCTCTCCTCTCCTCCTCCGCAGCTCGGCGCTCACGCTGCGCTCGAGGTGAGACACCTGCCAGAACGCCACGCAGCCGCACAGAGCCAGCAGCTGGGCCAGACACACACAGCTCACTGCGCCAGACAAACACACGTCCACATGCGTGACTCAGAGATCGTTGACGAAGCACAGGTACCATCCAAACGCGTTAGGCCCCGTGAAAACGGAATGGTCTTCTCAGAAAACAGACTCAGGGGACTGACCTTGTTCCCCCTGTTCGCTGGACTCTTGGGATCCATCTTGTGTTTGGCCAACATCCCGATTGACTTCGCCACCTTCTGCAATCTGATCCAGTAGGAGTCGAGCGCTCCGCTGCAGCAGCCGCGAGCACAGCTGGTCGGGGGACTCAGCCAGGAAGTAGACGAGACGGACCGCCTGCTCCATGAAGCTTTGCCAGTAAGGGTCTTCCATCACAACACCTGGGGGAAACAAATATCCACACAAACTCAAGCGCTGAAAGCAACAAAACTAGCAAACTAGTGGCTTCTAAAGGCAACGTGCGCTAGTCTGTGCTCACCTTCAGCGATGGCCTGAGTGAGGCACGTGAACAGCTGGTGGTCCTGAGGCAGTCTGAACGGGGCGCTTTTTGACTGCTGGAAGAGGCAGAGCAGGGGCAGGTGAACATTCTGTTTTATCACTTAGCATTTCTTTAAATATGACAGCTCAGTCCAGACGGTCACCAGTTACTGAAGGATTATTTCTTCCAGCTGTATTTTTCAAACACAAAACCACATTTTTCAGGACATGTAATCCTTGGCATCGTCCTTGATGTATGAACGAACATGATGCTTTCCTCTGGCAGCAAGTTAAAAAAGAACTAGATGAACATTAACTACCACTGAGATACCCTGTTATTGTCATGAGTTTTAATTCATCCTGACACTCCCCCATATTTAACCAAAGTCACTGATGAAAATCAGTTGTTTAATGATGGTACAGCTGCGACCTCCATTACTTCAAAATTGATGCTTATAATCACGACTCACGAGGAAAGGTCTGGAAAGTTTGAAGTCGATTAAAAGCCATATATGTCTCTTTTAAAACCCCCCCCCCCAGAGGCCAAACGCAATTTCAGACGCTGCCTTACAAGGTGATTTCCGTTTACGTTCATGACCTCTTACCCTGACATGGTCAGTGATGCTGCAGATGGTGATAACTGTGTCTCTGGCCAGAAGGAAGTCTTCAGTCACTTTTTCTCCCAGAGCCACTGAACAAAGAGTGTCCAGATTGCTGAGCACCACCTCCCTCTCCGCCCTGTTGGATTGGAACAAAGAAGCAGATTCCTCAAAGAGATGTAGAGTGCATATGGTACAATTTCCAGTGACAGAGCGATTATGTAAAGTAAAGTAACGTCTCTGCTCTCCATCACCCCGAGAGCTCTGAGCTGGCCTTGCCGGCACTAGGCTGCTGCCCGGATAATGCATGTAGGAGGGCGGGTTAGAAGACGCACATAAGGTTTAATAGGTTATGAATGCTGCTGAAGCTGGATGAAGAGAGCCAGCAGTGTGGGTGGACTGCAGATAGTCTCTTTACTCTCTCACTCGCTCGCCCGCTCTCTCTCTCTCTCTCCCCTACAGCAATGGCAGTCTTTGAGGTAAATTGAGAAGGAACACTAAATATATATATAAAACGCACTGGCGAGAGGCCTAGTTACATGTTCGTGACTCTGATCACAATGACGAGGAGCCCGGGCTGCGTTTGTATTCTGACTAATGAGTGGAACTGTACAATGTCAAGAGGATGAAGCTGTATGTAGTAAATCTAAAAGGAAGTGAAAATACACAGCAAGATTTTTTATTTTTAGAAAAAAGAAAAAACATTACCTTTGATGCAGTTCATTACTGCACTATAATAAAGTTGTATTTTTTTTTTCTTTTTTACAAACGGCGCATGAGACAGTGTTATGTATATTTTTAGCCATTAAAACAGAGCATGTATGCAATAAATCCTTTAGAGGCAGATTAAGCCAATGTTTCCAGTCGATGATGACATCTTTACATGAGGTGGAAAGTGAAAAACGTCGTGTTCAGCTCTCAAGGTGAAGAACACAAACAGCAAATACTCATGGAAGATACATGTGCTGATGAAGCATTAAATCTTATGGAGTAAAAAAAAAAAGGGGGAAATCTGAAATGTGAACACAGAGGAAAGTTAATATTCAAATCTTAAATAAATCAATATGAATTAAATACAAAATAAAAACACACACACGCTACGTGGCCAAACTGTGCGTTGGTGAACTCATTCAAAGTAAACGTTTGGCTCAAATAAATCAATACTACATCAGTGTAGTGACTCAAAGTGACGCATCAGAGGGAAGAATACTAGAATGTCTAGTATCTACTGAATCTGCAAATATATTTCTGGCTTATGTAAGTTCATTTTGTTTGATGAGCACGCAGTGACGCGGCCAGCCTCTTACCGTGCAGCCATGCCCAGCAGTAGCACTGCAGCTCGTTTGTTCAGTCCCGAGGTTTCCCGTTTACCGGTAAATCTCTCCCACAACACCTGGATTACCGTGGACTGGAGGCTGCTGGAACTGCTGAAGAACTCCTGCACCTGCAGAGACGTTTCCTGGTTATGATCCTTCACCTTTCAGACACTGCTCGTTATTTTTGCTTTCAATCACTTTACAGAGTAATGATTCATGTGCGCGGAATAAATAAGTCACTTACAATTTCTTCAAGGCATTGTATTGTTCCCAGGGAGGCGTCCACTATCAGCTCAGAGAGGCTGTCGACCAGAGTCTGGGCTTTCACCCTGAGAAAACATCACACATGCACTTTGATCAAAACACAGTTTGCTCAAAATGTCAGCAATTTTTCTTTTATAAAATACATAATTTTCTAAAATGTAATTTCTGAATAGAACAAACAAAGCAGCATTTTCCTATTCATGATTTTAACAAATAAAAATATATTTGATACACCCGCTTTAAGTCTAATATGGGGGAGTTTCACAGACCTGACGGTGTCTCCTTGAGGGTTCAGATACAGGCGTCTGTAGGCCTGAACGACAGCGTCTTTAATGGCGGCGTCAGTGGACCAGACCAAAGGAAGCATTCTCCTCACTCCGCTGACCGAGTTCGCAACACTGAACTCGCACACAGTCACACAGAACTGCACCGCCTCCTGGACCACTGAGGACACAACACACTTCTGTTGCAAAAACGGCAAATCGCCCACACTCCTGTTGGCTTTATTTCATTATCAAGACATTAATTTGTCTTTTAAGTATCAAGGTTTGAAGACTTTTCCATGTGAAACTAAACCGTTGTCTACCTGAGGTTGTTTTCCAGTAGAGCATGGTGTTGATGACAGAGATCGCTCTCTCCACTTGTAAGGCGAAGGTTTCCGTGTCTTTCAGGTACTGCACCAACATCTCCTGCTTCTTCAGCTCGCCGTCGGCTTCCTTCTCACCTTCTTTCTGTGGCGTCGGCGGTAGATTCTGGCTCACTTCGGAGGCATCCTCATCAGAGCCTGAGGAGGATACATGGGAATTTAACCTGGAATTCATTACAACATTACTGGGGATGCTTGATCGACCACACATTCCTGTGCGGTCCATACATTAAGGCAAATCCATTTAGTTTATTTATGAAGCCAAAGGCACTTAAATGCAGTTAAATGTGGATTGTTTTTGGAGCAGGTTTGTCTTCTGACTCAAATGCCACTGGAAAAGCACAGATTAATCTAATGATTCCTACTGGGAGCAGAGGCTGACCTTCAAAAACTGTTCAGTCTGAGGACCTGCACACCTGAAGGGTCAACATGGCTCAACACACACACGACTAAAACATGCCTGAGGGAATGCTCAGAAAGCAGAGAAGCAATTAATGAAAGACAAAAGAGACCAACTAAATAACTATAATTTAGCAACATTTTTAACTCTATGACATTTTAGATTTTTTTTTTTTTTTTTTTGAATTTCATACTCTGGAATGTTTTTTAGCAGTTGAAATTCAAAATAGATTTTGTTTTTTGAAATAGAAGCAACATGGTGGGTATTTTTTTACCTTATTTGCTGTCTTTTTTTTTTTTTTAATTTCTCAATAGATAATTTTCTAGAAAGCTAAGACGACATTTGGAGAAAAAAACAGATTGGTATAAATTCTTTGCATGTCAATATTTCTTCACGCTTTCACAAACTATCTTCTCCTTTTGCATGGCAGCCGTATGTTTGAGTGATATTTAAACTCCTATTTCTTTTACCTCTTGGTACATTCCATCAGCACTACAATGTAAGTAAATGTGTAAAATGAAAATATGTTTTCTCAGTAACCAAGTGACGGTGACAGGAAACCTTCCAGTATTTTTTTCACTCAGTGTGCGTTATCTTCCATCACCCACTGACAGGAAAGTTATTATGAGAGACCTCTATAATGTTTTAGTGCTGTAAAACACATCTGCTTCACTGATCCTCTCATGAAGGAGGAAGGTATAGATATGTGCAAATTAAAATGATTCCAAAGGAAACCCAAAGACGTACAGTTTTGCTTCTCTTAAATGCAATTTCAATGACTCTTTTAAAAGAAGTGCACTGGGAGAACAAAGTGCAGCTATTACCTTTAAAAATCAGAGCCAGAGTGTCCATTAGATTCCCCGAGGTGAGTGTGGACAGAGAGGAAAACATCTCCGACTCTGGGAAGCTGCTGTGAGCTCTAATACAAAGCTTAACGGCATTCCTGTTGAGAGAACGGAAAGATATTTCACATTTCAGGCGGCTACCTAATTGCCAGTGTGAAAGGAAGGAATCCTAGAAGCAGTGACACCGTCAGGCCACTGTTACCCGAGCCTCCGCCGGCGACTGGCATCACCTGTATTTGTTGACACGGAGGTACTGAGCAATCTTCACTGCGGTTGCTCGGGGATCCTCTGCCTCCTCTTCCTCCACATCCCCGTCCTCCTCATCCTCGTGCTGCTCTTCCTCAGCGTCACCTGTGGGCTCAAGCTCTGTCCTGACAGTAACAAGGAGCTCAGGCTCCATGGCTGCCCACAGCTCAGAGGCTTTGATCACGGCCACTGGCACACATGAGGAAAGAAAAACAAAGGCAAAAGTGTGAAAAAATAAACTTGTTTTTCAGCTAGACAATAATTCTGGACTCATCTAAACAGAATGCAAGTGATAGAGATGCTTCAATCTTCTAATTAAAATGTTGGGCGCATTTTGAAGTGAAGGACCCTCAGGCACACTCACGAGTAACTTTCTCACTCTGACCCTCAGATTACCAAAGAAACAAATCACAGCCTACTGAAGGGAAACGAGAGCGGGGTGACCTCTGTGCTAATGACACACATACTCACACACACAGACAGACACACAAACAACACAAACAAACAAACAAACAAAAACTGTCAGCTCTGTCCCGTGGTGACTCCACTGTGACTGTAGAGGAATCATTTGGGACGAGCCAAGTCAGTGTCGGCAGGCCCTTACAGCAGTGCAGGAATCCTCCCCTGCACTGCCAAGATTACCTGCCAGTCACAGCGAGAGGCGCCCGGCTCTCATTCAGTGAGGCTCGTATTCGCCTTGGTCTCATCATTGGGCGAAACGCAAACTTGCCATGAAAAAGCAGTTTATTTTTTTTTTAATAGAGTACTGTTAATATATTAAAATGTTGTTTCCACAGATGACAGAATGTTTTCTGAAGCTGTTTGTTGGAAGAATGTCACAAGAAGAACTGACTGGACTACAGTTTTACCTGAAAGTAAGGAAATAAAAAAAGTAATAGGAATCTGACTGAAAACAGACAAAACTGTATGTGGAACTTCAATGACAAGATGAATAGGTCTTTGTACTGACTTCTATATATAAAAAAGAAAGACTTTAAAATACTAATGGTGCTCCACAAAGCTCTGAAAAGTTTAGGGCTCATTCTTTTGTGATGTCCTTTGCCTCAGACTTGCGTTCCGTTCTAAGAAATTTAGAATAATGTTTTTATGTATCACATATTTATCAAGCTCAAAGACACGAAAACTCCAACTGAGTTGAAACTAGTTTAAAGTCTTCAAATTGAAGACTTTTCTTTCAGGTTCCTGAGAAGCAGACACTTAATTTATGCCGCTCTTGCTCTTTAACTCCTGTGTTGCTTTTAATTTCTACCTCCTCTGAATTCTGTTTTAAATAATGAATTTATGACATCTTGTGTTTTCAATTCACGTTTTGTCCTAATTGCAGCACATTTTTCTCTGTTCTTATCTGCTAATGAAAAGCAATTCATGGAAATTTGTGATAAACAGTTGCATTGACTAACAGATGATTGCGAATTTAAAGCCATTTTCTAATCATCACTGGCGTTTAGCATTTACCTGGTCTTTGCCCCCCTAATTTTTCTTTCATTTCTCTGAGTTTCGCCGTCTCTTTCTCCAGCGGTTTCTTCAGGTCTGCACTGCTGAGCTGCAACACACAAAAACAATCTCAGGTTGCAATTTAATCCAATAATTGTTTTTAAAGACGTTTCATTGCGTTACCTTGCAGCTGTAAGGATTGTGTGCTATGAAGGCTGCCAGCAGCTGGATTGCGCTCTTCACCGCATTTATAGATTTGTCCATCAGCCGGCCGACAGCGAGCTCCATCACTTCACTATACTTAGTGAGAGGCAGAGCCTGAACACAAGCACACTCGTTATCACCACGAGGGTCTTCCAGCCGATGCTCTCACACACCGTTTGCGGACTGGAAACGTACTTTGCTGTTGACGATGCGTGTGTAGACCTGCAGCACGCGCGCTCTGACGTGAGAATGCGTGTCGTGCAGGTGCTCCTGCAGCGTGTCGAAGAAGCGATCGCGGTCTGCTTTACCCGTCTCGTCGAGCCCGTCGCCACACAGGACCCGCACCAGGATCTCTCCCAGCACCTCACAGACGGCGACACGCATCGAATGGCTCTGGGACACGGCAAGAAACAGAAAATCACAAACGATCCCCATAAATTCACATCTTAGTTTATACACATGCACCAAGAGCTGAAATTTAAACTAAATTACAAAGTTTGCCCTCAGATTACCAAAGACAAAACTCATTGCTCAGTGAACAGCAAGAGAAGCTGGTTGAACTCCTTATCTTCTGCACCCATACACACAAACACACACAGAACAAACAAACACATAAACCAGGCACACTGTCGACATCATCCCAGCAATTACTCCACTCTGACTGTAGAAGAGTAATTGAGGTTGAGCCAAATCGCTGTGGGCAGGCCCTTACAGCAGAACAGGAAACCTCCCCTGCACTGCCAAGATTACCTGCCAGTCAAGACAAGAAGAACCCAGCTCTCATTCAATGAGCTCGTATTCGCCTTGGTCTCATCACGGGGCAAAACGTGAACCAAACAGTCACTCCATATATGAAATGTTTCCTTGAAAGTTGGATCATTTGTCTTAAAAAAAAATTAAACTGCATTCAACCAATAAATACTCAACCTTTTACTGGTTTACAGGTAAAATGTCTCTAAAATTTGTTACTCGATGATTAAATGTTCACTATACAAACCTCTCCTTCCAAATGTGTGATGAGGACACTAATGTAGGGGATCATTAGTTCGGGCACAAGGGTGCCGAGTTCTGAAAGGAAGGTGGCAAAAGACTTGACCCCTGACCCCTCTCTGGCAAGCTCCTCACTCGACTTCTGCCCAATCTCTCTGCATGAAAGAGGAAATAAAATAAATCAAACTTCCAACTAAACAGCCATTTGCTACGACAAAACCAATTAGTAAAACAAATGGTGATTCAAACGTACAATCAAATCACGCACAGACCTGATTACTTCTCCGATGATCGCTCTCATTCCATATTCGGTGCTCCACACAGACACAGCTTGAGCAAACACGGATGACAACTGCTCAAAGTGCTGCAACAGCTGGATCACTTTCACACTCGCGCCTGTATGAATTCATAGATACACAAATAAAATGTTATCTGACATTCTGCCAAATATTTCCAATGATAACAAGTCTTGTTCATAATGATGCTTTGTATTAGTGGCAGACTAACCCAAGAGGTGGTTGTACTTCTTGATAAGTAACCCCAGCAGGTGGATGATGCTGTCTCTGGTGGGTTTGCTCTTTACGTGGCCGATAGTTGGGTTTTCAAGGAGCTTGTAGCAGCAGCAGCTCACACAGCTTAAAGAACAAGGAGAAATAAAGTTGGTCATCTTTGAGTTATCTACAGGTAGAACAGATTAAGCATAATTCAAACACACAAAGTGATGTAGAGATGAAATAATGAGTAGTGATAAGAGAAATAACTGAGCTGTCATGCATTTCTTGTAAAATAAAAACACTGAATTTCCTCTCCGCTGACAAAGAGTATACTGACTGCGAACAAATGATCCCATTGTATTACATTAACACTCCAAGATACTTTAATTTGGTTAACCATGACATCATCAGCGAAGGCTGTTTTCAAATCAGGCCATTAGGCACACAATGCTGGGAAGCAATCCGGAAAAAAAAAGTCGGAAATGACACCAACCGAGCCATGACAGTGTAACTCTGTCATATCTACAGCTCAACAGACAGGACAATACCTGATGAACTCTTCTTCAACCAGTGAAAGGTTCCAGAGGGAACGGATATCCAGCTGAAGGAGCTGCACGAGGGCTTGGAGTACCGTCTCTCTCTCCGAGTCCCATTGCTGCAGTCCTTCACTACTTTTTCCTTTTTTACCACTCTGCACCATAAAAGAACAACAATCATTTCAATCCATCTCAACATAATGCATTCACTCAAATCTCCAAAACACTGTAATAACTTCAAGAATTTAAAGCAGTTGTCCTCAGGTTACCAAAGACAGTAATTCATACCAGTCAAACCCAGACAAAGACCACAGCCTCTGGCCAGCTGGTACAAACACATTCACACATTGTGTGTCATCTCCCTATTAATCCCACTCAATTTCTTTTGAGGGGAACAATGTTGGAGAAAGTGACGATTTGACTATGCGTGGGCCCTTACAGTCCTGCAATAAAACTCCATTGCATTACCAAGATTACCCACCAAACAGCAGACCAGAGACTGCAGCCCATCGGTCTGACCAATCATAAAAATTGCCATGGTCTCATCAGTGGACATTTTCAGCGCTTAGGCATCGAATTTCAGTAATAGGCATGATAAAAAAAAAGAAAGAAATCTTATAGTATTCATACCTTCCCAGGTGCTGTGACAATGCTTTGTCTATATGACTCACTCTCGAGGCTCTCTGTGAGTTTGCAGAGCAAGAAGACACTCATTTTGACTGCATTAAGTTTCTCTTTGCGCTCTGCTGCTGACAGGGTAGTGGAGACCAGGAGTGCCGGGAGAGAAGTGGACAGGCCACTGACCACTGTGGAGAAAGACAAGACAATGCAGCATAGGACATAATACTTGAAACACGGTGAACACATCAAATAGGTCTTACCTTGTATCAACAATTCCAGAGCATCTTCTTTCACAGCCAGATCCACTGAATTGTAGTGCCTTAAAAAAATGAAATCACACCAGTTAAGGGTGGTTTAACTGTTTAAGCAAGCGGTGCCTGTTCAACACTTACTGTAGCACACTGTAGCCTGTGTCAAAGTGTTCCAATATACACACAGGACCCTGGCTTCTCAAGGCTGCCTTGAATCCTGTGTAGATGACAAGAGTAAGCACTTCATTATACCTCAGTCCGAATAACACAAGAAGTACCTTTAAAAGTTCATGACTTACTACTGAGACTGGATGGCAGATGTTTTGGGGAGACCACGTCTTGAACGACGTACTGATTGATCCCTCCTGTCTTCACCAGGTCCCCCACGTACACCGGTACAAAAAAGTCCCAAGACATCCCTGTATCCAAAAAAAAAGAAAAACCTATTACAGATTGGTTATATTTTACGTTGGTATGACAGGACTTCTGTCCCTTCGCAGATATTACCTTCAAATGATCAGTTTTGGGAAAACGTGTTGATAAAAACAAACACTGAATTTATATTTTCCAATCTTTTAGAAAGTATTACACACACGTATAAGTCTTCTTCTACTAGCAGGCCATCGGTGAAGTGACATGGGTTTTTCTCTCGGGTAACCTGAAAGTTAGACTTTGTTTACATGACTCACTCAGCTAACAGCTAACACAAACAGCCGCTGATGCTAACAGAGTTAGCCTGCTAATTAACATTGTTAGGCCGTCAGATTAATCCAAAAGTTTACTACAGTTTCCAGGAGCTGGTTCAAGAGTAAGTCATCTGTCATCTCATGATAACACATGAGCACAACACTCACCGGCGGCGGCTGCTGTCCCGTAATCCACGATTTGAGCCCCTAAAAACAAAAGCTGCTCGGTCCGCCGGCCACAAACGGTCTGAAGCAACAGGAATTCAAAATTCGTTTGGAGCTCGCGCCAATCCTCCCACTTCCTACGTCAAATGGAAAGCGTGAAGCAACACCGCCCCCTGCTGGCCAGGCGGCAGCGCCGCAGCACAGGGTTACTGCAGGTCAAAGCTGACACGCTATGAGGAACGCCAGAGCAGAATTAACCAGGAAAAAAAGAGGCTGCAGCCAGCAGAGCTGCTTGAATAACACATGTGCAACAAAGACTGCTGTGCTCTGTCAACATAAAGCACCTGCTTGTTTCAATTTCTCTCTGAGGACCACATTTTTTTAGTGAGTGAACCTAATTGCGTCTGTGAAGAATCAGTGAAAGCCACAGTATACCAGTAATTGATGGCTTTATGCCAACAATGCGCCTTTATCATCAAAGCAGTTCTGCTGAAGGCTGCGAATTTGAGGTATTCCAAGTGTTTCCTGAGTCAAAAGAAACAAGGTAAAGCAGATTTTAGCTCATAGTCCACAGATGTGGAACAAACTTCATGAGCACCTGAGGACTCTTTACACACTCATTTCTTTTAAATCAGGCCTTTAAACAAAATTTTCTCAGGCACACAATAATGCATTTTACTAAGATTATTAATCATCTTCTTTCAGTGTATTTCTTTGGTTTTCTTGCAAATCACAAAGCACCTTGCAAAGATGCAAAAATCCTTTGAAAAACAGGTTTTCTTGAACTAAAGATCAAACCAATCTTAACTAAACCTCCACATTTGAGAGAAATGGTATTACTAGTCTGAACATTATCCGGTATCGACACTCGGGGTGTGTCTGTGTCAAAGACAAATTCACTCCGAGAGTTCCTGATATTGGATCCACATAAAAATGTGGGGAAACCCAGACTGTCAGTGACTTCAACTCTTGACCAGTGAATTTACTCAGTTCAGAGGAAGAGGTCCAAAAGCTGAAGGTTCATCTTCAGGATATTCCCAAAATATTACAGTAAGCAGTTTGGAAAAGAAAAAAAAAAATAACCCAAAAACATGAGTTTCGATAGTTGCTGGTGGAAAAAGCATTAAACATAAGGACAACACTGCAAAGCCTTTTTTTTGAGGTAGTAGCTGTATTCAAATGATTGACAACACAATCAGCCCCTCTCCACCAGTACCAATGATTCAGCTACAAAAAAATGACATTATTATTCAGGAAATGGTCTTCGTATGCAGCACTCAGTCAAATGTTTTGATTAAAAGGTTCAACACACGACCACAGACGGCTAACACTGTCAGAACGCAGCATCTGTCTTCGTGTACGCCTTCTTACTCAAATGCTAAGCACAATAAACTAACCATACAACAAAGCAGGAAAACCATCCACTGCGTATTTTCAGAGATTTGTTTAGGTTTTTTTTTGTTTTTTTTTGCAGTTGTGCGTGTGAATACAGAGTAGAGCATCATGGAGACTTTGACTGTTAACCGTTGGGAGCAGTTGTAGTGTTTATTATATTTAGTTCTTGAGAAAACAAATTGTAAAAAACAAAAAAAACACAAAAAGCACCAAAAGTAACAAAAAAATTAATGCTAGAGAAGATAATCAAAGATTAAATACATTTGTAACCACTTGGCTCCTTCACACAAGCTGCATCAAACTAAGGCAAATACGTCAACCAAAAAAAAAACAAAAAACAAAAACAAAAGAAGCACCAAATGTTAAGGGAGATGAGAAACAAAAAGTCCTACTAACTAATGAAGAAATATTCTTCTCATCAAATTAGTGTCCCTGTTCTTTGTTCCAGGTAAAGCAGGTGATTTTTATTTTCTCTTCCTGTCCTGAGAGCACCGTGGACAGTACCTGAAAAAAAACAAAAAAAAAAAAAAACGATAAAGGAGTTACGACAGTCAAAAACAACTTGTCACATTTTGAATTGTGCATACAGATAATAGCCTCGATTTAAAATTCAGCTTAGAGTTTTTTACCATTTGCCTCTTGGTTTGGTTGTCAGGCCCACACATGCAAAATGGAACCACTCAATGGAGCACTGAAAAACACAAAAACACAGAAAACGCTGTTAAGTGCTGTACGAACGGAGCTCTCGGCTCAGACAAAAGCACAATTTTCAAAACACCATCCATGAACAATTCGCTCAAACAAAGCCGTCATACAGAATACATGGAGTGGGACTGATAAATCACTTGTTCTGCCAAACGTGACCTTATCCACAGAAGCTGGCGCACGGAAAGCCATGACCTATAGAACTCGTAAATTAAGGTTAACTTCACAAAACTAATGTAAGATACAGTCTGTACATATGCCGTATTTACTATTGTCTGACACATAACCTCAGAGTGATCTTAGTATAATTAATCTTCTTGATCATGACCATAAAATTGTACAGCTCTGACCTTTCAGAAATGGTTACAATATCATTATTAAAATACAAAAACAAATGGACGTTTCAAATTCATAAGTTCATTGACAGAAATAGAAGACAATGTATAGAATTTATCACTGTTGTACCAGAAACAACCAAAATTTTTTGCAACTATTAGCTGGCTGTGCAAAATGAATAAAAACAAATTTTAAATCAGATTTATGAGACTGGATTATCGTACATCAATTCTTAAAGGAAGTGTTTTGTTTTACTTTATTTAGCTGGGGGGGTATTGTATCATCGGGATTAATGCATGTTCCTGGGAAATTTGAGTTTGGATTTAAAATGAAATGCCGTCATCAAGGACATTCACCATCAATAGAGAAAATTGATTAGCCAATAGAAAAATAACATAGAAATCAGTTTAACACACTGAATTCCAAAACGGGAGACTGCCCTGCATACCAGCTCAATGAGACTGATAAAGACTCATACAACGAAACTCACGTCGGTGTTGTCGCAGCCGATCATTTCGCCATAAGAGACTTGATGACACAGACAGTAGGTGGGCTCGTTGGGGTCCACAGGCATGTCCAGAACATCGGATGGGTGCACATTCCCAAAGTTGGAAGTGGGGCTGTTGAATTCTCCTCTGGTGTTTAAATAAATATGGTATGCATGCAAGAAGGAATGCAGCAGTGAAATTATGAAATACAAACGATAAACACAATCAGCAGAAGCAGGTGAGGAAAGACAACATACGGCTGAAGGAGTTTGACTTTCTTCTGAGCACTCTTAGGACTCCCATCCTCATCCGAACTCTTCACTTTAGACCTCGTTTTAGCCGTCTTCTTTTCCTTTTGTCTGGAGTCGCCTGGAGTCAAACATGATATTCAAATGCTTCACTGAATATAGATTCACAATCAATGCAAAAATGAAGTAGAGAAAACTCAACTGTGCGCATCCACACACACACCTTTCTTCCCCTTACTGGAGGTGGAATCATAGTCTGTGCTCTCGATCTGCTTTTCCTTCAGGTCAGCCTCGAACCGAGCAAGGTCCGTGTCCAGACGCCTGATATGTTTGTCGACCTGCAGAAATTAGGAGGTGAGCTGAATGAATCGGATCTACAGTTTATATTCATCAAGAAAAGTATCAATGCGCTGTTTATGGAATTCCAAGTTAAAATCAGGATACCAACCATTTCATAGGTCTGCATAGCAAGTTGCACTTTGTCATCTCCAAACTCCTTGCATTTACTGTATGACTGCTGAATCTGCCTCAGGATGGACAGCTTTTGTTCAGAGGAGAGAGTCCGAGCATTTGCTGTGTATTCTTTAGCCAGAGAATCTATCTGTCCTTTCAGATCTAAAAAAAAAAAGAAAAGAAAAGAAAAAAAGAAACCAGAAATTCTAAATATTAGATTGACTGCAGTTGGTGTTACAGAGATGTTTCAATAATGCACAATTGACAAAAATCAACAGAACAATATACTTATACCAAAAGAAAATATGAAAGTTATATGACAAACTGATACAAATAAAATATAACAAACTGAAACAGACTGCGACATAAAGCAATCTTGGATGAGGAGGACAAAAGATAATCTGATGAAATGACAAAAAAAGATGACAGAGGGTCATCCAATGAATTAGAAAAGTGCAACAATGAGATATAAAATGTTCTAAAATACAGAAACAAAGCAGTGCAATAACTATAGGTGCAGAATTAACACTCAAATCCCTAACAAGCAAAAAGTTGAACAGAGGAAAGAAAAAAGCATGATGGAAGCAAAACAATAATAGCTGCAGGTGACAGCCACAAACTACAACACAGTGCACCCATGGTTCTGAACCTTTATACGAGTTCAAATACTAAAGATAACGCAGAAATGGGAAAAAACGCTGTGATGTTAGAAGCGAGGGTTTTAATTTTCCGAGTTGACATAGAAATACTGATCTCACCCTCAGTGCGTTGATCCAAGTCCCGCATCAGATTGAAGTTCCTCTGCAGCTCGAAAGGCAGGTTTTCTATGCCTGGTGAGAGGTAGAAAAGAAAAATACAGACTTTATTCCACTCATCAGAGAAATCCACAACAGTAAGTGAACAGGTGATCGCGATGGAGGCTCGGTGTGTGTAATGATGCTACGGATTCAATTAGCATGCAACATGAGCTTCACGTGTCACAATAAATGCTGCAAAACAAAACCGACTATAAATATCAAGTGACTATCAAACATATCTGCAGAGTTGATGTAAAAGGACTGCGTTATGATTTCGAACAACGTCCTTTATTGGCTTGGTTGTGACGCGCTACGATCCAGCAAGTAGACGGAGCCCAGCCCTGGTGGACGGCTGGTAGTGGCTACAGTGTTCGGTTTGGTTCGGAGGCTGTTCGTCAGCCATGTTGCACTTAGACTGACTAAAAACAGCAAATATACTAAACCGGACAAATTGCTTCCAGTACCATAAAAGTGCAGTAAATGACCTACTGTCCAAATAATGCTCAAGGTACATCCCCGCCGCCATCTTGGAAAATGTAAACAACGCGGCTTCCGGTCTCTGAAATGGAAACACCTCATTGGCTAATAGCGAGCAGCCGCACGAGAGGTCGCTCCAGAAACAAGTCTGCTCCCGCCTGCAGCAGTAGGCAGATCCGACAGATCACACCGTTTACATGCACAATATGAAACAGATGCGTCAAGTGCAATCAATAAAGTTTCAATTTTGATTTACAGTGCAAATAAACGGCACGGAAACTGTTCAGTTTCATCAGTAGTTCACTCTCCCACAAAGACACAATGCAACTGGAGAGCAAAAAGACATCCAGTGTAGCTTTTCTGTAACACTTAAATGGATATTTGTATGTTAGTCTTATAACTTAGTAATCAATGCATAATCTGCAATTACAAACGCTAAAGTGAAAAATGTATGTACACAATGCCCCACAATTTACCTCACATCAGTCATTAATCCATGTTGGGGCCACTGGAACTCCTCCGGTGATTAGTAAATAAAACAAGTGATGAAAACATTTCTCTTAAAAGATTTATTTCTTACAGGAGGGTGTCCCCATCTGTTACTCATCAATCAACATTAATATTCTGTAATACAAATAAAAGGAGATATGATTCCAAACAGATCATTGTTGAGTTCAAACTGTACAAGGCCAAGTGACAGTCACACTTAAGGAAACCAGCTCTGAAGGGCCTGAACACAGCATGCTGACTGATATAAATTCACATGATGGAGAGATGGAGTTCAAGGCTGTAACAAAGCTGGGCTGGGATCTAGTACATATTAACACTCATCGTGTGCTTCTCACCATCACTTTTTTTCACATTTTTTCAACATGTTCGTCAGCTTTCTGAACTTGTTTTTTCCCATCCGTTTTTTTGCTTTCATGTGTGTTTTTCTCTGTTTGGGCTTCTTTTTCTCAAACGGGCTTCCTTTGTTTTTGCCAGCTTTTGATGCTTGAATCTCATCCGTTTTCTCCGCCGCAGGCTTCTTGGCGTTTCCTCCTTTCGCCGCCGCTCCATCCAACTTGGCGATCTTTGCCTTCTTTGGTCCGATGGATGGATCCTTTTTGCCTTTCTGCTGGATGTTTGTGGCTTTCTTGACCGCTGTGCCGTTAGCTTTGCTCATTTGCTTCAAGCCACCTGCCTGTTGTGGCACAGTCTTCTTTGTCTTGAGGCTTTCGGAGGGTTTCTTCTCAGGAGGGTCAGTAGCGACAGCTGCTTCTGGTGCCTCCGTGCTTTCTTCTTCTACAGCAGGGACAGAAACAATTGGCTCATGATAAACGATAAATATCACAAAAGAAGATGGTATAAATAATGCATTCATGCAGACCGGAACTTCGCAAGTTCCTATTTACAACACAATTACTCAAAACCTCCCTCCTTAGTTGGCAGAAAAAGACTTACCTTTCTGTGTCGGTGCAGCTGGAATTACATTGGAGAACTTCTTCAGCTTGGCCACAAAGAATCCGTCCATGTTGTGGGAATGAGGGTAAAACCGGCGTGTGAGCTTCAGAGAAGGATGGAATCTCCGTTCTCTGAACCTGAAAGGGCGGAACAGTTTTTGATTTATAGAAATTCACGTAACTGTCTTACAACAGCTCAAAAACAAGCAACGCTATTCACCTGGTAAAGCCTTCCTTGCCAAAGTCCAGTCCTGTGGGAACCAGTTTGACGTTTCTCTTCTTTAGAGCGTAGTCCACCACCCATTCATTCTCCTCCACCTGTTGGATTAAAAGTCACTTAGTCACATCAAGCTCTTTTAGACCTTCTTAAAAAAAAAGAGAGAGAAAGTAAATATACCGTTATTGAGCATGTGCAGTAAACCAGATATCCTCCTGAGGGGGAATCGGCGTTCACAGAGTCGATCGCCGACAGAATTAGTTCTTTCTGCAAGTGAGCAGAGCGATTGATGTCCGCCTCATCCTGTCAGCAAAGAGCAAATTCCACAAAATATTAACACAGTATGAAACCAATACCTAGAATAATTTGCATGGACTAAGACATGGATGTTTTTACCTTACTGGTCTTCACAGCAGGATCTTTAGCGATGACTCCTGTGCCTGAGCACGGCGCGTCGAGCAGCACTCTGTCGAATCCTCCCATGACCTGCAACAAAACACGACATCAGTGCACTACACCCATCTTTTATCCTACTGCTGATGAACCCATGTTTGCTCGTTACCTTCGGGAACTGTCGGCCGTCGTAGTTGGAGACCACGGTGTTGGTGACCCCGAGGCGGTGGATGTTTCCCACCACGCTCTTCAGTCTGTCGGCGTTGGCGTCGTTGGCCACAATCACTCCGGTGTTCCTCATCAGCTGAGCTAAAGGCGACAGTCACATGAGGCAGGTGTCAAACACACAGCATGAGCACAAGAAGCAGCCTGCTGGAGGATAAAGGAGGCTGTAATGCATAAAAAGTAGCTGTGGTCCTGCTGTAGTAAGAGTAGCTACTTTAAAAAAAAGTGGACGTCTTCAGCAAGCAGCTAAATGGTCTCGGATACGACAGAAGTTTTCCCTTTGAAAATAGGCCTGAAAAAGCTTGTATACCTTACATCAGGGGGTTGATATTTAGCTGTAGGTGTTATGCCAAGTTCTGCATAACTAAATAAGGACATCTTGGCTGGGATCCACAGACACCCAACAGAGCTGCCAGTCAGCATAAAAAAAAAAACCACTTAAAAAATTACTTATAGAAAAAAATATCAAGGTTGAGCAATTACCACTCGCACTACAGTTCACATCCTTCAATTACGAACATCTCATGGATTAGAGAAGCCTCCCGCCTTACCGATATAGGTGGTCTTGCCTCCCGGAGCAGAGCTCATGTCTAACACCAGCTCGCCCTCCTGAGGAGACAACGCCATAACTGGGAGAAAGCTGGAGGCTCCCTGCAGCATGTAGTGACCAGCCAGGTACTCCGGAGTGGCGCCTGGTTCAGACGAGATGTTGTTGAGTTGCAGTGACAGCAGTCTCTTTCTGACATCCTCCATTGAAGACGGCGTAACTCACCAATCGGTACCGAGGAGTCGTAGATCACCAGGCCCACTTTAGACCATTTCCCCAAGGGGTCAAGGTTCACTCCTCTGTTGATCAAAGCCTAAACAAGGAAAATATTGCCACATTATGCTCGTGCTTGGAATATACGACACAAATCCCCCTCTCAAAAATATGTATATTGTAGTGAATTCCAATAAAAAGAAAATTAAATGACTGATGTTTTCCTGCAAAATACTTTTGATGAAACATTATTAACTCATCCACGAGTTACCTGTGCGAGGTCCCGTCTTCTGGTTTTCAGTGTGTTGGTCCGAATGGTGACGGGTCTAGGGATTTCATTTGCCTCGAGGAAATCAACCAACTGTAAGGAAATAATTTAAAAACATGTATTAAATCAGATGTCTACTAGTACGAGGGTGTCAAAGATGTGACGGTAGACGACTGTGCAAAATGTCAAAAACGATAGTTTGCTAACAACTGCGTAACTGCGTACATGTTTTCCTTCTGAAGACATGTACGTAGAAGGCTGCAGAAATAATGTGGCCAAGGCAGGCCTGACTTTTACCAGAGACAGACATTAGTCAACAATAGTTTGGAAAGAAATACTGTGCAGATTGAAGTTTTCAGATTAAACTAACTTTCTTTGTATATTCTAGGTTGTGCAATTAATTTTTTCTTATAGAATTATTTTGCACAAGTCTACAATTCTATAGGAAAAAGTTCATTAAATGTATACATATTTTTACCTCTGCCAAGGAGGTTATGTAATCACTGCGGTTTGTTGGTTGGTCTGTTAGCAACATTACGGACAAAATTATGGACGGATTGCAATGAAACTTTGTGGAAAGGTGGGTCTTGGGCGAACTTAGAACCCATTAAATTTTGGTGATGATCCGGATCACTGTCTGGATCCAGGAATTTTTTAAATGATTCTTTATCATTGAGAGATAGGACAGTCTTTGACATAGTTGGGCATAACTCAACAATAAATGACAAGGGGGCTTAGCAAAAAATTACAATGTAAGTTCTTCAATGACTCTAAGAGATATCAGCTGCTGATCCAGATCACGGAAGTATTCCGGATACCAGGATCCAGAACAGACAAAAATAGGGGGATTCCGGAGTGTCAGTCACTGTGAGGCAACACATTGAGATATGAACATGCAACAAACAGCTTTCTCCCATACATTGTTTGCATTGGGGAGAAATAAAATGTTTTTTATTATATATGGTGTTCTTATTGTTGTTGGTGACTGATTTGAGCTGTGGCGGAGGTCTGCGCCCTCTGAGTGCCAAATTGTAGTTTCACACTGATCTGAGAGAAAAGTCATGACTGCTGTGGTCTCACTGAGTCAGACTGAGCTACATCTGTTCCCTGGAATTGGGAGGGGTGTGTCCCTCTTCTTCTAGCAGTTAAACTCAATACATTCTCTCCTAAAATGCATGTTTAAACTTCTGTTGATTCATGCTACCTCTGAGAGCGGGAAGAGGTCGATCAGTTTCTCGATGAGGAAGTCGTTGTAGCTGTAGTAGGTGCAGAGATCTTGCTTCAGAAGAGACATGTAGTCGGCCCTCGCTTTCCCCTCTTCTCTTTTTGAGGAGAAATTACAAAGGACGTCAATGTTGTCCTTAATCCGTTGATGGATCGTCTTCAAGTCCAGAGGAATTATACCTGAGGACAGGTGAGGAGAATTAGGAGGATAATATTGTTGTCAGAACAGTTCCTGTAAACTGTGTTGGAAAATGTGCTTCTTGTTTAAATTACGAGATAAAACCTCTCACCCTCTTCAGCTCCTGGGAGCTTGAATGTTTCCTCTTCATCAATGTTGGCTTGAACTGTGCCTTCCTCATCCATGTCAGCATCAGATTTCTCTCCTTCCTCATCATCATCATCATCCTCCTCCTCCTCCTCCTCATCATCATCGTCGTCGCTCTCCGTTGGCAAAACATCTTTCTGCTTCTTGTCTTTCTTGGCAGCACGTTCAATAGGAAGAAGCTAAATTTAGGAGAGGACAAACAGAGTCACAAGATAATACTGACAATATCACCCACCATATGTTGGAAAACGCACATTCCTTATAGAAACCAGTCACGGCATTTTTACATGAACAAACAGACTTAAAATCACTGTTTTGTATGAAACTGAAGACGGTTTCTTAAAATCTGAATTTCTTATTCTGCTGTGAATAACCATTTCAGTTGCATTAGAGGACAAAAAGCCTTTCACATACATCTTCTCCATCACTTTCCTCTTCTGCATCCTCATCTCCACTGCCGTCATCAAGAGTACCATAGTCGTCAACCATGTCTTCATCGTCGTCGTCATCATCATCGTCGTCGTCTTCATCCTTTTTCACCTCTAATTTTGCATCCTTATTTTTTTGCTCTTTTCTTCCCTTCTTCGGCTGTAGCTGTTCCTCCTCCTCTTCATCTTCATCTTCCTCCCAGTGTTCATCATCGCTGTCATCCTCGCTCTCAGGCTCACCAAGTTTGCGCTTCCTCTTGGCTGGTTTTAACCATTTGCTGTTTTCATCAGTGAATCCTTCAAACAAAGAGTGAACATGAGATCATTAGAACTCTGAAGTTTCGTTGCTTTATTTAAAAACAAATAGATGATTGACCACTTCAGGACTACATCAAAAATAATTAATACACTAAAATAAGATTCATCACATTGGACCTGGGGCTTTAATTGATTACAGTCTGAACTTTTATTCATTGCACTCATGCTTGCTTAATAAATTCCACTGCTGCACAAGATTACAGTCTATTTTGTGTAATTGACCTTATAACCTGAAAATAGATATGAACTGATTTGTTCCAACACTAGCTAATGACAACTGAATTCTGGGAATATCATCAAGAGTACTTTGCATGTGTCTCAAAAAAAAAAAAAAGAAGAAGAAATCTTCAAAACTAAATCATATTTCCCCACTGTATTCTAAGCTTTGTTGACAACACAGAGATTAAAGTAGTTACCTTTCTTGGGCTGTGTCTCAGTAACATCCTGAGGCTTTTTCGAGCTCTGAGTTCTCTTTGCAGCCCTGAAAAAAGAAAACAAGATGAATGAACAAGATGAACACAAAGTAATGCAATTTTGTGTTGTGTGATTAGTTCACCATTTACCTTTTCCTAGCTCTACTTGACAGACGTTTTGGCTCTGTATCTTCTGCAAAAATTAAAAGAACAACCCAGTGTTAAACTTGCCATAATTACAGTGATGTATGCATGCAGTAACTTTCAATTTACAGTCTTCCTTATTTGCATGTGAGCTGGATATGAAGACAAAGCCTAACTTTACCATCAGGTATAAATTTGGCCAACTCTGTCTCTGCTCCCTTTTGCTTCCTGGCTTTTCTCCCCGGCCCTCTCTTCACCTTGTTGGTGGGATCCAACTTACGGCCCATCTTGCAGTGATGCACGGAATCTGAAAAAAGGAAGATAAGAATGTGTTTATTGCATGCGCAAAATAGTAATATGCATGGGTTTGAGTTGAAGCCCTGCTGACGTTGAGGTTTTTTTATCAGGCTTCTGTAAAACTTGATGAAAATTAGTTCATCTGGCTCAGGTCTCTTATAACAAGGATACATATTTAATTTTTACAAAACCAACCAATAATGTCAACATAAAGCTGACTTTACTGATATTTTCTAGTGCAAAATACAGTGTAATGTCTGAAAAACTTCTCTTAACACTGGTGCATTATGCAAGTTTTTACAAAGTCACTCTTAAGAGTATAGCTTTGAGAGAAATGCTTGCTGTCCGTCTGTCGGGTACATAACAGCAGCCAGACCTCCATTCTGCTACTTCCATGCTGGACAGGACAGGTTTAAAAAAGAGAGAGAGAGAGAGAGAGAGAGAGAGAGAGAGAGAGAGAGAGAGAGAGAGAGAGAGAGAGAGAGAGAGAGAGAAATCTGCTTTGGAAAAAAACAAATATTGTTAACTTTGAAAACATTTCACTGTCTGTCTGACAGTTTGGAAGGCCACATAGCAGGGCCAGTTTTGGTCCACGGGCCTTATGTTTGAAACCCCTACCCAAAGACAGAAGACCTGGCATATTGCCACCAATATTCACATTATCCTATTATTTGTAACTTTATGTTGATTTGAACAAAAATTTCACGTCTTGACAGTAAATAGACACCAACTGCGATACCTGCAATGTAATTATGTAACGATCGCCTGCAGGTTCATTTATACGAAAAATGTATGATAGACTATTAGGTCTAATACTGATTATAGGTTTCAGTCTCGGGCATCAAAACTCCCGATGTTACAATTACCGAAATGAAACGCTAACCACGTCGGCGTGATGTTAAAAAGAGAGCCTGCATTCACTCGGCGACAACAAGCTAATCGCATTGCGTTTTAAAAGGGAAGTTTTTGCCATCAGAACCGATTTTTATGTCCTAAAAAGATACAAACATATGATTTTTCAACCACTTACCAAGAAACCAAACACTTTGGGATTAAACGTCTTGTAAAACGCAGCACGGCGAAATTCCCACACGTGAAATTTACCTCAACACGTTGTAGCAGCATATCCGGCACGTAAAAGTGACGTACAGTGGCAGTCACGCGCAAAAAGATGTGCATTATTTTTCATAAATGCAAAATTACAGATGTAATTATAGTTTCAATCAGTTCCTCTTCTTTTCGAATATGCAGTTCTTTAGAATAATTTTTTTTTTTTTTAAAGCCCGAATTTAATCGGTCACCGTCTCGTGAACGCGCACCTTTACAGTGACGCAAACAAACTGCGACTCTGAGACGGAAACATCATGGCGGCGCCTGGTGGGAAGAAGCGTGGCCTCGAACATTTGGACGAATATGAGCCAAAACCAGCCAAACACCTCCGCAGTTTGCACGACCGGATGGCCGAGAGGAGGCTGGTCGTTATTCTGGAGGGAGCGTCGCTGGAAACCGTGAAGGTGAAGGCTCGAGAGGGTTTTGTTTTGTTGCTGCGAGGCAGCCCGTCTGGCTGCTTCAGGAAGAGTTGATCCCACACATCACGTTAAGAAAGTTTAAAAACTATTGATTATCTTCTGTGTTTTTGTGTCTTTCAGGTTGGAAAAACATTCGAGCTTTTAAACTGCGACCAACATAAGAATATAATCTTGAAAAGTGGAAGAGATCCTGGACACATCAGACCTGATATCACACACCAGGTAAACCTCGCTTTAGCCTAATAGTATGTATGTACGCATTTATTTCCCTATAAGTTACCTCAGTTATTTAGCTGACAGAGGATTCTTCTCAACATGTAATGATTGTGTTGTTGTTTGTGTACTTGTCAATCGCCAGTGTCTGCTCATGCTGATGGACAGTCCACTGAACAGAGCGGGGCTCCTGCAGGTTTACATCCACACAGAGAAAAACGCCTTAATAGAGATCAACCCACAGACGCGCATCCCAAGAACGTTCCCTCGGTTTTGTGGTCTTATGGGTAAGCTGCAATGTGTAATGTGTTTCCAGTTGACATAATTGGTCTTCATACAGCTGTATGACATTGTCTGGGTTATGTTTCGTTTTTAGTTCAGCTGCTGCACAAACTCAGTGTGAGAGCTGCCGATGGCCCGCAAAAGCTTCTAAGGATGATCAAAAATCCAGTGTCTGACCACCTGCCTCCAGGCTGTCCTCGTATTTCCACCTCTTTCTCTGCGGGAGAAGCCGTTTGCCCCCGGACTGTGGTGCCGGAGGGCCCTGCTGCAGTGGTCATTGGAGCATTCGCACATGGAGCGGTGAGCGAAGCTGCAGATCAGCAACTTTAAAAATAAAGTTAAAACCTAAACAATCAAGGCTCAGAGTAAATATAATGGCAAATTCTGAGTTTATTGAATTGAGTTTATTATATTTTGGTTAGATTAGCAGACATAACTGTACAAAGACACTTTACTTGTGTGAGTCACATTACATGAGCATGAAATCCATGCAAGCTGAAGGCTGCAGATATCTGACCTGAGAAGCAACGGACTTCACTGACATAAGGCTGAAAAGAATAAATGTGGTAAAGAGGATTTCACAGTGAACTTTTCAAAGGTTACTGGTCATTGCTAAAAGGTTTTGCATTTAAATTTCAGAACGTAATCTTTCTTTTTAGTACTAACACTGCATGGATACTTTGGAGTTGTTTTATTTGAGCTAATGTCCTATTATGTTACTGGTCTGACTTAATTGAGGGAAAGCCCACACACACAGACACACACATTACAAATGGCAGATGATTCACAATGGACTCAAATACTGTCTGTGATGACTCTGTCTCTTAGGTGAACGTGGACTACACAGAGAAGACCATCTCCATCAGTAACTACCCCTTGTCTGCAGCACTGACCTGCGCTAAGATGTGCTCTGCCTTTGAGGAAGTGTGGGGGGTCCTGTGACGGAGATCAAGATGCTGATGCTGACGGGGCTTAAACATCAGACGACACGGACTAAAAATACTCAAATCAAACGGACAACAGAAATGTATTCTGCCTTCTATCTGTGTATGATTATATGATGGTGTTTTGGCACCATGTTAAAGATGTATTGGTTTTTGAACCAAAGGTTTTTCTACAGACGTTGTGTACACCATGATGTGTGCTGGTGATGGATGTTTGCAGTTCCATTAAAATATGTTATTAATGAGTGGTTTTTGTTTGAAAGGAACAAAAGTTTACATTAGAATATTTTACAGGAAACTCACTAAATGGGGGGAGGGGTGGGATATAACCATAACTTGCACATAAAAAGGAGAACTTACAGGCTGAGGAGAAGATTTAAGTTTATTGCTGTCAAATTTGAACGCTAACAGCAGGACGCTCGTCTTTTGCTCTCCTGATGTTGGTGTGTTTTCACTTTTGATCCTGTTTCGGAGAGCATCCGTCTTGGGGGCTGTGTTTCCCTGTCAGATTTGTCCTTGCGTGAGACTTGCTTTGTTTTACGGTTCTGGGTCCTCTCAAGCTTCTTCAGTGCTTTTTGACCTCGTGTAGCTAATTTCTGTTGATCAGTGTTTTTTTTTTTTGGCAGTGGTTTCAAGGGATTATTTTGTGTCCTGTGTTTTAGTGGTTTGGCAGCTGGTTTGTATAATTTAATCATTCTGTTGTGTGTCCTAACTCATGGTTGTGTGACTGACTTCTTGGTTTATTACTTGTTAAGACTCGACTCAGTGACTCCTTAGATCTTTTCAAAGATTTACTGGCTGCTGTGATTTGCTTCACTTCTCTTATTAGTTCTGGAGCTGTCACAGGTCTTGTCCTTTTTTTTAATTATTATTACACTTGTCGATTTTTATTAATAGTCAATGACAGGTTTTGTTGGATTACTATTGTAGTGGTATTGACTGCATACTAAAATACATATAACATTCAAACATCCTTGCAGCTACGCTTTATCAATCTTTAGCTAATAAAATTGCAAGCAAAAATGCTTCCTCTGCATTTCACCTGATTGAGTCTGTAAGTGGCTTTTCTTGTAGTTCACACAAGAGTCTTTTTGACCCTGTTGTTCTTGGGGATCTCCCTCAGCAGTCAGGCCAGTGTCTGTCTGAACTCCAGCATAGAGATGCCCCTTTTATGCTTACACTGCGAAACCACACCGGCGATCATCTGGGTGATGCGTTGATGCTTGCATTGCAGAGTTTTCCCTGGTTTACTGTTAAGTTTCCTTATTTAACGACTACTCTCATTCTTGGTCAGAGCCTATTATGTCATTTCCAGTTTTCTTCACATTTTCAGACTATGCAACACCAAAAGTCATAAAAATATTCTTATCAAATATTTATTTTTTGTCACTTTCAATAATGAACAAAATACATAATTATTCTCACATTCACTTACATCTTCACAACATTCCCTGCAAAAAATATTGTTTTAAATCATAAATGGAGTTCTGTTAGTGCTCATATGAGGCTCCTCAGCATGTTTGTACTGAACTCTGCTGGGGCCTGAGTGAGCACTGGAGGCTGGTAGGACACAGGTTTGTTTTGGCACAAATGACTGTGATCAAGAAGGAAGGCTCCAGAGGCATGAACTCCCAGTACGGGTCAGTGTCACAGTTAATCTGGAAAGCAGAAACAAAAAAAAAAAACAAGAGTAGCTGTGAGGATAGGATGTGAAACCTTGAAACATAACAGTTGAAGGACATTACCTGTGAGAAAGCTGTGAGAAACAGATGAGTGTGTGACAGCCCCGACAGGGAGCTGTCTCCGGGACGCTGCCTCAGACTCTGCTGATAGGCCTGAGGAGATGAAATGCAGACGCTTAATGCTGATGTTTTCCTCGCCCGGAGAAACTAATAACTATAAGTGGCTCCTCACCTGCAGTGCTACCTGCAGCGCAAAGTACTGCAGCCACAGTTCCTGCTGCTGTGCGGCTGAGAGCCGAGACACGCTGCCTCGACCCGCTCCGTCAGTCACGGTGAGGTAGTGATCCCACACACACTTCCCCACAGCACGCATCGTCTCACTGTGAGAGAGAACTGCCACGCAACACACACCGACATGCATTAAATGACAGGTAGCAGTGTGTAAGCAGTGTCTTTGCAGGTGTTCTCTTTGGCTTTTACAAAAGCTGGACGTCAATGTGATTGTGAAAGTGTCTTACTCTCGGGCAGCAGCAGATGGATGATATCTTTGGTGATGAGGAAACCAGCTGCACCGTAATTCATGGCTCTGTTTGTGAACAAAATAAAGGTTTATGCACTAAAGTGTTAAATAATCAAAGAATAATTGAAGACAAAAAACGGACACTGTACCTGGGGTATGTGGAATGAAAGAGAGGAGGGATGAACATTCCCACGGGAAACACGATGTCTTTACCCAGCAGAACTGGTGTGACAGACATACTGCAAAGACATGTGAGGACATTGACGCTTTCTCTCCAGACAACTTCCCCACATCTGACATCTTCATTAGTTGAATCACACACTCACATATCAGCAGGCTCGCTCGGATCGGTCAGGAGTTTACTGCGCCTTTTCTGCCACAGCGACAGCAGCTGGACGTAGTTGGAGAAGAAGCTGTGTGTGCTGACAGTCACCTGTAAACCAACAGTGTTGGTGTGAAATATCTGCTACCATTGGCCCGGTTATGTTCCTGCAGTAAGGCAGAAGTGCCAACCTCTGCAACATGTCAAAACTTTACAATGATTTTAGTGACAAAGCTCAGTTATTGGTGTGCAAACATATCATCTGATGTGAGGTTTGATTTGAGATTTAACATTTAACATGATAATCGAATCTACCTCTGAAAACGTCAGGTCTAGCTCGGCTCCCCTGGAGATCTCCTCTGAAGTCCAGAGTCTTGGAGTGAAAGAGTGAATCTGGAGACAGAGGTCAGAGCTTTTTATCAGCATCCATCAACATGCAGCTTTATTCCTGAAGACGGGGGAGGATAAACACCGCCCTCACAGAGCTCCAATTATCTTCATGTTTTCACAGTATTGCACCCGGTTATTGCTTCACATATTACCTTCTCCATGACAAGCTGGTGAGTTTTCTGATCCATCCAATTCAACTCATGTAATTTGGCCTTGAAGGTGGAAAATACGTTCTGTATAGTCTCCTCTGCCTGTCCAACGATACAAGTTTTAAATACACATGGAGTCGTGTTAAAACTACAGTTCTTCGATTCTCCTCCTCACCTCTCTTTGGGCTGTGCGCTCACTGAGAAGGTGTGTGAGGACTGAGCCAAATCCTCGCTCTGTCTCCAGCACACAGTGTTTCCAGCGAGGGGCTTCCTGGTGGAAAAAAGTCCCATCATGAAGATATGACTCTGATAAATCAGTTTACAGGTGTAGAGAAACACTGTTGGATGTTAGATTCATTAACCTGATCAGTGTTTCCCAGAATCACAGAGAAATTCCTCCGTGTGTCGGAGAATCTGGAGTCCATGGCAGGCATCATGGTGTGCAGCAGGCTGAGGACCATGAAGGTGTGGAGGGGACCGCTGAGGACAGCCAGAGGACACGGGGCCGAGTCAGAACCGGGAAACGCTCAGGAGTTTTTTTTTTTTCCTTTTGGTGCCACATCCTACCTGGTGCTCGTTTCATGCTTGTTCAGCCATTTGGTAATGATCCGGGACATTTGCGCGATGTAGGGTAAGTTATGCAGCAGGACGTGGTCGTCTTCACTGAGAGACAGAGGGTGGAAAGTAGCCTGGAGACAGCCCAGCCAGTCGATAGCAGGGGCCTGTTCCTGTCAGGAATATTCACGCGGTTGAAATAGTTTAACTGCTGTGAATTCAGACATGCTTTGTTTTGTCAAATTAATGTTAGATCTTATAAGAAATCTCTGCAACAGAGAATCCAGACAGAATATTGCAGTGATGGTGTACTTGTAGCTCTTTAATGGTCATGCGCTGATGGAGCTGTCCTTTCACCAGGCGGTAGTGCAGAGGCGAAGCCGCCACGGCCAGCTCAGAGGACAGGGAGATGAACAAGCCCACGTGGATCATTCTGTTGCTCGGCGGGGCTCCCAGCATGGCCAGGTACCGCTGACAGGATGCCAGGAAAGGCCGGAGAGTCTTTACAGAAAGCAGCAGGAGAATGATAATGAAATGCATTAGTGAAATGCCTTCACATTGTTTTATTAATTTAAAGAGATTTCTTAAATCCGCAGAGGTCATCAACCTCGGTTTTTGCCTCGGACTTCTGTGTCTTGCTGTTCCATTCAATTGGGATCAACAAATCTGGCTGATCAATCTGTTGACAAGAAGGATACTTCAGGTAAAGTAATAACACAAAAAACCACTTTGTCATGGCAGTGCTCCCATCTGAATGTTAGACTTACAAATTATCCTAATGGATACTGGCCTGTATGTATCTTTTGGTTGTTTTTTGTCCAATTTCATTTGGATCTTTGCCCACATAGAGGTTGAAGAATGGAAATGTGGCGTAGTCTCTCATTAGTAATCTCAGCGTGGAGTTGAAATCTGTCCGGTTCCACTTCCCCGACACTGCCCAGCCTCCCAGCTGCATGCAGAGACACACAAACACACACAGCACGCAAATATTCAGAAAAATCCCACATGTCTGAAAACATCTACTGCAGAGGCATAACAGCATGTTATAGCTCTTGTGTGTGGAACTAGATAAACAGAGCAGGAACCACCACTGTGTGTCTGGACCAGTTTTTCTCAACCTTCTTTCATTCAGCCCTGTAAAACATGTTTTCAGCCAAGTACCTACCAACACCATCATATGATCTAAAATACTATCGGGACTTACATTTAATTGATATACTACCTATCATAATTAGTCTTCACCACTTTTGAATTGAGTTAATTTGGGCAAGATTTTGCCATTTTTGAGGATTCTGTTGGAACATTTATGGAGAATTTCCCAATATTTCCAAAGGAGATGTCTAAATCTGTCTGAAATGTAGTCTGAAATGTTACTAAACATTTAAGTATAAAGGGTGAAAGTAAATTTTACAGAAACTGTTTTGGGTGCTGCACCTAGAAGTGAGATGATCGTCATACCTTCTGCACCAGCGTCAGGAAGGGCTCTGCTCCCGTGTTTTCCAGAGAACTCGTGTCCAGGCAGGAGTGGTAGAATCCTTTAGCCTTCTGTACTGCTGAACTGTTCAGCATGTCATTTGATTCTAACAGAAAAACACAGTTAAATGTTACTGCAATTCAGGGTATTCTCTCTATATATACTTGACTTCTGGGTGCTCTTTCTTTATTTTCTTGCTCATAATAGTAGAATTGTACCATAATAATATTTTACTTGTATGTTCTGAAACTGTTGTGAGATTTTTAGTCATGTCAAGAGTTTCCCGGTTGAATAACGGTCAACACACTAACCTAATATTTTAAGCAAAAGGCCTTACCTAAAATCTCCTTCAGATGCTGCAGCAGCACAGTTTTCCGGTTCAGTGTTTTATCTTTTCCCCGCCGCCTCTGGAGTTTCTCCTCATTCTCTGGTACCCGCCCCGGCCACGCCGACTTCTCCATCTGGTTTTGAGGATGTCCCGGGATTCCCTGACCCCTCTGTCTGCTCCCGCTGTCCTGCCAAAGCGTATCTGATCCACATGTGAACAAGAAGTAGTCACAGGGCTGCGTGAAGGGATCGATAGATGTGGAGAGTCTGGCTGAGGCCTTCCGACAGGCTGGCGACACACATGGAGTCACTATATGAGAGAGAAAGAGAGAAAAGTGTAATGCAGAATGGAAAATAATGCATATTAATCATCTCATGTTGTGTTTTTCTTGGGTAACAGTACCTGGCTGGTTATTATTCTTTGTGTGGAGCTTGTAATGCGTATAGAAAATTAGTCCCAGTATGGCGGCACATAAAGATAAGCCTAAAAGGAGGAGGATCGGCCTTTTGTGTTTTATCCACAAAGGTTGATTTTGGAGCTGCTCTGGCAGCTGCTGTTGTTGTAACATATGCTGGCGCTGGTTTTGTTGCAGGACCTGAAGGGGATCTTCACTGTGACGCGGCTCAGGCCGGGGTGGAAGCCGATGGTTCCGCTCAGGTTCTGGCTGGACTGGTCGCTCAAGCTGGAGGTCAGCAAAAGAAAGGACAAAAGTGGCTCACTCAAGAAATGAAGAAAGAAAATGTATTAGGGGACACCAAGAACCAAGTGAAGGCAGTTATGTAGCTCTTCACAAATATTCTCAGATTGAATGATTCAGAATAAATACTCACAGAAGCACACATTAACTGTTTGAAAATGACAACCAAATCAGTGTTTTGTTGTGCTAGTTGCTTTAAGTTAGAAATATTCTTAAACTGTCACATTAATGATTTTGCTTGTAGGTGATTTAATATTTTCACCCATTTCTTTTAACTTCACTGGAAACTCGGTTCGAAAATTGTGTTTTAATCCAAAAAAAAAAAAAAAAAAAAAAACCTGATAGACCCCCATTGTAGCTCTCTGGCGCCCTCCAGTGGAAGCCCGTCCCACATTTTGAAAACCACTGTACTAATACTAATACAGCCCGAAATACCAACTGTTTTTGTTCACTAACATTCCTACCACTGTTCTGATAATCATAAAAAAAACACCCGTTTACCTGCCATATATTCAGTGATTAACTTTTTCTGTTATTTCTTTTTCCATAAGTACTCCAAACATTCTTGAGCTGAATTAGAGGCAACAAAATTAATTAAATGAAAAGAGAAAACCCAGAACCTCTCCAGTATCAGCACTACATTCATTTTTAAGCTTTCAGTCAACACAGCCCACAACCTTAAGTTGTCACGATTACAAGCAGCTCCAAACATTTAGTTCAGCTCTTTCCAATATAATTTAATAACAAGGATTCAGTGGAGTGAGAGACATGTCTGTCTGGATCAACAGTTTAGGAGCTGTTAATGAAGATGATCAAGAGCTGTCCCAGGATATAAAACACATTGTTAATCAGCATGTTTTTACAGCTACAGTAAAAACAATCAGTGAACCAGGTAAAGTTTTATAACCATATTTTAAAATATTCAAGTAGTAGGTTCCAGTTTCTTTCCACATTTCCATGTGAAGGTGGTAAACACAGCTTCAAAACACCCCTCATGACACACATGTTCTCTTACCTCCTGGAGCTCTGTTTGCGATTGACTCATTGTTGCAGTGTTTCCCCAGCGTGCACATCCCCTGCCTTTTATATTCCACATGCTGCTGCTCTGTCAAACACTTGTCACCTCAGCCTGCTCTCTCTTTTCATCACTCACTTCTGATCGGACACTGATAAAAGCTACTCTGCAGCTCGCGTCTCGCTCTCCACTCCGGAAACCAGACGATTGAGCCAACGCCAGAGGGCCTGCAGTAGGGCCTGCACGGGGGAATCACCATGGGTCATGAGCTGGGGGCTTACCTTGAGAAATACAAGTGCTCCAGATGTCTGCAGTATTAAAGGGTTTTCCCGGCAAAGGCCCAAACACTGCACTGAGTGAGGGTGACGCTCTTCGTCCTGGAAAGCGAGCGCACTCAGATGGACATGCATATATGTCTGCTGTCGTCATTATCAGCGCAACACATGGCTGCGAGCCACTGATAGAGCGCCATGGCGAGCTGCAGATTGCGGGGTAGCCGCGCCGCACATCAACCGAGCATCCAGGAGATAACATGTTTGGTCAATGTCACATGGAAGCACGGCATATTGTGTCCGAACGTAAACATCAGATTTAATCTCAACTTACATGAAAGCTAATACGCTGTGTTGGCCTGAAACAAAAACCACACATTTATTGTATTCAGCATTTTTCTTTATTCGTTTATCTTCTGATACAGCAAAAGAAAAGGGAGGGTGGAGCTAAATGCCTTTAAACATATACACATTCAAACATTAACATATAAAAAAAAAACTACATGAGAAGACATGTCATCCACATGGAATACAGTGGGATGAAACAATGTAATGCCAGATAAATGCAACCGAGTCGGCATCATCATACACAGGATACGATATGGTGACGACAGAAGCAGGGCCACGAACATGGAGCCACTGGTGCAAACAAACAAACAAACAAACATAATACTAAAGGAAATTTCACCGCTGCTGACACAGTGAGCATGCAATGCTGAATCACTAAAGCCCAGTTGTTAGTCTCTCTGGTGTTAAACAGCACCAGACTATATGCAATCACAAGTAACAGTTTTCTTACAGAGGAATTAATATTCTGTGGCTGCAGACGAGGCTCAATTCAAAACAGACAACAGGGTCCGATAATGGAGAAGGCACATTGCCAGGTTTAAAAAAAAAAAGAGAAGAGTCCACATAAATGTAAGCATTTATCAATGGAATACAGTACAGTAAAGATAGGAATACAATAGTATATAAGTGACATGGGCAGACTTAAGTATAAAGGATGACTAGTGGGAGGAATAGTGGTATTCATGGTAACAACAGAGGAAATCAGGAAAAAGAATCTGGGCTCAAAACATAAGAAGAAAATGTCAAAACATTAAATCTCATGTAATTGTTCCATCAATCCTAATCTTGCATAATTTTTCCAACAATTTGGTCTCTTTCTTTTAATATCTGCTACCTCAAAATGCTGCTACAGTTTGTTCTGGTACACATGAAAACCTTAAAAAAAAAAAAAAAGTCGAAAAGGTCCATAAATTACCTAAAAATAAGAGATTCTGATAGATGCCCACTGAAAACGATTATGTTTGTGGTTGGTGGGAAAAGGAGTTCATCATGTGCAGGGACTTTAAAGTCACAGTGGCACTAAAATGAGATTTCACTTCACTATGGAACTGTGCAACACTTACAGAACAGGTCCTGCTTTCAGCCATGCAGCTGACGATAGTTACCAAACACTTTTTTAAATCGTGAGATCCCAGCAGTGGAATCTGTGCTTGGCAAATATGTGCTTCTTGTCTGTTGTTCATTCTGCATCCAAAAAGCATGCGTCTAAAAATACTGAACACAAGTGAATCAGCTTTAAGCTATTTCTCCGAAAAGAAAAGAAAAAACAAAGTTTGTTTTTTGTTCTAATCTTTACACAGTTTGACCAAATAGAGAGAGCTACGAGACATTTTGTTTTTTTTTTTAAAGCATGCCTGGAAATTGTCAAATTCACATCACAAAAACTAAGAGCAACATTCACTGTTTTGATCTTTATGCTGTTGCGCCGCAGCCCTAGCTGACTTCAAAATGCTATCGGAGTAGACTGGCTGATATAAAGCACTTTAGAGGCAGGAAAAGCATCACTGGCCATGCTTGCTGGCACCGTTACTGCCAAAGTGTGAAAGATATCCTCAACCACCAGCCAGCCACAGTGGTAAAATCCTACAACGAACATGTTGGAGTTTTCTTGGTCCCTAAACTCCCCCAGGAACAACTCCATCGTTATGGCACTCACAGGGAAGAAGACCGGTCCGTTAAAGTCTTCTAGAGGCTCGAGCTCAGTTCTGGGTGCTACTAACAACGTTTTTCTGAGTGATAGAAAAAGGCAACTTTATATTTATCAGGCTGCTTTTTAAAACCCAACTTTTCTTTGTGCAAGTTATGCTGGAAATTTTTGCGTAAACATAGAATTGGCACAGAACATTTGCTGCAGTACACAGAGGGGGCTACGAGGAGGGTTAGAGATCTGGAATCATAGACGAGAGGAGATCGTTTCAGTGCAGTACATTACCTCTGCACCGAGCAAAGTGAACAAAGATAAAGGGAATACTACACTGTATCTGCATGCGTGCCAACCTTTTCACACCATTCATACACACAAACGCACACATCTGCGCACATAGACTGAATAAAGCCCTGTTGCAAAAGGCAAAAAGGCAGCTGAATGAATCCTGTGCTTTTGGATTTGGTTCATAGTTAAACTGAGTGCAGCTGCGAAAGCCAATCACTGGGCAGCTTGCTTGGCCCGCTGGGTGTGGCACTTCATACACAGGATCCTACCATCCAGTGGATAACAGCCGTCTTCATCCGCTTCTATGGAGAGAGGGCGGGCGCAGTCCTGCAGAGTGACAGCGTGCATTTCTTTAGCGAGTTTTCTGACTTTCAGTTTGGAATGCGATCTGAATTTAAGCCAATGTCTTACCTCACAGCGGTAACACTTGAGGTGAAAGTTCTTGTCCAGAGCGACCACTCTGACCGTCTCCTCGCTTCCTGGAGCTGGAATGATGGGCTCATTGCAGCTCACGCAAAGAGGGGAAAAACGCCTGCAAAGGGTTACATGAACAGAAGCCATTAATTGCGATTGAAGCGACTGAATTTATGACACATATACAATCGGGCAAGGTAAGACTGAAGCTATGCATGAAGGTTAACCAATTCATTGTGTTGACAAACTATTTGTAGGTGGAAGTGAGAGTACTCTGCTGTATTGCTGTAAAATTCAACCGTATAGCCACCTGTGGTAATCCTGGACACAGTAGGGGTTGTTATTGTCATCAGTGATGAAGGGAGCGCCCTCAAGTACGCAGGAGCAGGTGCTGCAGCGGAAACAGTGGGCGTGGAAACACTGTCCCACTGCCTTCAGCACACGGTCTGTGATCCTCTCCCCGCATCGGGAACACACGGCCAGGGAGCTCTGAGGACGAGGACGACTTGTCAGTAACATGGAGGCGAAGTTTGGAAATTATGATACATTTGTTTTGTGCAAAGTAATTTCTTTCAACACATCAAATATACATTAAATGCTTCTTCAGATGATCTTAACCTTAAATTCTTCTAGTAGTACCGAACGAGACTGTGTCTGAGCTCAAAACGTGACGCTGGCGTTTCCTCACCATGTAGCAGTCCTCGCACTGCGGCGAGCCGTCCCTGTCATAGAACTGCATGCCCTGCAGGGGGCGATGACAGCTCATGCAACAGAAGCAGCTGGAGTGGAAGAGTTTGTCCATGGCTCGCACAGCTGGCTGAGTCCGGGAGAGAGCCTCGCCACACTTCCCACACATTTCTGAGGCAAGACAGGAAAAAAAAAGAAAAAAAAAAACCCTTGTATAAATTAACACATCCATCTTTTTTACTGCGTGCCGCTTGTGTTAATGCAGTCTATGTTATGACAAAGATACTTGGGGTTCTTAAAAAATTGGTTTGTACAAACTGTTCCATTCCCCATTAGTCTTCTACATTTGTTGAAAAGAGGAATAAATTACAGATTTATTTTTTTTTTTATAACCAATGGTTTCCATGTCAACTATTCAGCTAGATGAATACGTTTCCAAAGTGTGGTATTCAAATGTGAACTAAAATAATCCATTTTCTAAGGAACAGCAAGACCCTGGTCCTCCAGCAATGTGGCCTTCAATAAAATCAAATATTACTTTTGTGAATGCTTACTAACATAATCCATGATTTTCTCTAATTTTTTGGAGGACGTTTAAACCAGCAGCTACTTAATGACTGCAATTAGCAACAAAGACTGTCGTTCGTCTACATTATTAAAGCTCATCACGTAGGGCAGGCGCTATGTTAAATGATTTTGTAATCAGTGCATCGAAGGAAGTTAACGCGGCTGTTCAGGAAGATGAAACATGATGAGTGTGTGTGTGTGTGTGTGTGTGTGTGTGTGCACCTGTGGGAGGGGAGGTGATGACCGGCGCGTGTGTGTCCATGTCTTTAATAAAGTCCTTGGTCATTCTCTCCAGCTCCTCCACCTCCCTCATGTTCAGAGGAACGCCTCCACCGGGGATCGAAACTGGACCGGGGGGTGAAGGCTGGGGACGGACACACACACACACAAACACAAACACACACACACGAAGCCATTAGTTCGTATATCCATACATTATTTACAGTTTGGTACCAGATGCCTTTTAAAGCGTTTTGTCATGTATGATTGAACAATATAACTTTTAAAAACACTCAGTATGTCCACAGCTCCCTTCTATAAAACTAAATTATTTGTACTTCCTGCGCCTTCTGAGCGCAGAGCGGGAACCTACCGTTGATGCGGGGGTGGTTTTCATTGGCTGGGTGAAGGAGGAGGGTGGAGAAGAAGCCATCGTCTTGGTTTGAGGGGGAGGCACAGCAGCAGGAGGGGTTTGGTTTGCGTTCACCTGACCGGCAAAGGGAGAGCTCTTCACGTGATTGGCTGCTGGGGCGGCGGCCGTGCTATTCACTGAAGTCGGGGGTGCGGGCGGAGCGGCGGGGGGCGGGGGGAAGGAGCTGGGCAGGGAAGGTTTCGGTCCGCTGCTGACTAGCGTCGGTGCCTGGTTCAGGTTCTGGTTGAGTTTTTGCGCCAGGGAGGCCGACGACATGGCCGGCCTCCCTCCGAAAGCGGTCTTTGGCGCCACGGCCGGGCCCTTCGTGGCTGAGTTTGGCGCGGCGCTGTGGTTGGCTTGCCGGCTGGTTCTGGCTTTCAGTTCCTCTGCCCAGGGCGCGGGAGGCGGACGGTCTCCCATCTCAGGCGGCGGCAGAAAAGAGAGGGCGGGCTTGGGAGCGGTCGGGGGGGGAGCGGAGGGCTTGGGTGCTGGTGCTGAGGAATACTGGCTCGGCATCTGAGCAGGAAAAGAAAAATCTTCACTCAGACTGTATTAACTTGTAAGGGCACACAGGCAACAGCCTAATTTGCAGTCGGATTATTTTACACAAAAAAACTTTTTTTCTCTTATTTACAACAAGCTGTAATTCACCAGAGCAGAGTTGTGGCCATCCAGTATAAAAAGCACTGTGAGTTGAAACGTTGAGAGTAGATACTTCTATTATCTTGATTGAGGGACTTTGATTAAAGTAAACACTGGAAAAGCTCTAAAGTTTGACCCTATCAGAAGTGCTCCGTCTTCGTGACATTTATTTTGTGGTTTTTCAGCCAACATTATTCTGCGCTGATCTAGAACCTTCCAGTTGGATAAAACACTCTCCATTTATGGCGCTCTCACTGCGTCCCTGGCAGCGCGCTCAGGCCTCATCACATTCTCCGATCCCGTGTGCATCGCTCTCCCTCTCTGTAAATCCTCCCAGCGTGAACGGCCAGCTTTCTTGCTTTTCGTTCATTACTCAGTCTGGTGTACTGCGTGAACAGTTCGCTTGTCTTTCTCCCTAAACAGATGAGCAGAGAGAACTAATGAAACTAGCTTGGCATGCCTCCCAACTATTTCCACTGACTGCACCTTGCTTTGGTTCATTTTTTTTTTCCCCTCCCCGTCTGACTCATTCTCTCTCCACAGTGCGCCTCCTGTGAGTCAGCTCCTGCTGTCCTTTTCCCTCTCATCTCTTCTGGAGCGATGAAGCCGACGTGGGGTTCATTTCTACTGCCAGGAACGCGGCTCTCAGCGGTCTGTACCTTGGGGTTGAAAGGTCCCCTTGTTTCCATCTCAGACAACAAGTCGGTCAGAGAGTCGAGCTGCTTATCGAAGCTGGTCTGCTTCTCCATCAGCCTCTGGCAGGGGGAGATAGAAGGGACACGCATTGACAAACGGGGCATTTCCTTACGACGGCGCAGAAGGCTCCAGACACAAAACAATATTCAACTGCAGAATGAAATGTGAAACGTCTTTAACGCTTTTAAGGATGAGCTTCTTGGAGGATTTATGACTCAGAAACAGAAATAACAAAGAAATAAAATATGTTAATTTAATTCATGTGGTAATGAAGAAACAAATATTTCATTGTTACCAGCCTGGACTGATGAAAAAGAATACTACAAACTAAATTACTTAATTTTCTATTCTGCTGTTGGCTGTTTGCAGAGAGATAATGCATATCTGTACTTTGAAGCTCGGATTATTATTTTAAATGACTTAACGCTTACTCTAATCTAATTCCATGCATCCTTCATCTCTTCACAAACCAAATTCCATGCCTTAAAACTCTTCCAGTAGCACGACCGGGCAATGACCCAGTTGGAGGTATGAGAATGAGTGATTTACCGAGACTGAACAGGACGAGGACACAGAGTAAAAAGTCAGGATTGGATTTCCTGCTACGCTCCGCATCCTGCTATCACAACGATGTGCTCCAGTGTCCCGACGAGCAACGTGCAGCGAGCAGCAGGGAGAAGCATGCGGACGGTAAACGCTGTCGTGACTCACCTGGGGGGTCCCTGCAGCACTGGGGACACTGGTGCCTGAGGCGGGCATGGGTGGAGGCGGCGGAGGGGGAGGCGGGGAGGCACAGGTGGGCGCGCAGGCACTCTCCTCGGGGGGAGCTGGAAGGGGCAGGTCGTCTGCCACGGGAGGTGGGGCGGGGAAGGCGGGAGGGGGGGCATCGGAGGCGGGTGGGGTGATCTGGCAATCGAGGGGAGGTGCTGGCAAGTCGTCGTCCAGTGGGGGAGGAGGAGGGGGTGGGAAGTCTGACGATAAACGAGGAGGGATGATTGGTTAGAAGCTGTGACACATAGCGCCTTCATTTCTGAGTGATTTGAGTATCTAAACACTTCAATACTGCACTGTAGTTAAAACAAAAAACACTGGAAATCAAAGAATTAATGTGTTGGAAAGATGCAATTGGTTCAAGATTCAGAATCCCTCTATGAAGCTCTAGAGGTCTGTAGTCACTGTCTCTGCCACCTTCTGCACACTTTGCACTATTTTTGTGGCCTACCACTGAATGGCCGAGTTGCTCTTGTTCCCAGTCGATCCCACTTTGTTATATTCCTCCTGACAGTGGGATGTGGAAGATTTATTTAGTGGTGAGGAAATTTTCCGGCTGGACTTGTTGCACAGGTGGCATCGTATCGCTGTGCCACACTGGAATTCACTGAGCCGAGAGCGACAAATGTTTGTAGAAACAGTCTGCTTCCCATGGAAGTGATTGGAAAACCTGAGTTGTACGATTTGGATAGCTGAGCGAATACCTTCGGCAATAAAGTGTATTTGTTTGATCTTGTGATTTTCTTCTGAGTTCACAAATTACAGCCTGCAGCCAGCCTCTCGTGCCGGTATCCAGAGCCTGATTTCAGAATTCTAAGTGCCCTGTGGAATTTTCTTGTAAACAAACAAAAGTCGTGTTTACATGAGGTGTTTCTAATCAAAAACACTGATTGCATCCTTGTGGAGTAAGACCATTTCTGTTTGCACTGCCTTCATTTTCAAAAGTTCTGGATCTGCATCTACCCTGAGTGTTTTGTTTTTGTTTTTTTGTAACGGGTTTTACAGATGAACGACTTCACTCCCGAGAATAAAACCACAAAGAATCAGAATCACGTGAAACCAAAGGGAGGAATGCGAATCGTCTACGAGCTTCTTCAAGCACACATTACTTCTAATGGTCAGAAACTCCACAGGCTGCTTTTAATTTGGACTGCACTGTGCACAAATTTAAAAGAGACTGTGAAATTATCTAAAAGACAGGAATTAGAGTGAAGCAATGTAATGTGTGGGGGGAACGACTCATTAAAACATCACAACTGACATGGCATGATAGACTCAGCTGTGAAGCTCTGCATGCTCTCGCATGGGAAGCAGCAGGGAGCGGGACTGAGGAGTGCTGCTCTCTAGGCGAACATAACTTCAAACACAAAAAAATGGCTCTGAAAATAGCGTAAATAATGCAAATACCATCACAGAGCGAAGGGGGTGGGGGAGGCAGGTCTCCCACTCGGCCAATGATGCCGGTGCCGATTGGTGTGGGCGACGGAGCCGAGGGGGGCGTCTGGCTTTTGGGCCGCGGCGGTGCCACCGAGGCGAACTTCTTTGGCTGGTTGTAGAAGGACGGGGTGGTGACTTTGAAGTTCAGGGACGACGTCACCATGAATGGCTTGCTGCTACTGGAGTCCTCCATCTTGTGTGTTTTATCTGAGGATGAGACCAAGAGCGGCGTGTGACCATACGAGGATGCGAAGGTATGAAAACAAGTTGCGGCACAGTCCCGAGCGTCACGGCTCCTCCTCTCACAGCCCACCTGACGGAGACACAACAATCATCAGCTGACTCCATTCAAAGGGCCTCAGATTCTTTGGCAGCGCATGAAGATCCAGCTTTCTGCCGGGGAGTCGAGGCTGATGACACATCGGCAAAACATTCGGCCCAATACAACTGCAAACTAAACACTAATTGTAACCAGATTTAGCTTCAGTGCCTGCACACACACACACACACACTCACACACAAAAAGACAGTGATCCTTATCTATACAATCCTTATCTATAATTACATTGAAAATGAAAACGGATGAGCTGTTCACAACTATAAGAATAAAAAAAACTGGTGAAACACCCAGAGAAGCAACTCAAACAAGAATATTTGTATGTCCTTGATAAATGTACAACTCTTCCCTTTGTTATTAAGGTGTTTATTCACTGTTTGGCAATAATGACCAGACACTACCATTCTTTTATTGAACTTTACTTTACAATTTGGAGATGTTGATCTATAATGTGTTTTTACGACTCATAAAAAACAAGTTTTTATGATTGAAGATGAACCTTGAACTACTTATGGTGTTGGTGAACTGGCAGAGAAAAACCACCCAGGAGCTCTCGACAAAAACTAGACAAACTGGCAGTCAAAAGTGAAAAGAGAAAAAAAAAAAGTGTCCTGAGGCCAAGAATACGACGCTGACCAAGCAGAGACGATCTATAATATGCAACACGCTGCTGCTTGAAATGCAGCAGTGCCACAAGTCGCAGGAAAGAGCCCTCTCTGCACCAGAGACGATAGCGAGCAAGATAACATTTTTGTGTGATGTGCGTCAAGAAGAGGCCGAGCTCAAATATTTACTTCACACATGCTGGTGGTAAAACAAATGTTGATGTTGCTTCCAGTGCCTCGACCGAGATTCCTACTAAAAGTGCGAGGACATTTCCCGAACACCGTGACCCCAAACATAACATTTGGTCACAAGCATGGTTGTTCTCATGGTTACCACAAATTACATCCCCTTCTCCAATACACACAATAAAGAACATGTCTGTATACACACTGCTTGCTTCTTTCTACTCCGAACCCTTTTAATACTAGAAATACTCCTTAAGACAGTTGTGATTCACAAAACTGTGAACTAAAATTGGTCTCCACTCAGATACGGTTTCAAAATATTGGATGTGGCTCTTAAATGATGGTGGTCATTATCATCACCTTATGTTACGGTGTGTTAGTACAGAAATAAAGCAGACAACCCCCTCAAAGTGGGTCAGTGACCCACTTTGAGGTCTCCAAAAAAACAACAACAACAACAACAAAAACAGTTGAGAACCACTGTGTCTAATCGGTGCTACCTATACATGCATCCATCTGGCTCCATTATCTTACTTGCACTGTGTCGTTTTCATGCCAGATCCCCTGTGCTCGCAGGATAAAGCCTCAATCTGATGTGTCACCAGGGGGACAGCGATGCTACTTAATATATTTTAAGGAAGATTAGGAATTAACAATTTTTTTGAGTCTGGTTTTTAGGACTGAACTCCTATAATTTCATCCCATTAAATACTGTATTTTGAGATCCTCGATATCCTCCATGATAAATAATTGATGATCAATAATAATAAAAAAAAAGTCAGTCAGCACCTAGGGAAAGACTGGCTTGCCTTTCCATATTTTTATTTTTATCAAGTATTTGCAATTTAAAACTTAATAAAATAGTCTAACAAAAGCAAAATATGTCACATTGTTCTTTAGACAATGACCACTGAACCCGCTGTGCTCATCCGTCCAGCGACTCATCTGTGTTCAGTCCCACCAGGAAATGGCAAACTGACCAGTAAACACAACACAGGTTAGAGATCTTGGTAAAAACAACCAAGTAAAACACACAAACTGCCAAAACTATGATGTCAATTTAAAAAAGCACATTGCCTGTTGCTACTTTAAGCACTAAAAATGCAGGTTTCCCATAAAAGTAGTCTCTAAAAACAACACAAAACTGGGTCTCTTATGATTTATTCAAAAATTATATTTATACATTATTTATTGTTTTTTTGGGGGGGCTGTACTGATGCTGTCAGTAAACTGAATGCTCAAGAAAAAAGCTGAAACTGTGATTTAAGTGATGCCGTTTTCATATTTGATCGCAGAAAGTTGATGAACAAAATGTAATAATGTCGTCATGTTTTTACACAGAAACAGGAAGTGATTCAGAAAGAACACTGAAAATAGTTTTCCAGAAAATCAACGATTGTGCAAATAACTAATACAGTATGACACTTACTTATTCCCCATGAAAATAAATCCTATTACTATTACAGATGTATACGATTGGATATTTTTTCAGATTAAAAAAAAGAAATACAGATCTTCAACTGGAAAGCATTTCTTGCAGGAATAGATGAGCTCTGACAAGTCTTCTCAAAAACATCAAGAATTTGATCCTGGTTCCACTTTGTTGAGACGCACCAGCAGCTCTTCAAGTTCTGACAAGATGTGAAAACGCTTTCACCTCCTGAAAGTATCTGATGATCAGAACTGCTTCTGTTTTTATGAGCTCAACTTCCTACAACGCAACGTTTAACGAAGCGAGTTTTGCCCATATATGATTATGTATTGAATAGTGTCTCATAAAAAAACGTCAGACCACATGAAATGTGACCATGATATGTCCAAAAACAACATGAATCCAGACGCAACTACTTTAAACTAATACTGTTCGTGGATGACAAAAAACTTTTCTCCAAAGTTATTGTCCTTTGTGTGTTACATAAACTTCTCCCATTTAGATCATTCAGAAAATTACAGAGTGAATCGATCAGCACCGACAAAGACTCTCTGACAGACAGAGCTGTTGTACTTTTTTGGTGCAGGCTCACAACAAGTACCGATACTTGAAGCAATAGGGAGATTAAATACCTAACAAAGAGAGAGGACAGGTGTTCGGTCCTCTGGGAAATAGCGATCCACTTATTAATGCATCAAGACCTACTTCACGTTCAATGAAGTGGACTGGTTACAACCAAGATAAAGCGCTCAACTTTAAACGAGGTTTTAATGTCGGAGTATCAGCAGAGTACTCCAAACGCAACACTTGAGTCTATTGTAGCTTTGTAAAGGGAGCGCTTGTATTGACTGTGATTTAGTCTTTTTCATTTGAAGTGGCAGCTACTGTGTTTCAGGAAAACAATATGCAACAGCCGTCTTTAATTATTTACTAGTAATAATAGTTTATGGTCAGGTTTCGGTCTGTACTTGATACAGTCCTCGGGGGTTTGATACACACTCAGCCATAGACATCCTCCAGAAAATCTTTCTGGAAACCTGAAACCTGATCCCTGATCCCTGAGATGAGAGGGACCCTCAGCTGAGGAACATTTTTGGCACAACCTCTCAATGACATCATCTTTTTGGTTTCTTCTCCTTCCCTCTAATCATCGTCTTTCTCTTAAGAACTTTGTAACCCACCTCATTTTGTAAGACTGGTAATACACTGATTACACTACTTTTACGTTCTGGCTTGTTGTTACTGTGTAACAGACGAGTATTGATGTTGAGAGACATGTTTATAGTTTTGTTCCTAGTTCCGCCTTTTGTTCACTTCTCACCCACCAATCGAAATGAATGAAATCACCGGAGGCTGGACTTCTTCATCTCTGCTTTCCATCTGTGATGGAAGATGGTGGATGTAATCAGCTTAACTACCTTATAAAGGAATATAAAAACCAGCAGGCCTCTTGCACTCATCAACATGGTAGTAACGAGGAGACTTCAAGATGAAAACAAGGCACACATTTGACATCAAACGTCCTGACAATCATCAGTGAAAAATGTGTTGCATATCAAATGTTACCTACTGTCTTTATATTGTCTTGCTGACGTGAGTTAAACATACTGTCTCATCCAAAGGCAAATACAGCTGCTGTTATAAAAATAGTGTTATCTCTTTTATGAGTAAAGCATTACGTCTGCAGCAGTTCAGTGCTTTGTGAACAGAACTAAATTTGGCTTAAATGCTGCATTACAGCAGTTTGAAGGTCATCATGGGAGCATTTATCAACATGTTTCAGGTTGTCCGTGACACACCTGCATTTATTTTTATTTTGTGGCTCAAGAATGGTTAAAAATGGACAATGACTAAGTGCATCTGCAACTTTCTCCAGGCAGTTATTCAATATGATTGTGTTTTTGGGTGTGAAATGATGCTGAATCTTTTCTGTGGCCTACCAGAGATAAAACACGGTAAGGTGAATGTTTAAGTAATGTCGATGTCTCGCAGTGTTTCCTCCTGTCTGGTTAGTCACTGTGTCAGTGACTGGTATGTTGTTGAAACTGTCCATTGTTCTGATGTTAATAGCGCACCCAGTTTCAGGGAAAGCGTGTCTAGGCCAGGGGTCACTAATGCAGAGACAAATAATGCGTTCGAATCCAATCTCACAGGTCACTGGTCATGCATGGCACACCAGTGTCGGGCTCCATCTCAGACTGCAGATGAAGGAATATCTGAACGGGCAACATTTCAAAACTGGCAATAACATGAGCGGCTGGACTCTGGGTCAAACTTCCACTCCAACAAGCCTGTCTGCTTGAACGGACATGCTATGTGATCTAGATCAACTATTTTCCAGACAGTCAGAAAAAACACTGCAATGTATCAAGCATTTCCCCACACCCTATTTGTATATGCAATATGTCCATCCATTCTTTATTCACAGATATGTTTCCTTCAACAATTCATTGAGAATAAAGTGCCAACAAACCCAGCTTCTTCAAACATGGCATCATGCTAGCCTCAGACTGAACCTTTTCATTATGAACTATTCTTAAACACAGCCTGCTTACGGTGGCCTTGTCTTGAGACTCACTGATGATCCCAAAACATAGATGGATGTTCTCACACATGACGGACACTACAAGACACTAAGATGATCCAAAACACCAGAACTAGGCTCTTTCTTGAAAGGAGACTCTCCAGCTTGAATGAGGGTCTTCCAGTAAGCAAGTTTTCGTTGGAGCTTTGGATTTCATCAATAAATTCTATACTCATTCAACAATGCTGCTACATACCATATATAAATTTGCCCTACTCCAAACATCTGGGAAAAAAAGGCAATATCATCTTATGCCCACCTCTAAGCTGTTTCTGTAATCCCGTCTCACACATGAGATTACTGCACATGATCTGCTCTTGATATCTCAAATTTAGAACCACTCACTCTGCTGAAACACTTTGGTGGCCCATATTCCTCTTTATTTTTGGCACATGAGACAATCAGCTGAACACACTCCATTCACCTCATAAATACGTTCATATGAACACAGTACTTGTTTCTTTACTCCTGGTTGTTATACGGTTGCTGCGATAGTGTGATTTTCTTTTTCTAGAGGTGACAACATACTGAAAAAAACAAAACAAAACAACTACTATGTTCTAAAACATTTAATCCAGTTTAGGGTTGAAGGGTTGTTGCACTGAAGTGGATCTCAATGAATGTGGGGTGAAGCAGTTCACCCCAGTCCATCATGTTCTCAACAACATGTAGTTCCACTCATTTAATTTTTTTTGAGGCGTCAACAGAGGTCTGTGTTGCAGCAGCCTGCAGAGCCACCCTGTCAGGCCAGGCCTCCTCACTGTGGGCACAAGCAACCTGATATGATCTGTAACTTCTCTATATTGTGGATTGCTGCTCTACCCGCTGCGATCTTTTCATCACACATGTTTGGCACGTTATCGACCTTCCCCGTGACAGCTTGCAGCAGTGGGTCACAAACAATGCAGACGGGAGAGATGCAGATGAAGGATTTAGGCTAAAGCTGGCTAGCTAAAACGCCGTTCATTCACGCATCGTATTGGGATGCAGTGATGATAGAGCTGGAGCAGCACACTAGGTTCTATCTGTTTCTGTGTTCAAGTATTTAAAAAAAAAAAAGGAGAAGAAGCATATGAATGACAGCTGCCACTCACCTACAGTCGCACACCTCCGCCAGGCTCTTTAGCTCCAGCCGCGCTAGCTCCGCTCGGACACCTCGTCCACTCACTCACACACTACACACACCGCAGCGGTGAAATGGGCCAACACCGCCCAGTTTTCTCGTCTTACCTCATATGGAAAGGCAGCTCGTTTCTCCCCTCGCGGCTGTCATCAACTTAAACAAGCGTGCTGCTCTGCGGAGCGCCGGAATGCTCACGGCCGCGTCGCTAGCCGCCTAGCCCCGGCCGGCTCCTTCCGCATTGCCATGCCTTATCGCTGCTGCCCATCAGCTGGCGGAGCGGCGCGGCGCGGCGCGGAGAGGCGAGCCGACCGGGAACACCACCCACTTTACGAGGTATACTCCTCCGCTGGAGTCCTGCTTTATTCCAGTCGCTAGCATGTGACAGAGCCGCACTTTTTTTTTGTTGCCACATTCCTCTCACAGAGTAACCGCAACATTTACAATTTCACGACTTTTCTCTAAGCGGAGACTTTTACCTTATTAGGTAACCTGTAGCAGTCTACCCCCTTCATAAAAACCAGAAAGGCATGCAGCCACCCTGTGATCAAGAGCTTACAACAGATTACTCAGGTACTCACCCTGTTCAGTGCAGCTTTCGGAGTGGATCTCCCTGTTTTTTACTTCCCCAGGTTTCTTTTGTTCTTCTTCCTCTTGGTTCAAGCTGTGTAAAGTTAGTCAGCGATGGCAACTTCTGTTACTCTCTTCCCCTTTCCAGCTAGTAGACCCTCCCCCTGTGCTGCTGCTGTACAGTCTGGAAAAGGAATGACACCATCCTTCCTAACAAGTTCTTTCTCGTTTGATTTTGGCTCAGGAGGACTTGTGTATGACTGTGTAAACAGCACCTCTCTCTCTCTCTCTCTCTCTCTCTCTCTCTCTCTCTCTCTCTCTCTCTCTCTCTCTCTCTCTCTCTCTCTCTCTCTCTCTCTCTCTCTCTCTCTCTCTCTCTCTCTCTCTGTGGGTTCATAAAGTGTCCAGTCAGATCCCTCCTCCTGCCTCCTGCCTGCTCTCCTTTCTCTCTGAATTCTTGCAGCATTCTTCATTCAATGACATCAACCCTGTTGCCTCTCCTTGTAAGGTCAGACGGAGGGAATGAGGGAGAAGGAGGGAGGGAGGGAGGGATAATGGGGCTAAAGGCTTGATTAGATGCAGGCACTGGAAGCGGTGTAGGGCTCAAGCCTGAGGAAGTACAGTGGCTGAAGAGAGTACGCCGTGGAGAATGCGTTCTGCCTGCTCTTTGGAGCTCTTTTCATGTCTATCTGCCACTTGCCTGAACAAGCGCCTCTCAGGATTTGATTATGAAAAAGAGTCTGCAGCTAGATTATTATATGTTTTGCACCACAGCGGCCAACATGCTTAGACTGCTTCCCTGTGCACACATGATTCTACATCCTCATTATGAGGATGTGCCTCTTGCATGACATAATCACTTTTTTGACTCACCCACATGGACTTCACACCCATGGCGACTCACGCTGCCCACGCCTACAAGTCTTATCACACTTTCAGGTACAGTGACGACATACTCTGAGCCAGAACGGTTACCAGACCGTCTACATCCTCAGCACTCAAGCTTGCATTCCTAGCTTCTATAAAATTGTAATGGCAGAAATAGTTTTGAGAATAAAGTTAAACTGAACACAGGGTGACCCAGTGATAGAGTGGTAAATGCTCACAACAAGAATGTCCCAAGTTTGAGGCCTGCTGGGGGGGCAGTTCAATGTAAAGTACAGTAAAAAGGGAGAACTAGAGTGGAATTTACTGGTATCCACTGACTCAGTGATTCCCAACCAGGTTGGCACATTAAAAGTGTTATTCATCTAAGAATAATAATGTTTAATAGTGTCCACAGTATGCACAAAGGTAAGCTCATAAAATAAGCAGCTAAAGAAGAAATGGCAGCGGGTCAGGCGAAAGAGAAAAATGAATCTGTCAAAAAAAAAAAAGTATCAAGAGAATTACTCAGAATATGGCTTTATTGAGCTAAATTCATCTCATGCAGTGAAAAACTGGCACTTGAGAGTTTGAAACTACAAACTAAAGTGGCGCCAATTTTACAAACACTCTGAGATGGAGCATCAGCCCAAAGAGAAAAGCAACTCATCCTTGCAGAATATATATATAAAGAAACTGTATTTCACATCGAGTGTGCTATGAGGTTCCTTTAAGTTTTTTGGTTTTAGTATTTCTACAGGGTGTGATGAGGGAGGGTCACACAGGTTCACGGGAGTAAAGATGTGGGTCCCTCAAGATGAAGGTGTGACTCATAGCACTCTCTTGAGATTACAACTAACCCACATATCTTCATGACGTTCAGGTTGAGACATGGCTGAGTTGCACTTCATTCAGGTTGTGAAACCAAAGCCACAGTTTCAGCGGAGTTTCTGCTGCATTCGAGCCTCTGCAGCAGCTGTTGTGTAACCTGTTGCTGCCTGATTCATGTCTGTGACCTGTGGGGAGTGGTCACTGGGGTCTGTGATAGCCTATTGTCCCACAAGGAATGTTTCCAGTCTCTCCTCATTTCCAGTGGGACAAAAAAATGTGTTGAATTTCCACTCAGAGCTTTTCCACAGCGACTGGCAAAATAATATGAACCCCCCCCCCCCCCTCCATCCTGGATTCCGGTTCTCAGGCGGCGGGGCGACACGTACGTGGAAGAAGAGGCCTCTGTTTGTGTGTCATTCTAAATCTCTTCCACTTCACAAGCTTTTCCTCTGTTTGGTGAGGGGAGAAGCTCACTGATATATGTACACCCTCTCTGGTTCCTATTTTTCCAGCTGCAGTGATTGGGTGGTGCCTTGGTGACTGGAGTTTGGCTCAGACAGCTAGAAGGCAGCTCTCGGGTCCAGTCGGTCTGAAGGTAAGACCAAAAAAAAAAAAAAAAAAGTGGGGGGAGAAAACAGGAGGCCGTCAGAATCAGAGCCAGACAGGCTGGAATGCAGCCAGACCTTGGAATGAACAGTTCCTCCCCCTCCCGTGTTAAACTCTTTCTTTCTGTAATACAACTTTTTTTTTTTTGGACCACTTCTTCTCTCCTGTTTCTCATTTTCTCATTTTATCTTCCTAGGCACTCTTATTTCCCTTCCTATCTTCATTTCCACTCCTCCCTCACCCCGTCCCGCTGTGCATGAATCAGTGCAAACTCATAATGCTTCAGTAATCATATCCGCTCCACTTAGATACCAGTCTCCCTTTTCTGCAACAACAGGAACTATTTTAAGTTTAACCTGAAAAACAGAAGAGACCCTATGAATTTTTCTTGTAGTTGCTGATCTCACACACAAATGTCTTTCATTTTTCCCTCAGTTTTGAACTACACCAAAAAATCCACAAACAGGTTTCCAGGCACTTCCTGGCTCAGCCCCATAGTCACATAAACTACGGAGACTTTCAAACTGATATAAGGCTTGTAAAAAGAGTAGCGTTCACAGATGTTAGAGCCCAATGTTCCTGGTAAAACTAGTTTTTACTAGTTTTGTGTTTTATAATAAGCAGGTGCTTTTCAACAGTAGAACTTTTCTCCTCTAAATTAGCATTTGAAAAAAGGTCAAGTGTGTCAAACTCATTCTCAGTTTATTAATGGGAATTCATTATAGATTGAAGTCCACAACCATCTTGAATTAAGACTAGAAAAACCGACAAACTGGCAGCTGATCTCAACTCAGTCACAGTAGAAAGTGAAAGATTATACTTTCAACAATACTGTAATAAAAACTAATCCTACCAGTGATAGAGTATCACTCCAGAACACATCAAAAGTAAAAGTAGATTACTCATTTATAACACTCTTGCAATGAACCCTGTCTACATGATAGCTGCACCATTCAAAAAACAGTCAGAACACATCAGAATAATGTTCTTTATTAATCCCAAAGGGAAATTATTTGTATTATTTGTAGAAAAATTGAGGATGGAACAGTGTCAGTAGTCATTCCTGTCTTTGGGGTCATCTGGTTGTTGCCTCATGAGGGCACATGTTGATTATTTCATGAATACCAAAGTAGCTCAAACCTCTCATATTTGGAGGCTCGCAGCTTGTATAAAAATGATGAAGAGAGTCTTACCCCCTCAGTGTGGTGCCTGCAATAAAAGTGCATGTAAATCTACAAAGTCGGGAGTCCAGATGTCCCCCAGGCAGTACAAGATCCTGCATACTCGTGACTGATCATGGTCTCCTCACTCAACACCCAGAGGAAAAACCACTCTGCAGCCCAACTGGCTTCCACTCAAAGCCAGCTCCAGACTGCAGTATAGGAGTCCCCCCAGCAGGTGTCAGACTGATACATAGAACTCTGCTGCATGATGCTGAAATGCCTGGAGGGCAGAAGACTCCCCTACACTCACTGACAGCAAGCAAATCAGCATCAGCCGGAGACGTGATGAAATACAGCAGGGTGGGTGAGGTGGAAAGCCATAAATTCTGACGTGATAACAGACTGAAAGACTTGGTGGGGACAGTGGACGCAAGAGAGGAAGCTGGACATGTGAGCATCTGCAAGGGTAAACAGTGCACCACTGATGGCAGTGGTCTAGACCAGGAGGGCTGGGATGCGAGAGAATGTAGGGTAATTGCTGGACAGGAGGGAAGAGAATTGTAAATAATAGAGAAGGATTGGGAACTCCTCATACGCACCGTGCTGCCTTGTGCAACTGTCGGGCTTTAGCACAAATGTCATGGAGGCAGGGACCATCACGCTCACACTGACATAAAATCCTCAAAATACTGTATGTGTACACCAGGATTCAAGATAGAAATGTTTATATCTCCCTTGCTACCATCCGCCCTCAGCCCCCTCCTCATAAACAAACCACACAATTGTTCCCTCCCATTTTTCCATCACCCTTTATCTTTTTCTCTGTCCTCTATTCACACTCCAGCATTCCTTTTATACATATGTCCTGTGCATATGTGAAATCCACTGCTGGCCAGCTGTCAAACGCCCCCTCCCTTTTTTTTCGCCCTTGAAGAACACACACACATCCTCTTCTTAAGTAACTTGATGACTTCTTGCGGGTTCAAACTGTTACATGTGGTTCCAATTAGCCCGCACAGTAACACACTCCAGCAGCAGTTTGATTCAGCCGGGGACGGGCTGCAAATAAAGATACATCGAAAGCAATGGACGGTAACCAAGTTAAGACAACGGGGAGGAGAAAACTCATCTCTTTCAGAGGAGTTTATCCACTCTGAGTGAGTTTCTTTCTCCAAGTGCCTTCGCCGACTTCAAAAGCAAATCATTTACATTCATCAACCCGAAACAACTTGAGAACGCCCAAACGTGAGTGTATAAAAGCTGCTTCTCGTTGTCCTACATGGTAACCAGGGGTTGACAGACAGATAGTGACAGGTACATGAAAGTCACTGATTACATGAATTATGTGTGTGTGGCTCTTCAGGGTGATATTGAACAGTAGCTGCTGCATTTACATTCAGTGCATCATCACCCCAGATAAGAAAACAAGGGAGGTGTCGACAGAAACATGGCAGAAGTAATCTGTGTCATGTGTTGCAAGTCGGCTTTCTTCCATCGTGCACGCTTTGTTAGCAAGCAGCCGGATATGTGTGAGAGTTATAAAGGAGATTACAAAAACAGTAAGACACAACATTTTCAAGCATTTCTTTCATTTGTTGAACCAGCCCATACTTATATGTGATGGCCACCAATTCATCCCCAGTCTCGATGACATTACTGTAGCTGTGTGGTATTTTGTCGGCATCTTAAAAAGGTCTGCAAGTTTTATGTGTTATACAAGCAAAAAAGGCACAGATGTGAGCAAAAATATACCCAAGCAAATGTAAATGGCTTTCCCTTGTAGAGCAGATTTTCACCACTTTGACAGTCTTAAGGAGCTTTGCACTGTTAGTCTCAACTCCCCTCTCATACTCACATCAATGCAAGGCCAGCACAGCAGTCTTGCAGAATTGAACCACCAACCCTTGGACTACAAAATGACCGATTGTCTCAACTGACCCACAGTTTAATAGGCAGATGTCTTTCCCAAGTTTAGAGAAAAATGTTAGTTTTACATTCATGACTTAGACTTTGTGGTTTGAGTATTTGAAGGAGAGATCATATGAAAACCTTCTCTTTCCAGGAGGAAGGTTTTCAGGTTTGGTTTGATTTCAATCATCTTTGGCCTGCAAATGATAAGACTTTTTTTTTAAAAAAAGCCTGTTTCTGTTTCACTAAACCCAATAGAATGTATATTTGTTTAGTGGCAGTTGCAGTTCAAAATCAATTTACTATGTAAGAGGGGAGAAAGCAGTAAAGTCTCCCATTTCAGTGAATCGAATTGCAGCAAAAAAAAAGCTAATCATCTAATCGTTGCAGCTCTACAGTATGTGACAGTTTTCATCTCAGTAATCGGATCTGATCCTCCCTTCAATAGAGAAGAAAACTGAACACGAATCGTATTGACAAGGAAAAGACTGGTGGAGCAAAATAGACACACCTAGATGAGCTAAAGATTTCAGGAAAATACATCAATCTCCATGAATTTATCAGCGTGAGACTGAATCTTTAAAAAAAAAAAAAAATTAGATGCTCAAAATGAGGAACTGGGTTTAGAAAGCTGGAGGGCGAGTGATGTTGACAACAATAGAGCCGGAGTGTTAGCTGCGGTTACACATATTGGGGGGAGTTGTGTATTTCCTTTACAACTTGGCTCTGGGTATGTAAGTAAAGACGAACCCCGCAGCCATCTACCCTGCCAGTGGAAAATCAACAGCGTGAGCTAACACTTTTCTATATATAAACACAGAGTGCAGAGATAGACTGGATTATGTATGATTTGTCATTTCTGTCAAAGTCACACATGAATTAGATGTTATACAATGCATAATCACCGTGGCCATTTATTTGCGTTCCAATATGTATTTAGCTTATTAACTGTGAGCGACAGCGTAATAGTTTTTCTTCTGCATTTGTGGAGCGCTTTTTATTCCTCGCAGTATTGTCTCCACACCTCTCTCGCACATGACTCCTCTCTTACTCGCTGTCCATCCCATCATCACTCCCCCCATCTGCCCATGTCCATTTCTCTCTGTTCCTCCTTCCATCTGTCCTCCTCTTTTTCCTCTCTCCCTTTTTTTTTTTTTTTTTTTTTTTTGACCGTGGGTAAAGTCAACGACACACACACGACTGACCGCACGCACACACACACAAACACACACAGACATGCACACACAGACAGCCTCTCACTGCCCAGACTGTGCCGGCATCTTTCGGGAAAACACTCACAGAAACAGCTCACATAAATTTGTAATCATCAAAGACTGAATAGCTGAACAGCTGACCACCAGACACAGAGGGAAGAAGGGAATGAGAAGAGTAAGAAAGACCAGTTTGGAAACCTTTTTTGGTTTCAAACTGAATGCAGACAGGTGCATTAAGAGGGAAGGTTTTTTTTTTTATTTATTATTTAGATGTGGGGAGGTTAGAAATTCACAGACAGTGTCCACAAAAAAAGAGAGAGAGAGACGTCATTAATGTTTTACTAAAAACGTGCGAGTGTGGCAGGGAATTAGGGAAAACGAGAGGGAACAAAAGCAGTGAATAAAGGGAAGATCGGGGGATGTGATGCAGAAAGCAAAGCATAAGCAAAGAGATGACTGGGGGCGGATCAATACGGAGAGATGACAGAGGAGGAGGTGGAGACTCAGCAGCAGCTTGACTGCGAAGGAAAACCCTCTGCTGCTTTTTTTTCTCCTCTGGATTGTTTAATATCGGCGTACAGGAGTGCAATTTTTGAGGGGGCTGGAGGAGGGGATGGAGGGATGGATGGTGGGAGACGGGGAGGGAGGGAGGGAGGGAGGATGTGGAGGATGACTGAGAGGGGAGAGGCACGAGGAAACCGCTGCAGTGCATTGTTAGGCTGAGCGCACACAGGAGAGGGAGACAGAGAGAGAATCCCCCATTTTAGCCCAACAATATTACAGCAGTGCAGAGATATCTTCAACAATGGCAGTCCGGCACTCTCGGCACTGAGCTATTGATCTTAGTGGTAGCGACCCAACACACACTATCACTCCAAACGTTGTGCTTTTCATATTTCTTATTTCTAGTGCTTGCACACTTATTATCTAATCCTACGAGGCGATGTCGCTCAAATTGTTAGAATGTCAACATTGCAGCAATTTCAATTGGATCTTATACAATTATTTGCATAGGTAAGATGGTAGTGTTGACATTAGTGACAGTGATACAGTCTGTTTAAAAACAGACATCTGTTTTTATAATTCCAATAATGCCTCACATCTTTATTTAGTCCTAATCTGTCTCCCTCAGGCATACTGACTTACTAACCGGATCTCTTCTAAGACACTGCACTGGAGAGAGAGAGAGAGACCGAGAGAGAGAGAGAGAGAGAGAGAGAGAGAGAGAGAGAGAGAGAGAGAGAGAGAGAGAGAGAGAGAGAGATTGAGCAAGCGCAGGAGGGCGAAGGGAAAAAGAGAGAGCACAGGAGAGCAAGAAAAAGAAGCCGGAGCTGAGAGAAAGAGAGAGTCGTAGGAGGGAGAAGGAGAATGCACGGTGTCTGGGTAACACTTCCACGCTTGTGTCCAGGGCCTTTGTGAATACACCATGGGATGCATCGGCTCCAGGAGACTGAGTAAGCACCGCTTCTCTACGCTGTCTTACTGCGGGCTAGAGGGAAGCTGGAAGGGGTGAGCGGCGGGGGGTGGGTGGAGTGGAGAGAGGACGGGGGTCCTGCAGGAGCAAGGGGTTTGGTGTAGAGACAGTTTTTCCTTAATGTGTTTATGTATGGGAGCCGTTTCCCTCCCTCTCACACTGATGTGTATGAGCAAGCTGTGGATGTATGGCCACAGAGGCGGCAAACACAGTTTACAGGCAAGATGTCAGAGGCAATATGTGTTAAAATGTGCTACTGTGGTGTGTGTATGTGTGTGTGTGTGCATGCATGTGTGTGTGTGTGTGTGTGTGTGTGTGGCTGCATCCCCCACCTCTCTGCACCCCTCCCTCCTCCCCCTCTCTCATCCCTTGATTTATGATGCTGTTTGGCAGTATGTATATGTGTGTGAGTGGGAGGCAGAGGGATGGAGAGGAGGGAGGCGGAGAGGGGAACGCTGTGATAGTGCTTATTCATAGGGAGGCATGGCTGGGAGAGGAAAAAAGCGGAAAAAAGAGGAACGGGATAATGCCATTGTCAGGGGCGTTTTCACAGTTTGTTATTATTTGCATGAATAATGGGGATACAGGGGGATAAGAGAGCGAGCAGCTGGGGGAGAATTTCAGCGCAGGAGGCAGGCGAGCGGGGACGGAAGGTAGACGTGCGGATAGTGATGGAGAGAGGGCAGAGAGGGAGGGGCAAATACATGTAGGCAAGCGTGTGTGGCATCGATGGGAGTTTTCAGGTGAGGACCCTCCTGTGTGAACTTGACATGTAAAACACACCAACAAACACACCGATGCACAGACGGGAGAAGGAGTTTAAAAAAAAAAAGAGATTATTTTAGGAGAGCTGCTGGGTGTTAAGGTGACTCTAATTTCTTGCAGCAGTGCATGTTCAGGTCCCTCACACTTGTTAGTGTGTTGCATGAATCACACTCAAAGATAAAAATAAGCACAGACTTCTTAAAGTGTTAATTATTAATCTGCCACTTTGTACATCATGCTCTTAAACATATTTATAGCATGTGGAGGAAGTCTCGTTTAGCATCTTTGGAGTCAGCAGGACAGTTCCAGGGGTCATAAATGGTTACAAGCAGGATTTCAGTTTAAAGTCTCCATCTTGTTGTCACTAAAATGCTTGATGTAAAAAAAAAAACCTTGGAAAAATATGTAGCAGATGCAAAGTGCGGAGAGGGGAAAATGACCTTTACTTGGCACAGTTAGGAAGGCAGATGTGAACTGAATAGAAACACTGGAGCAACTACATCCATGAAGACGACACTGTGTGACGCTTTGCATATCAGGAATCCTCTGTCAACACGCAGGGCAGGACTGAAGACCCCCGTGCGTTCAGTGACTCCAGCTGTTGGAAATAATGCGACTGAAGTCGACAGAAGGCTTTGGGAAGGTGCCACACTAATCTGATTGTAAGCCACCTGAATACTGATGCTCATTTTTACGCAAGTGATCACAGAAGCTTACGAATTCAATAAAGCCGTTCTAGTAATAGCAATTACATTTTTTTGAGTCAGAGATAAGTGATGAGGGGCTGCGATAAAGGAGAACATTTTTAAGTACACTGTAGGCTGTCAGTCCCATGTAGCAGAGATTATACATCTACTAAAGGGATGCTTTTCGTTCCCTTTGCAAATGTTATTCTGAGCTGTGTGCACAATAACCTCAACACAAACGTGTAAACAAACCATACTTAAGAGGAGAAAGACCAGGCGCTTTCGAGCAGCTTGTGTGTGCCTCAGTCTGAGTTTTTTCGGTTTTCGAAACCAAATCAGGAGCAGGGCTGCCGGTGGAGAGGCGTGGTTGTGTTTATCCTGGGTGAGAATGGCTTTAGTGTGTGCTATTGATCGGGCTTCTCAACTGCAGCCCACGCTGCCAAGCAGAGATCAACAGGAGGGAGCAGCAGAGCAGCTGGACTGCATCTATCCATACGGGAGTAACCCTGATGTAGCTGTCGATCCTCCGGTAACACTATCTCCCTCAACTCCATCATATCAGGGAGTGCGCTCCATTCTCAGGCTCCAATATCTGTTTACATCCGCACACACACCTATAGATGCTCTCCATTCTTCATAGAAACTATGCCGCTGATATATTTGTGCTCAGTGGGTTGATGGAGTATACTCAGGGTGCAATTTGAGATGAAAGCTGGAGCGGCGATGTACAAATCGGGGGCCACAAGCAAAATAAAGCGTAAGATCAAAATGTATGCTACACGCCTACTGGTTTCAGAGACATTTTTGAAGTAAATGCCTCTGATTATTGCTGACTGGCTTTAACAATCTACCATCATCAAATCTCTTTTCCTGCCTTTGGATCAGCCATTTATAACATATAATTCAACCAAAATGTACTACTTAGTGTGAGGAGGCAGGAGTGGTAAAGGGAATAAATCAGTTTTATCAATGCGTGGTGAAAATCGTTCTACAGATGAGGGGATGCATGGACCAGGAGCTGCTATTTTTGTAATAGTATGCAGTCTGTGCATATTCAAACAGAATGCATCTGCAAAACTTCTCAAACCCTCAGCCCACAGGAAGAAGCAAATGCTCCACTGTTGTTTGTTAACCATGATATAAAGATTGATTAGTTTGTGAATTCAGGGCTGAAAAACAGTAAAGATCAGAGTTCAGGTGAGCTCACTGTTTCTAAGACTTTCTTTTCCAGTGAAGTGTTCAGGCGTTTGCTGTCTTGGCAGTGTGAGCAGGTCCATGTCAGCGGCTGTTTTGCGATCTGTTTGAAAGGACAGGGAAGGAATGTGTGGAGCTTGACCCTGTTAACCGCTCACCGTCAAATGTCAGTGCGTTAGGTGAAAACAGAGAGGGATGCACAGCTGGTGAAATATCTGCATCCATCTATCACCTGTTCAGATAGCGAAGGCCTTCAGATGCTCTGAACGGGCGGCGCGCAGCTTCCTTCACCCCATCAGAAGTGAGAGGTTCTGACACCCGAAACATAAAAACCTACAACCACTTCTGCTTTTGAATAAGCATGTGTGCAGTACATATGTTGATCAAGTCTGCAACACTTAGATTAAATCTAGCCACAGTCTTACTGTAATTCTAGTACAACAGTAAGATGCAGATCCCATTTGTACATTCCTATAATGCTATTAGTAATCACTAAACCGACCCATTAGAAGCTTTCTCCTATGTTCACTTACAGCCTGTGCTGTTTCCGCGGCCACTCAAAGCATTAATCTTCATATAATTTAGGGCACTGCCTGCGACTCCCATGTTCTGTCCTGCCCATACTGGTGGAATTATAGGTGTGAATGTGGGACAGTACGACCAATCTCACCAGTGTGTGTGTTCATTTCAGCAGTGTGTAAGTTCACACTTGCCTGTGGGTTCTCTCACTTCAATATAAGAAGAAATAAAATTGTACTTCTTTATTCTGTCCTCTAGCTTTTGGTGGCTACGTCAAGTCTTTCACTCTGTGGAGAGGGTTCCTAAGACTTTTTAATTTTCCACTGTCGTCATTAATATCAGACACATCCTCTCTGTTAGATTGTTCTTCTCCACACCTGGCTCTTCATTGCAATCAGTCAAGTATTCATCAAAATTGCCATCAAATTCAGTGGTGCAAAACAAAAAATATCTTTCTGCAGTTTTTACCATGAAAAAGAGTCACGCTGTTCCTGTTTACATTTCTTTCAGCTTGAGTTTTATTTCCTATAATGTGGCCAGGTGACCCCCCTCCCCTCCCCTCCCCTCCCCCTCCCCTCCCCTCCCCTCCCCCTCCACAGTGGAAGCTCTGCCGTGCCTTTCGGCATACTCCACGTCTTCACTCGCTCTACATTCAGTTTGGCAAGATGCCACTGCTGACACATAGTTGACTGATTCAATAAGCACTAATATGGAGTTCTGCAGTTGACTAAGTGGGACTGTTTGTGGGGCTGCGCATGCTGAGGGCTCAGTATCAAGCCTCACTGCTTTTCCGTCCTGGAGGAGACTGATGTGCGTTTGGAGCAAAGAGCGTAAAGTGTCAAGCGCCGACATGGCGTTGTCATTTTCATTACTCTACTCTCTTCTTCTCTGATCATGATAAATCATACTTCTGCTTTTTATTTAATTTCTGTTAATTTAGACTTTCCAACTGCTGCCTTTTGAACATAAACCAAAGGTTTGAAGAAAATCTTGATGGCATATTAAATAAAGTAAAATCGCTCTCAGGCCTATACTTAGGTCATATAGCGAATAGCTGCAGCGTTTTGCTTATGTGTGTGCATCTGTTTGTTCATGTGCAAGTATATGTTCATACATGGACCCGCAAATGACCTCCTGTTTACATGAGTCTCTTGTGGAATCATGCTCTATATTTATATCATGTGTGGGTGTGAATGTGGTGAATGCACCACTGTTGTTTCCACACTTTAATCCATCACTGTGTGTGTTTGTGTGTGTGTGTGTGTGTGTGTGTTGCAGAGAGGGATTCCCTGTCATTAAATTAAAAACCAAACACCCCAGCTACACCATGTCTTTACACACACACACACACAAACACACCCACACACAAACACAGACATGCAGTCAACATCTGACACCACGTCCCAGATTTGCCAGTTTGCAGTCCGCCTGTAAACTGGTGAATCTGGTGGAGGCAGTGACTGATTGATTGGCTCTCATCCAGGCTGGAAAAGCCTTGCGCACGGGAACACAGTCAAGGTGAATGACTCCATGATGTAGTACCTCACAAGACACAGTGGAACCCGATGACCCTTGCCTGCTTGCATGTGTGTCAGCATATGTGTGTGTATGTGCTCAAACAGTCAAGGACTCAAGCGTAGCACAGACCTGCAGATTTATGCTCAAGTGCATTTACAACATTTCTATAATGTAAATTCTTATGGTCGGTGTGTCTGTTACATTAAAACAAGCTCAGATTGCTGTGTGGGGGAGTTGATCAACATATAGGTTGTGTGTATGCATGCCCTTGCACATATAGCATTCTGAGCTTGAGTGTGTATGTGGCTGATAAGAAGTGCAAGGCCTGTGTGTGGGCACATGATGGCAGGCCTTTCTTTGAACAATGTGACTCAACCACAGAGTGAGTTATGAAATTGAAGCATAATGCTGTGAATCCGAAAATTCCATCTCTACGATTTGATCTGTGTGTGTGTGTGTGTGTGTGTGTGTGTGTGCACACACATGTGTTCATGTACATGTGGGCGGAGAGGTGGAAGGTGGAAGTGTCTTTTTGAATTGATGTGCGTTTGTGGATGCACTCAGTATTAATGTGCAACCAGCAGTGATTGTGTCACTCCTATCTCCAGCTACTAACACCCGATAAAAAAGAGGCCATGTTCTTAAAGAAAGGAAATCCCCTTTGAATATCAAAGAACACGAATATAAAGATTTTCTTCATGCAAAGAGCGATCAGCTGTGCACTTAGCTGCTTCAATTTCTCCTCCAGTGTAGATTTACATCCATTTATCCAACCTGAACTGGATAATGGGTTTTTTTTTTTTCCCATTTGACTTTTAAATATTCATTTTATATTTTTGCAGGATGTGTGGATGTTTGTGTCAGCTGGAAAACTGAAAAGCTGCCAATTTTTTTCCAAAACTCTCTGTGCTGTTGTTTTTAGCTACCTCTCTCCACCCACAGATGACTGCTACGTTATTTACCTTGTCTGTGATTGAGAAGCTGTGCAAGAGGGCCTGTCCATGCCTAAACAGATTAATGAGGCATTCCAGGCAAAGCCGCTTCATCTGGGTGTGCCATTACACCAAATTAATGGCAGTCACTCATGCTGTGTTTGAATTTTCTCTCGACATCCAGAGACTAACTTAGCTCAGTTTCTTCTGCCGAACTCTCCCAACCATCTGGGCTCTGGTCCTCAGCTGTGTTCGTGCTGAACTCCGTGGCTCAGTAACCCAGCATCTGCACAGATCACTGCACGAGGGATGCTTTCCAAGCCGGTGTCCCATCGTGGCAACCAGCCTCACTGCAGCTGTCATGGTAAACAAGCACCAAGCCCCCTGGTTCCTCGCTGCTTTTTGCTGCAGGGTACTGGGTGTAAAAAAAGGCAGATGACACTTAAAGGCTTCCCACTTCACCGGGAGCCGTCAAGCCACTACAGCCAGAGTGGGAGTTGACAATGCAGCCGCTGCAGATCTTCCTCTGTTCGTTACGCACGGTCGCATCCCTCCCTCTTTTTGCCTCTTCGATTCCTCCACCCTCCCTCCCTCCCTCACCGCCGCTCAGTCCTTCCCCTCGACTGAGCTAAGCCCGGCTCCCCTACGACCGCAGGGGGGTATCCAACGCCGCACCGCTGTGTGTGCGGGGGAGGGGGGGGGTAGAGCGCCAGGGGAAGAAAAGCTGGCTCAGAGCTCTGGTCATGTGCTCTGTTGTTGTTGCTGTTCCTTCAAGGAGGCGTCCTGCCTACCTCCTCAGAAGCAGAATAACGCATTCGCTTACTGCGCCGTCGAGAGGCTGAGAGCCTGAGAGCATCACCTCCCCGACCGCGGGAATACGGCGCGTGCCACGGCTCGAGAAATCACTGGGATGCTGGGTTATGACCCATCATCTGTGGAGATATTCTGAGAACTGCAAACGGCTCTGACTAATCACGGCACAATACGTAGACAGGGAAAGTACACTTTGATGTTATCTCATCTGAAGATGATGTGCACAGATTTCAGATGGTATACTCTGCATAAGTGTCGTCCATGTTTCTTTTCCACTGCTGAGTGATGTGTGTGTGTGTGTGTGTGTGTGTGTGTGTGTGTGTGTGTGTGTGTGTGTGTGAGTGTGTACGTGCATGCATGCATGGACGCGTATCCTTAAAACTCTTGAGCTATACAGTGATTGATGTGTGTGTAGAGTGGCTGTTAATCTGCTAACTGGCCAAATGGGGCCATGAGATGCAAAAGAGGAGAAACACTGAAAAAAGCTAAAGAAGGAAGGGACAGGAGGAGAGGGAGACCGGCGTGCTATGAGTCTCTCTGCATTATGTTGCTGGAAACCAGATGCATGTGGGTGTTTATGTTCATGTATAGCTTGTGTTTACAGGGCAGATTTTTAACCCAGATGGGGGGAGAATCTGGGACGCTCTCTCCCGCCCAGACAGAAACGAGACGTCCCTCTGTCTGACTGATACAAGCCAATAAGTAACCACCTCACACCACGGTCCACAGTGCCAAAAATCAAACGCGCCTGACTAATCCTTCTCAGGTCACTCAGAGTTCATTTGTAATCGTGAAAGTCGTGCTAGAATATAAATGTGACCGTCCTCTCTGAAAATAGAAGTCCCTGATTGTCTGCATTTTTGCTGTTTGTCCATCGTGGTGTGTTAAACATCACAGCATGCCAGAAGTGTCAAACTCCATTAGTCTAAAAGGCCACACGTGTTTTAATCTGATCTGCGTGTGGCCAGAGCTGTGAAAAGATCTCAACCGAAGACAACAACACATTTAAAATGTTTCATTGCAAAGTATACTCTTAAAATATTTGAATTTAAATGGTAAATGGATTTCACTAGTATTTTTACTTTAGTTAGCTTTATTTTACCTCCACATGGACTGTGGGAAATCTGTGCCTAAATCTGTAACCTTGCAAAGCCTGCTCTACCAACTGAGCCACAGCTTCCCCTTCATTTTTCACGAAACTTGACGAGATACCTATCTTCCTTGAGAAAATAAATTATTAAAGAGAAATGCTTTTCTTGAGTGGATTCAGTGCAGTATAAATCCCGTTACTCCCTTGCTCATGCAAATTCATGCTAATGCATTTTCCTGAGCAATGAGATTCCAGCTTTACCAGCGGTTTTCGTCGTCAAGGCAGAATGTTGATAGAAGTTACTTATATTGAAATATTGCAGCCAATGTTTTCTTTGTACTTTTGAAACTCTCCAAGGTCATCCCACAAGACGTGTGTTTGATGCAGCTGCCGTAGAGTTGTGCACATTTAGATGTATATCAACGAAAAGTATAATCATGCCTATTAGCAGTACCAAATGCTACAAAATATTGATATCCATCGATCCATTTCTGTGGGATTGATTAATTAGATTAAAGGTTTTTGCAAGAAATCAGATTTGTGCCCAGTAAAACTTAATTGTACAGATGTGTACATCTTGCTTGTCTTCAGTACAGACATGTCCTTTTAGCTCTCTGCATTTCATTTTGCTTTTGCTCTTCTGTTTTACTCTTTTTTTCCCCTTCTTTTTATATATCTCTGCCTGAGAGCTTTTTAAATAAATACTTTTATTGACAGAAACATCCTTAGTGAAACTGATGAGAGGAACAACTACTTTAGAAAAGGAAAAGTGGAAGTTCAGAGATTTTTGGAAGACCTGATAGATGGTCAGACATGCAGTTTATGAGACACTGTGATTTAGCCATGTAGTCACTAAATGATTCTCTTTTCAGAATTACTGATATCCTTGACATTTCCCCATTTTTCAAGCAACTTTGATAAAAATATGTTTGGTTGCTGTCCAAGATCTACTCACAGGATTATCGATAAAGAGATAATTATTGACTTTGCAGGCTGGTTGGTGTTTACTCTAAGTAGTTTGGTGCTTTCCGCAGTCTACAAACAGGAACATCCCAGGCTGGGACATCAGGTTAAAGTCAGTCCACATAAACAAACACACTGCGTGTTCCGACAAATTGAATTCAGCACATAAGATCAGTGCAGGGACCCGTTGTTGTAAATTCATCATTGGAATGTATAACCAAAAAACTATTTATAACTTTATGCACCCTCTGTGAAACGTCCGGAGGTGTGAAGGGAAACAAAAGTGATGCTAACTTTAGAAGATTCCCACAAAGTGGGTTGAGGGAAACTAGGTCGAACAAAACAGGAAAATAAAACATTCGATCCCTCCTGGAAGCGGCAGCTTAAGTGCATCCACAGATGATATTAATGCACATGTAGCCTTTACAAAAGGAAAATACCCTGTGAGTAAACAGTATAAAACACAAGTGAAGTAGGGTGGTGTGATTTGTGATTTTCATGCTGTGATCTGTATCGAGTAAGAAGGGGCAATTTCTGGAACGAAGCCTGTCCCTCGTCTCCTGCCCTCGCAGTGATCTGATGTGACTGGATGGAGTTCAGAGGGAAGGGTAATATCTATGAGCCCAACAGAGACAGAGCGGAGCTGATGTTTCTGAATCACTGGGTCAGTGGGTCACAGACATCACTGGACATCCACAGAGCTTACAACTCTCCGTGCTTCTCAGAACTCCCGAGGAATCGCTCATGATTGCCAAATGCAGCTGTGAGAAACGTGGCTGGCTCAGCAAACACACACACACAGACATACACACACACACAGAGTGCTGATGGGTAGCGAGCCCCTCAGAGAGTTGCACACAGAGAGCGCAGACCCTCTGAGAGGAGCACCTAGAGACTAAAGCCATGTTTAAACTCCATTACCAGTGCACACTCTCTAATTAAAGCGATGTTTTAATTAGGATTTGGACAGCCAGGAAATATCAGGGATAATACTGTTCATTTATCCAGCGGAGAGTGCGTATTTCAAATGAATCCCATCTACACTGCAGGTAAAATGACCTGCCATTTGATTTAAATACTGTAATATCAGGTCAGAATTACATGTAATTCACTTTGTTTTCAAATTAATTTTAATTTAGAGGATATTTCAACATTTACAGAGAAAAACAAAATACAGATAGTTTCTTCATGTGTGAAGCATTTATGACTTTGAATGACTTGTTTATTTTTTATTTCCTTTATTTTATTAAAAAAGCACAAGCATGTTTAAAAAAAATTAACTCTCTGAACACAGTTATTAACAAATGTGAGCACTGATCGATCAGGAGACAGCCTGAACTTTAGAATTGTGAAGCATATTCTTTAAGAAAGGCAGAAAATGCAAAAGGAGGTAATAAATAGACTAATAAAATCAAAATCAGTAGAATGAAACAAGGAAGGCAGAATCAACCAGCAGCATAATATAATGTCTGATTATGGGTTTTTCTGTCCAAGAGAAACATCTTCAGGTGTCAGTCACAAGGGATTATCAACATATAATAAGTTAAAAATGTACAAGAAATCAATGTACTACAAGTAAAGGTTTTACATTTCTAACCCCATGTACAAAGATGTTTGAGAGCAATTTGCAGTATACATACATATATATATGAAAAATTATGAATAGATCACAGGTCAAAACACTGGCCTAAAATGGAGTGAAATATACAATACGATCTACTATAACATAGAATTAAATTTAACAATTGCAACATTTTCACTTAAAAAGCGTTCTCTTTGTAAATCTCAACCGCTAATTCTTAATGTTGACAAAAAGCATGCGTTGTCTGTCCATTTCATAGAGATTCAAGTGATTCTACAGATGTATCGGTCGCTCACAGGCACTATCGTGTTGTGAAATGAATCTTTGATCATCTTGAGACTGTACAAATAAAACTGAATATAAAGAGAACTAGGGAAAAGGTGTAACACAAAGATAAGACCTATGAGACGGTGGGTGGGCTTTATGTAATTAACACTGAGCACTCTCATCCTGAATGCAAAAATTATAAATTTATGTCAGACGAAGTTTGTGAAGTTTTAGAGGTGGGGTAAAGATTGTCGTCTACGATTCCTGTGCTTGGTTTAGCAACAATAGAGCTATGAGAGCAGGGAGTCATTCCAGGATGGCATTGAGAAGAGTTAAACATTTTTTTTGTGGCTGCTGATCTATTTGTAGTTCTATTCGTTTGGATTTCAAAACTTGCTGAGTCTGTGTGAGGCTGCTGCACGACTCAACGTGACCTTTGACCTTTTTGCATGTCAACACCAGAGCTTGGAGTTTGTTCCCAGGTGACAGTGAGCAGAAATGTTTATTATCCTTGAGCTTTTTTTTTTTTTGTGCTGCTCTTAAAGGGTGTTCGCATGTGCTTTTTTCTCACAATTCAACAGATAATACTGACTGAAGACTGTTGAATGTCGAGCATAAAAGATGAAAAATGAAACAGAACCGTGAGATAAAAGCTTCACTGACAGTAGCTCATGGAGCGTGTTGTGTTTTCTGTGCAAACTGTAAAACAGTTGCCTCTCACAAAATTAACATTTCCTTCTCCCGTCTTTCTCTCTGTTCGTCCTTCTGTCTCTCCTCCTTTGTTCCACTCTCAGCGGCAGACGGTGTGCCGGTCCAAAAGGATGGAGAGCAGGTAGGTGTTCAGCAGCTCCTCTGGCTGGTCCGTCCCGTCGGCCCCCTCTGACAGTGGACTTCACCGCTTCACGCGAGGAGCTGACGCAGTCGAGCAGCGGTTTCCCCGGCAGCCACGGGGAGAGCGACAGCAGCTCGCCCCGCTCGCTCCATCAGACCTCACGGCGCTGACGCTAGCAGATTAGTGGAAGTAGCTCGTGTCTTGTCAGTGTCCGTCGCGCTCCTTCCACTACACCTTCCTGCCCGAGACGGGGAGGCGTAGCTGGAAGACTGATCAGCCGCTGGTTGGCTTGTTATTCGCCTGACAGATTCGCCGCTCAGTGCTGGTTCAAAGTAGACCAGCAGGCATCGCTTTCACTCCTCCTCTGACTTTTTGAACATCATTATTATTGTACTCCTCTCCTCTCCCCTCCTCTCCTCTCATCCCCTCCACCCTGATCCCGTTATCCCGCCCTCTAAAGCCGATCCCTCTGAGACACGACACTGGAGATGGAACCATTTTGGACTAAAGTGTAGAGAGCTCTGCTTTTCCACCAAATGCACTGTGGACTGATTGCATCATTTATTTATAAATTGTGCCCCAGAATGCCCTTCGGTCCTGCGGAAAAAAGGACGCAGCCTCATACACACACACACACACACATACACACTCGCACACACACATATATCAGCGTTGTCAAGTCTTTTGGAAAAGAGCTAAGGAACGCTCCTTCAAGGGGGCCGAAGGTTTACCGCTCAAGTGTGTTAAATCTCTCATCACACCCATTTGTGCGACAGGAAGAAAGAAAGTGAGGAAGGAGCATTCAGAGCGGGCGAGAGAGGCAGTCGGAGCAAGGAATAGAATTACAAGAAAGAAAAAAAGAAGAGAAGAAAGGGACGGGAAGAGACTGATATTGATTCCCAGAAGTCCTCTGAATACATGCTGTGTGCAGACTGACACTACCCAGGTCTCCTGTTATCACTTTATATTTAATGTCCTCTTTACATGTACTTTGTGGACCAGGCATTGTCATTAACAAAGTGCATTTAATCACGTGATTTGTTGACCATTTTCTGTTCTCTAGCATCAGAGAGGGTGCAGAGGCAGAGGATTTATTTCAATGTGTTGGCCTATCCTGCTTGATTCATTGAGTCTTTATCTGACTGAAGTTTTTCCAAGTTATAATCTCTCTCTGCGACTGAGTTTTTAAAATACCAGCCGCCTAACTGTACTCTGTAGTGATGAGCCATGTTTTATTAATGAAGACAAAAATTAGGATATGGTTCTTGTTGGAGAAATAACAAATCGGCCACAGAGTTTTGCACTTTCCAAATAAAGCAAGTTCTTTTTTTTAATTCCACTTCGATTCAGAGAAATGAGGAGCTACACTGTATTTTCAAGCCCATCCTACCTACATTATATCATATTATATAGTTGCTGGAGATAAATGGAGATTTAAAAAAACATAAAAAAGTCTGAATAAATTCACTTCATTCCATGCTTTTAATATGAACCATGAAAATGTTGAACACTTCCAACCATGGATAATTGAGGGGCCGGTCTGATTACACAGGGGAGGGTCCTTCTCACAATTCTTCAGCAATAAGCAGACTTAATTCTGCATGCATCTTCACAAAAATAGTTCCGACAAGTTCCTGGTGTCACTTCAAGAAAATAATCCATATTCCGTGAAGTACCAAACTTTTGTTAATGAAGCACTGGAATCCTTATGCATCCATTCACAATATTCGAAGTGACTGGCCAGAATAAATTCACTGGTCTTTCTTCATCCGGCATCCGTTCTGTTCAGCAGGTGAAAGTATTTCCACGCTGCCAGTAACTCGCCAGTGTTCCCAGTGTCGTGAGCGTCAGGCCAGCTGATAGAGAGAAATGGTGCTGCAGAGGTGCCTGCTTATCTGCGTTGTCCTCTGCATCTGCCCTCTCCATAGTGCCTACCACACACACACACACACACACACGCACACGCACACACACATTTTTCCGCTGGCTTTCAAGTGTTTTTGGCAGCACATGTGACTGAAGAGGAAACTCATTCATCCGAAGCATATTCACTCTGCTATACATAACTGAGCAAATATAAACTGATCCCTGTTTAATCCCCTCCCGTCTCTCTGCCATTCTGGTCCTTGACTGTTGCCTCTCTTTGTTTCTGGAAAGTCCTGTCTATCTTTCTCTCTATTTTTCCTCTTCCCTTCACTTAATTTCTCCCCCCTGCATGCGCGATGCGCGACCGATCCTCTGTCCCTCTCCCATCCCGATGCACGTCAATATCCGTCCTGTCACGCTCTTATTCTTTCCCGCTCCTTCTTTCCCCATCCCTCTCTCCTCCTCTTTCTCTTCTCAGCATGGACGTTCAGAATTTTCATGGGAAGGAATCAATGTAAGTGTCGTGGCATCATTCCTTCATCCACTCTTCCTCCTTTCCCTATCCTTTTGTTTCCTTCACCTGTTTTGTTTTCAGTCACCCTTCTAGAGATCAGGCCTTTCTCCCTCACAGCCTCCCCTCCCCACCTCTTCAGCTTTGTAGTCGGTCTTGCGGTTTTGTGGTGCGGGTGCACGGTAGTGAGCACAATCACAAAAAACACCTATTAGTGCGATTTTAAAAAAAGCACGCTGTAAATTTTGAGTCAGGATTTTCTTGATGCAAAATGTTTGTGTCTTTTTGTCTTAACCTGACGTCTCCACCACCTCTCCTCTTCACTCACACACCGTCTCGATGTCTCCGTGCGCCCTGTCACACCATCCATGCTGTCTTTTTCTCCATGCTCTCCCCCCCTCCCTCCCTCCTCCATTCCTCTGTCTTCCCCCCCCTTCCAGCTGTCTATGGAAGACACCACATCGATCTTGCCCCGGCTCAAGAGGAACTCAAACGCCTATGGCATCGGGGCTCTGGCTAAGTCTTCTCTGTCAGGTGTGTCAGGTGTGTGTCTGTGATGTAAACTGGTAAATGACCCCATGTTGGCTCCGCCCTCTGCGGGCGCTGGAGTCAGCATGGTACCCTCAACGGGTTCCCCTGAATCACTTCCTCCCCGCACTCTAATATCAGTCAATGGCTCCCCGCGAGCCATTGGCGGCAAAGAATCCACAACAACGCACGACACACGCACGACACGCACACGCACACACACACACACACCACGCATCACCATGCAGCTTGTTGCTCTGAGGAGAAGGTGAGTGGGAAGTGTAGTGTATTTATGTTAAGTGGTTGTGACTTCGTGGCGTGCCCAACAAGAATCAGTCTGGGTGTGTAAAGTGTTGTGTTGAACACAGTAAAGTGCAGTGTAGTGAAGTGCAGTGTTTCCTTTTTTTTTCTATGGAGTCCAGCTGTTGTGTGCAGTGTAGTACATTTGGGTGCAGTGAAATGTTTGGCAGTGTAGTGTAACGAAGCGCAGCAGCTGCACTGTGTTGTGTGGTACTAATTTGTCTTATAATTTATTCATAAATTTCATCTTCGTGCACCACCATCAGAGAGCGTCACAGCCAGGGATTTACAGTATGTGTCATCATATGTTGGCCACATGAAATATTGAGCAGCCTTTATGCAACTCGGAGTTGTTATTAGCGCGGTGGCTTGAAATGATTGCCTTCTGTGAAGAGAGATGAAGTTCAGCAGCTCCGATTCGAGTTCTCGGGCGAACGGGAACGGGAATAAGAGAGGCGGTTTCTTGCTTAGCCAGCGCAGGCGAGCAGAGGTGTGAAAAAGTGATCATGTCAACAAGCCAACCCCTCATTACTCACGCCACACGGCCACGTCACCCCAATTAACCCGCTCCGTCCCATGATGCACTTTTGTCAGACAAGACACATCCATCGCCTCCTCTCCTCCCAGTACGGCCAACAGGTGACGGCTCAGTCTCATTAAACACACAACCATTGTCGCCCGGCTATTTATATAATCATTGTCACAACTCCCTCTTCCATCTGCGGGGATTTGAATAGTAGGATTTGACTGATAAGGCTTTTTTACTCATCTTACACTTTTGTGAACGCCACCGACGCTACATTAAGAAAATACAACGGTTCTGTTTCAAACATGCAGGAAATGCATCATTAATTGATGCTTACTAAATCGACACCTTCTGGATGTGTCTTATTAAGTTGAAATTAACATTATTTTCAGTTCATATTCATTGGTTTGGTCTGCAGTTGTCACTCTGGAGTGTCAAAATAATATAAAAGGTGTTGAGGCTGGAAAAAAGACTCAAACCACCTCCAGTCATCTTCTGTGATATTGTGAGTTGAAGATGTTCCAAGACAGAAGCAACTCAGATTAATTTATACGGCAGCAATTAGAACATAATCTTCTTATAGCACTTTGCACGTAAATAAAATACGCATTAGCATATAGACAACAGTGGGCAGGAAAAACTGCCTTTTACCAAAAGGAGATCTCCTGCAGATCCAAACTCAGGTCATCTGTTTTCACCTGTTAAGGTATAGAAAGATAGAAAACCAATATAGTGAGTTATTAAGCTACAGGACATAAATCAACAAACAGCAGCTAATAAAGACGTCGCAGGGAGGAAGCACTGATTCCAAACTTTCAGTTCTTCACCCAGAGATCCTGCAGGAATGTATGGATGTGGGGACAGAAAGGAGAGATGACAGATTAGACGAGAGCCTCATTCAGGTAGTGTAATGGTGACGTTGTATAGTGGGTGAACGGGGGGAGAGACTGAAGGCATCAGAGAAGGTCTCCCTGCCGTGTAAACCTTTAGCAGCTTAACTACAAACTGTCCCAAGAGGCCCGAAGCAGCGGTAACTATTGGCTTTATCAAGAGAGGAAAGTCCACTCCTCAATGAAGAGTGTGTGTTACTGAAATTGCAATACTGACCATCCAGTGACAGTATTATAGTCCATCAGCTGTAAAAGCGGTTTATCAGTCCTATCTTACTACATTTCCATATTTTCATGGGCCATCACAACCTCCATTACTCAGCAGCATATAAACTTGATTCTAACAGATCTACTGTTTGTGTTTCTTCTTTCCTTCCGTTTGTCCTTCTCCTCCTCCCATAACCCGATTTACCAACAACAAACTCATCTTCCCACCCTCTTCTACTACTTCCCTCAAATTCTGCTATCTCAACCTTTCAATCTTCCTCTTTTCCTCCTTCTGTCACATCCTCCCATCTTGTTTCTTTTTATTTTTCCCTCCTCCCATCTCATCCCCCTCTCCTCCCTCATCGTCCCGCGTTCCTCGGCGAGCAGGAGTCACACGGACCATGAAAGAAAGAGTGACGAAGCCCACAGCCATGGCCCAGGGTCGCGTCGCTCACATGATCGAATGGCAAAACTGGGGCATGTCGACAGTGGGCGCGGGCGGAGTGCCCCAGGCCCGCATCAGCACCCAGGAGCGGGAAAAGGAGCGGCGGCTGGAGAACGACGCCTACAGCGACCTCAGCGATGGGGAGAAGGAGGCCCGTTTTGCTGCAGGTCGGACACAGCCGGAGAGGGGCGGGGCCACGGAGCCTCTTAACCGTCATCAGCAGAATTATGAGCTCATGACTTCACTTGTTTGGATTTATGCCAGATATTCAGCCAATTCACAGGATGCGGCTCCTGGCTGTGAGTCTGACTCATCCTCTGGATTGTGACCCCAGGTATCCTGCAGCAGTTCGCTATCTCAGAGGCAACGCTCCTGGCGTGGTCATCGATGGACGGCGAGAGCCCGCGGTCGGGATCAAACCAGGGCAGCGTGGCTCACCTGAGCGAGGTCAACCAGGAGAGCATCACCAGTCGAGGTAAGAACTTTAAAGAAGCAGGTTACATCTGTCTTGAACAGTCGATCAGGCAGACAAACATATTTGGTGACAGTTGCATTTCCTGCGTATCCCCCAATGAATTAAATTACTAAATGCACAACAGTCTTTCAAAATGCGATTGAATAGTTATCCCCAGCGTTAACATCGTTCCTGCTGTTATGTTTACTGGGCAGCATTTGGTGAAGCGTGACTTCCTCCCAGTCAATGCTTTTTATTGATTTGATTCACTTAGAATAAAAACAGTGCTTTTTCACATCGTTCTGCAATGTTACAACAGTCCGTGTTGCAGAGAAATACAGTACGAAATAAATCCAATTCAGGAAATGTTTATCCTAAAAATGCCCACTTTAAGTCTTATCTGCAGCTTTCACTTCAGATAAATGTAGTAGACGAGTGATTATTCACACTTCAAAGTCTTGAAATATCCTTTGAAATTTGCTGTCCAAGTATTTTAATGAGTGGCCCTGATGAGCCATTTAGGGACCTCTTCTCATATCAGCTTAAAAATAATTATTTTAAGGATAAAATCTACTCTGAGGAGTGTGAGTAACCAGTGTAATGAAGCTACAACTGGGATGACATTCTGTTAATGAGATGTCTCACAACACAATTTTGTATTAATTAAAGTCGAGACAAATGTGTTTGATAAGTGTATTGAGTTATATTCATCCACAAAAACTTCCAGATTTTGAGGAAGCAAAATGAAACAAAAATGACATGTAAGATATTCGAAACAATTTGTACTTAAAATTTGTTTTGACATAAAAAAATCAAATGTAACTTGACTCAGTACAGTATTCACCCTTTAATCATGCAAAATTTTCTTTTCATGAAGTTTGAGTGAGACTAATTAAACAAGCTCATTTTTTATTTTACGATAAAATTGTCTTACCGTTGTAATCAATCAGCTTCAAGTAAAATGTGTGGTTGTTTACTTTAGGACCATTTCATTGTCTTTTTCTTTTGAAAAAAGTCTCACAAAAGCAAGGCTATGTTCGTGTTATACAAGGAGTGAAGACTCCACGCTGTTAGTTGAACTCAACCAAAGTGAAAACTTTTCTATTTAGGAAAACTCGAGCAGACAAACCGACAGACTAACAGAGTGGATTGAGGAAATTCCTGTCCAAAGCAAAAAACTAAAATAGATTGTACTGTCACTTGAGAGTAATGAAAACAGAGAATTTTCTATATGTTGTATAACACAACATTGTTATACAATTTGCTTTCGCTGATTTTGAAATCTTGCATCAGAACATATATCAGTTCATTTGCATCGAATGGTGGATTTATACAAACAAGCCAATATATTAAGGACAAATATTTTCCTAAAGCATGATGTAATTGGCATTCTGTCCGAAGACTGAATAAAAAAAAAAAAATCCTCTGTTTTGTATTTATTGATGCTAGATCAAAATGATTCAGCCTGTTGTGCTTTTTAGCATTTTGAACCACACAGTGTTCTTCCTCCCATCTGCTCTCCCAGTCTGAACAGCGCTCACGGCAGCTGCTGCTATTTCATTTTTTTTTTTTTTTTCCAGATCAGATATTGCACCACTCCTCGGCAGAGGTGTGGCCTCACACGTACGTCTCCCAGGGCCACTACTGCCTCTCCTCCTCCGACGCCTGGGAGCCCATCAACAACGATCCCTCCGGTGTGGCGTCTCCCCCTGCTGGCTCCTACGTTATGGGGCCCGACGGGTACGACGGACAGGCGGCGGCTCACTTCCTGTCCCAGCAGCAGCAGCAGCAGCAGCAGCAGCAGCAGCAGCAGTTCAGCCTCCAACAGCAGACTCAACTACAACAGCTGCAGCAGATCCAGCAGATCCAACACTACCAGCAACAGCAGCTCCTGCAGTATCAGCAACAGCAGGTGACGGATTGAGAGCAGGTGGAGGCTCAGTAGTGTGTGGCTGAGATTTAGTGCCGCTCCAAGTCACTACAGTGATGCATTAACCTTGAGGACACAACTAGCGTCTGAGAAACTGAGGGGTGGATTCAAACAACTGCCAGGCTGTAATTTTCATATTGTGACGCATGATTTGTGTCTTCAGAAAACTCTTACCTTGCAGGTTTCCTCTTAAGAGTCCCAAAATGATTTCTTCGCTGTAGTTAAGTAACCGTAGCGGCAGTGAAATAATCACATTTATTTATGCTTTTATTTTTCTTCCTGTTTATGTTTCCAACCACATGTGTCAAGAGCTTTGCTCAAAGAATGACTGACTGGCATAAGAACTACATCGTGGACCAGTCAGGCAAACAACACGGATATTTATGAAACCACTTTCCATAATGTGGAACCTCATACTGGACATTCACTTAAAGACCACAGCCTAGCATTTTATTTATATATTACTCTGAAATCAATATAAAAAGCATCATTGATTTCTGTAAAACTTAGGCATTTCTTAATGGTTTTTTTTTTCAAAATATCCTAAATATGACTTACTAAAATCATTTCACATTTGTTTGAAAAATTACTTTAGCTTTTTGTGTACAATGCTTTGCTCAAGCACATTTTTTCCTAATTTATATCTTTTTCAATTTGAATAAGATGAACTGACTTAACGGAGCATACGTCTGCTTTTCCAGTGAAGAGGGAAAGTATCTACAGGATCTCAATGTTTAGTCTTATCTTCATATTCGTAACTCAAATAGAAAATAGAAAGTGATTATCATCTGTGTGTAATAGTTGGATTTAAAAGGAAAGACATGCAGAGATTTCACAATATGGTTGACTTGCCTGATAAAGACTAAACTACAAATAATTAGTTCACTTTCCAAATATGACATTTTTAAAATGTCATTTCAATGTATGTAACAAATCCATGCATAATGACTAGTTTTAAGCTCGGTACAGCTTCGATCTAGATTTATTGAAGTGTTTTTATAGTTTTCTGTGGCATCCTTCCAATTTGAACCCAGACCCCACTGGTGTAAATTAACTTTTTTCTTCTGTATTGAAAATTCTTGGCATTGTGTCGCCTCTGACAAACAACGTGCCGTCAAAACGTGGCCTGAAGCCGGTAAACACGTTACAAAGGAGTGACAGATCTCAGCTCTGTCTGTTCTTCACACTGCTTGGCCCTCACATTTCCTGATCACAGTCTCATCCTTGTTTTTTTCTAGTCTCTGGAGCACAGGCTGCACAGTGCCAACCACTCTTTGCAAGCGACGCCCAACAGCACCATCCACAGTCTGGTCCATCCCGTTCACCCTCCGCTGGTTGATCTGTGGAATACGGGCCAGATGGAGGCCTATCAGGCGGAAGCCGGCGGCTACATGGGCGTGGCGGCGGTGGTGGAGCCGAGCTTGTGTGTTCCCTCCGGAGAGGAGATGGTGGGATCTGAACACTCCCCGTTACTGGAGCAGCAGGAGGAGGAGGTCAAGGTGAGGTGAAGTTGGAGTTTGATTACGTAAAACGATCTCTTCCTCTATTAATATTTTATTTTGCAATTTGCTGTGCAAGCATTGTGAAAGACTGTCAGCTCTCTTCCATTGACTGCACCTCGAGTGTCCCGGACGCCAGCTGCCAGCGTAAACATGGATTTGCTTTCAGATTGGTTTTAGTTCCTGAGATTGTGTTGAAAATCAGAGCGTGAAAAAATATTGTATGAGTCCACTGTTAATATGTCAAGTGTGTGAGGAAACCAGAGAACCTGGAAGAACACAACACATGCACAGAGAAAACATGCAAACACCACAGAAAAAGGGCCCAAGCCTGAAATTGAACTTGGGATAATCTTACTGTGAGGCACGAGCGCTCATCACCTCCCGACAGCTTTTGAATGATAAACCTTTCAGCTGCTGAATCAGAAATCTTGCCATCGAACACCGAGATGACTGTAGTTCACCTCACCAAAGAGCCAAATAAGAGAAAATAACATGAGAAAAAAGTCTGTGTCACAAAGTAGATGTGTCAGATAAACAGCAGCCGATAAGACAGTATCTCCACAAAGTCAGATTGATTTGTCTGTGCCCGTGTGACGTGTTAGAAGGAGGTGAGCCTCTCTCTAGGAATCACGCGGGATAAACCAGCCTGCCAAATTATGAAAGACAACTAGAAAAAAAAAAAAGATTTTCAAAAAAAATCATTTATCATTAATGAAATGAAACCTGTCAGTTAGAAGTCAGCTTGTTCACCGACCGTGTGTGTTTCTCTGCGTCCGTCCTGTCCAGGAAGAAGAGGTGACACTGGGCGTGGAGCCCGAGTCGGCCACGTTGACCCCGCCCACGCAACAAGGGGATGCCTCCGGTGGCAGTAGCCCGGGACAACCACCGGCAGAGCCAATCACGGAGCGGAAGGCCTCCGATGTCACCTCCGGCCTCATTCAGACACTAGAGGAGAAGGAAGAGGAGGAGGAGGGGGCGCCGCCCGCCTCCATGGCAACCAACTGAGGTCCTGGCTGTCAGGAGACTCCTCATCACAAACTGAACGGGGGAGTCTGCGAGGAAAGAGAGTAATATTACAACATATATCTATTAATCTGTTCCTTTTCAGGTATCGAGAACACGACTTTTTTGGTTTCAAATTGAATTCTTCAAAAAAAAAGATGAGAAACAGATTTGGAAGTGGACTCAAAAATGAGACGAGAGCTGATGCAACTAAGGACACCTACTTCTTTGTAAGCCTTACATCCCAAAGGTAATTGAAGAGGAGAGTGAGGATGGAGAAGAAGATGATGATGATGATGAGGAGGAGGAGGAGGAAGAGGAGGAGGAGGAGGAGGAGGAGGAGCACCATCTGACTTGAGCATTCCCTTCAGGGAAATAAGACCACGTCGAAATGAAGAAGAGGGGAGTGGAAACATGCATGCGTTTTATGAGGACAAGCAACTCAACCCTGTCATCGTCAATCATAACAAAAATCTACGTAAGGAAACATTATAATAACAATAATTTTGTAATAAAGTGAAAAAGAACCAGAATCTATGTATAAGTGTATGATAAAATATAAGTTTTCCTAAGGGAGAGCTACTCTGTTTACAGCTGTTACTCAAAACATTGGATCGTGTTTAATCAAATGTTGCATCAAAGCCCATAAGATAAACTTTACGATTAGCATCCCACGCAAAATTACAAATCACGGTAATTAAAAACAGGCTCAGAAAGTCTCAGCATTTCAGTGAAATGCAGTTTAACCGTCTAATAAAATGAATTTCTCTATGATGTTGTGGCACCAGGATGCCCGAGGCACAACCCAGGGACTGCACACCCTAAACACTGCACAGATAAGGATTGTACTGTAAGATAGTGTGCTTCCTACTCTGTCGCTCTGTATGCATGTTTCTTCAGAGTACTATGGAGTACCTGTACTATACAGCACTGTATAGACTTTGCACTGAAACCATAGTATCCCAGGTGTGGCCACAGTGGGCCTGCGGTGGGCTCGAGTGGAGGAAATAAAGACAGAGCTGCATATGCGAATCTCTTTTTGCACTGATGCAATCCAACAGATCAGAGGTTGCCTTTGGACTGTTGACGTTACCCAGTTTCCACTCTGAAAGCTTTCAGCATCACCGACAACCAAAACCGAGCCACTTAACAACACGAACCCTCAGCTGCTTTTTTTTTTCGTTGGGTAGACGTAGTTGACGCTAAGTCGAGGATGATAACCACTATTTTGAATGTACCGGGAGACAAGAGACCGGACGGGAGCCGCCGCCGCCGCCGCTGCTGCTTTTGATGTCTCCTCGTGGTTCACGTGAGAGAGAACCAAGTGGTTTCTTTAGAAACAAAGAGAGTCTTTCAAATGTGTTGGAAATGGATTCACTGCTGGCTCACCAAGAACACCACTACACACACACACACACACACACACAGACACTCAGACATGGACACAGACACAGACACACATGCTCACACACATACACAAATATCTAAATTGTAACCAGCAATAGGCAGGCAGAACACTGGCTTCCCAACAGACCAGTGTCAGTTCTGTCATGTAGATGTAAATAGTCTGAGTATATAGAAAAATTGCCTCTCACTCACAGTAACAGCTGTTCGATTACAGTATGATTTCTTTATTTTTGTACACCTCTTGGGTCCCACTTTATTTTTTGGGATTGTTCTCACAGTTTAGCCTGAAGATTTTTTTTTTTTTTTTTTTTTCCATTTTATTTTTTTGTTGTCCTGAAGTGTACCGCCACAGAAAGACAGATGAAACGGAGGAATGTTTGTGTTGTAAATAGAGCGATCACTCAGACCAGAGGGCCGCGTTGGGCCCGTCAGCTGGCGGGAAACTACAGCAGCAGCGGGGCTTTGAGGCCACGGGGGGGAAACTTTAGCCCGCGTGCCGCTCAATCAGCCAATCAGGGAATAAGAACAAGAAGACAGGGACTGAACTCTAGAGGCGAACAGATCGGCGTCTTCCTGCTCGGCGTTATTACTGTGAAGCAGCTGCCCGGAGCGTATTCGTGATTATAATGATGTTTGAGAAGCATGGTGTCATCTATTCATTCCTTTTTTTTTTTTTTTTTTACCCCCTCCCCCTCTTTCACCTGAGGAAGGACGGGTGTTTTCCAGCGGGAAGCGGAGCTAAAACATCAGCAGTGAACAAACAAATGAATTTCTCTGTGCATGACTCACTGATGAACTTCACAACGATATCGAACCACTGTTCTCGTCTTCGCCGTTGGGGAGCACCTTCTCCTCCCACTTTGATGATTGTGTGAGAAACTTTTAGGATTTAAAAAAAAAAAAAAAAAAAAAAGCAGTTCAATGACTTGAATGAATTTATTTATCAATTGCTTCTTTATGCAATGTTGGGGACAATGTTTATTTTTCTACTGACTTGTTGAAACCCCTTCCAGTATAAGTTAGTATAGGTGTCGTTGCTGTAAAGCAGTCTGGTTTTAGTCTGGTTTTGAGCACTTTCACTCCAAGAAAAATTACACCTGGGGAGGAGATGAAGAGGTGGGCAGCTCTCAGTTTATATAACTCCAAGAATTCCCGTCGTGACTCCGGCAGGTCGCAGAAACATCTTACGAGGGCTCAAAACTGCAAACGGAATGTCTTTACTCAATGGCACACATTAATTTATTTATTGAACGATTACTGGGCGGGGGAAGAATAATGTGACGGCTTGTACAGAGTACTTATGTTCATGTAGGTACCAAACCCTTGTGGGAGCAGTATCTTTTTTTTTCCTTTATGTGTCAAAGACTTTAACGTGGTGCAAAGACTTTTGCTTTCTATGTGTTGATGGGGAAAAAAACCATCAAGGCTTATTTTTGGGCTCGACTGTTTTTGCTAAACATCTGTCGCATCAATCGCATGGACTCCATTCAACCAGAAAAGACACTGCTTCAGTTCGGGTTTTACTTCATTGCTGGTTTTTGTTTTTTTTTTTTTTGTTTTTTTTTACCTCAGTTGAGTTATTTTTTGGTTATTGTTGTTGTTGTTGTTGTTTATCAAAATCTAAATGAATGAATAAACAAATAAGAAGAAGCCAAATATATTTCTGTGGAGGTTGAGGTTTACTGATCACGCCTTTGTTAACTTGAAAGGTTGAGTTTCTCGTTTCCGTGTAATTCTACTGCCATCTTCCAAGAGTTACAACAACTTGTCTGCAGGCATGATGCTCAAAATCTGCTTCTGGTCCTCTGCCTTTCTCCCCCTCTTTCTCTCCGTCCCTCTCTTCGTATGTGTTCTGTATATTTGTGTACGTCTGTCTGTTCGTTTGTGTACAGTAATTTGTCCTGACTGTCTTGTTGGAAGAATCACTGCCTGAAAAAAAAAAAGAAAAAGAAAAAAGAATCGAAGCATCACATTGTTACATCAATCAGAGGGTAATTAGACATGTTAACATGAGTGTAATTTGGAAATGTGTGACAAAAGAAAAAAAGAGCAACCGCTGTATAAAATGCTGTATAAATTTGGATGGCTTCTGTAAAACTTTGCATAAAATTGGGACTGATTTGTCTGAAACGAGGCAGCGTGCCTGTCGACACCAGTTAACACTCATAACATCCACACCGATGCATGCTTGTTGGACGGTTATCACAGGATGGTTCTTCCACGTGGTTTTCCCCTTCCTCTCTTCTGTCAGCGACTCTCCTTTCTCCTCGTTTCTCTTCCTTTCCCCTCTTCTTCCTGCACGATGGAGCCTCCTACTCGCCCTCCAGCTCCTTTTACCTGTCTCCTCTTCTTTTCCTCCGGTGGAGAAAGAGCAAATAAACAAACCAACAAATGGCATTCGCTGTGCATATGTGTGGATATCTTTCCTCAGGGGGTGAATAATTAGATTTTCAAATGTTCCTGCCTTTGTCTCTCTGGAGTGTTAAAACGTGGGGAATGTATTATATTTTTTTGACCTTGTGTTTCTGGCCAGCTTATCTGTGCTTCTGCAAACCAAACTACAATCACTGAGCAACTGGCAGCAGTGTGATCCAGCCTGTCATGCTTTTCCAGAAACATTCCTCTCCAGCCCGGATCTGAGATTCTATGGCAGAAGAATATTAACCGCAAATTCTCACGCATAGGCTTTTATTATAGGACAATCTGCCTGTTTGTTTACTCTCCCATACACATTGCTGACCTTCATCACAAAACAATAGTGGCGTGCTCAAGGATATTTTCTTATAAATGTTATGAAATGGATTCCTGTGACAGGTACTTTTGGTTGATCCATGTTTTTTAGTAGGAATATCTCATCCAATATTGAATTTACTATAAAAGCTTTTGATTATTTTCAATCGGTACCTCAGTGGTTCCGACAGAGCAAACAGACCCAGGTTTGATTTCCTGTCAGCACCTTTCTGAGTGGTGTTTGCATGTTCTCTTGGAGCCTGTGAGCAGTATCACTGGGTTTTGCACTTTCTTCTTACAATCTCAAGTTTCCTCAGTCCTAATAATCACATTTCTTTTTCATTAAGTCCCAGATGTTCTTTCGTATAAAATGTTATTCATACTAAAACAGTTTGCACAAGAACAGCTTAACTTGACATTTCCATATTGACATATGGAAAATGCAGTTAGGAAATCTGACAATGACGGGGTTAAGACCTCAAATTGGCTGTCGATCTGTGTGTGCATGTGTGCGCGGCACGCATGTCTCTGTGTTGATGGACTGGTGACCTGCTCACAGAGCACGCTGACCTTCATCCAATGTCAAATGGGGTCAGCTCCTTTCCACCGTGACCTGGACTCGCATGAAATAAGTAATGAAAGTAAATGAGGAGATTTCACAGATAGTCAAGTTTAATGAAGAAGAAAAACGAGAGAGTTTGGTTTTCCGCTGCCTTTTCCTTGTTGCATAGTGACTTATTTGATGGATTGCACTGAAATGCTTGTTCTCTTCAGTGTGATGCACTTTCATTCCGACATTTACAGTGCCATTGTCAAATTTTATTACTTTATAATCTCACTCTTACAAAAGTCGCCAAACCTTGCACATACAAAGCTGAAAGCTTCACTTACTTTTGGGATAGGAGTATTTTTAAATCAACTTTTAGTCATAACTTTGTTATTCTGTCACGTTTAGATTGAATTTGTTATTGGAAAAATCACACACTATGAAAACTACCGGATGAACCTGCATGTTTTGTGTTGACCTCCTAAAACTAGGTTTTTGCCAAGCCTCCTATGAAATTGCCTCAGTTTACTTTATTAACTTGTTATTCAAATTATCAAGAGAACCATGTTATCAAACCATGCATTGAGTGAGTACCAAGACAGCTTTAACTTTAAAAATTTGTCAGTTATTAAACACCGCTTTAAGTTTCTCAAACACTTGTGGCACCGTCTGACATTCGGTCTGTGATTGGGCGATTGTTCACTGTGAAAGCAATATTTCTCTGCGTTCTATTCGTTTTTGAATGTTTCATGTAGAAGCATATGATCTGTAATTATGAGAATGATACATGCAAAATCCTGTTAGTTTGGTTTTACAACAACTAACGTCTTTTAATGGACAATACTAATATAATTAGTAATAAGTCTTCTTATGATACAGTTAACAATAACAAAGTCTTGAATTGTTTATATTCAACAGAGTTAAAACGATCTGATTCTCATGACTGTGAAAACATACAAACTTCAGCGCGGTATCTCAACATTATAGTAAAATATGCTTTAGAGGTGCATCTAAATGTTGGTGCTTCTGGTAATAAACCAACATTGTTGCCCATTTATCAATTTCTGATCTAAATTCCTTCCTTCATCCATTCCCCTCATCACTTACCTACACATCTCTGATTTCATCCATTCATCTTCCTCTCTCACATTTTAATTTCATCCCTCATTACGTCCACGCACCCTCATCCTTTTCCAGCATGTCCTTCATTTCATCCATTCACATCCTCCATTCCTCCTCTACTTTCCGTCGGCTCTTCATCCTTAATTTATCTACCTCCCGCTTTTATCAACACCCTACATGTTTATTTTTGTTCATTCACCCTACCTTTCCCTCATTTTATCCGTTCATTGCACTCCATCATTCGGCCCGACCCAAACCAAGTTCCATCCGTTCATTCTTTTCTCCTGCCAGCGTGTCTCTGAGTGATTCATCCCTCCGCATCCATCACCAAACCATGCCTCTTATTTTAACCCACCCATCCCGCCTACCCTCCATTTTTCTCCTCCTCCATGAATCTTCTTGAGGCTGAATCACAGAAACCAAACATTAGGTCTCCTCCTTCTCAGCTGATAATAATAATAATAATAATAATAAAACACCCAGACTGATCTGATCGGATGATTTAAACCTCACGTAAACTCATGTATTCGCATTGCTTTGGCACGTGGTGCTCGTTTTCATTTTTCGACTAAAACTCCAGCTGTGTTCGGCCTCATGAACAGCGGCGATGTGATTTATGTCTGTAAATAATTCAAATGCATTACTGAATATTTTTAGAGTTTATTATTTTTAAAAATTACAAAGTCGTTATGATGGTGATTAGTAATGATTTACCATACAGACAGTAAACAATACATGTAAGTTATAATTAAAAATTAACCTCAATCAGTAAACTTTAAATGGATGATCTGTTTAATCTTTAAGTCAAGATAATAGATTTTTTTTTTTAAATCAATATATTTCTTATCATACAATTCATTGCTGTCAGTTGCTCAAAGAATTGACAGAAGTGATGATCAGCTACATTCAACATTCTCAGTGTACAGATGGAGGTTGGACATCAGTAGCATGCGGGGGTCCAGTGTGATCGTTTTCCCCTCAGAAGACGCAGGAAGGCACCTGAGATTTTAAAAAGTGAAAAAAAAAAAAAAAAAAAGAGACTGTGTTAAGAGTAGAAAAAAAGCGTCCTGTTGAGTGTGAGTTTCAGGAGTTTTGAGCGCGCCGGCTCGTGCTGGAGGGAAGCCAAAAGAGTCTTGAAGCGACGGCCTATATGGGCTCGTCTGACTCCTCACTCTCCCGCTCCTCCTGCAGGGAGGACAGGGTGAGGACCGGACTGGTGGGGGGCACGGGGGAGGAACCAGGTGAGGCCGAGGTAGGGGCGGAGGTGGCGGTGGAGGTGGAGGTGGAGGGGGAGGCCGCCTCCTCCTCCTCCTCCTCCTCCTCCACCGCCGCTCCCACAGTTCCTCTGGCGGAGGCCAGGCTGTCAGTGAAGTTCCCCGGGCCGCCGGGGGAGGAGGGAGGGGTGTCCCCCCCGGGGGCGCCCCTGGAGGACGGCGTCTTCCCTCCTCGGAAATCCTCTTTGGACTCCTTCCTCACCAGCTCCCCTTCCCGCCTGCCCCCCTCCCCCCACATCTCTCTGTCCCGTGTGGGTGAGGAAGGGGTGGAGGACGGCTGGTGCTTCTTGGCCTTCCTGCTGGCGTCTCTGAAGCTGGCCAGAGGCGGACGGAGCCTCACCCCACTGCGAGTCGAGCCCTCTATAGCTTTCTGCAACTGTTGGGGGGAGAGAAAGAGTTTGAAACGTCTGCAGACGCAAACCGTGAAGTAAAACAAAAACGCGGAGTCGGTGGAATGAACATCGGGGAAGACGAGCTCTGTGAGGGCGGCTGACGGAAGAACGGCATGAATCAGAGCATAAAGCACGAGGCGCGCAGTGACAGAGATGACTGCCCACAAAATGAGCTCATCGCCGCTCGCTGTCACGCCACATTACCGGATCAAACCCAGAGAGGTGACAGAAAACATGCAGATCAAGAAAAAGAAAAAAAAAAAAAAAAAGATGTCGAGGGACAAGAAGTGACTTTACCTCCTTGAGTGCGACGACGCCCACCAGCTTCCCGATGCTGGTGACATAGGCGTGACTGAGCCCCAGCAGGGAGAACAGAGTGTGTGTCTGAGTAACGGCAGAGAGGACAACATGATCCAGTCACTGTTAAACGTGTCGCGCTGTGACAGAGTTCTGTTTGCATGAGTGCACCGCTCCGCTGCTGCGGCTGTCTTCACACTGGCTTTGTTTGGTAAATGCCATCATTTTCTCAGTTTCAAAACATCTTGACAAAGATTGGCCTCCACTGTTCTGCTCAGCTGAGCAACCCATGACATAATAGTCCTGTATATATATATATATATATATGTTTTATATTTCCTGTATTCACTTGAACATATGTCCTTGACCTTCAGTTTTCTTCAGCTTCTGCTTCAAAAATGACAAAACCACCACTACTGCTAATACTACCAATAATAACGACAATAAGAAGATGTTTTGATGTTCGTTATTTGAAAATATAAAGTGTAATCGATCATATTGAGCTGTATCGTCCAGGTGAGGCTGTGCTCACCTTGTGCAGTGACGTTCTTTCCACCAGCTGAAACGGGGAGGGGTCTATGCGTATCTGCTCCATATCGATCGGCTTGTCGAGCTCTGCCTCTTCCCAAGCTTTGATCTGAATCAGCCAGTCAAAGACAGAGAGACGCACAGACCAGTTCAGAGTGGACAGAGTTTACAGTTATTGACGAAACGGTGCGGGCGCTGAGTTGATGGCGTTACTGCACCTCCTCTGGGGACATGGTGTCGGTCAGTGGAGGAGGCGTGGTCTCCTGAGACATACAGGGCAGAAAGAAGACATGTTGGGCTGAAGGACTGACGGTCGGCTTGCAGTTTAAATATTGACAAGGTGCATCATCATTTAGAAAACCCCAAGGCCGAGCGAGACATCACACCTCCATGCAGAGTGCATTTATGAGCACTGACCGACGTCAGCTTCAGGCCTGTTTATACGCAAAAGAAGTCGCTGATGCAAAGCAAAGTTTAGATTTCAAAAGATTGTATCAGTGGTGATGATTTAGCAAAGGCTAGCTGAACCAATGAAGGGTGAATGAAACATTTTGATACGACCAATTGAAAGAAAAAGTGCATTTATTTAATTTTTTAATTTATATTTATCTGTTCAGTTCATATGAGCAGGTCCAAATATATACAAACGAAAAAACATAAATTTAAACTTTTCATGAACTGGATCAGTATTTATGATACTTTTTTACGACAATTAAACTTCTGATAAAAGTTGCTCTTTAGAAATGAATCTGTGTGCTATGAAAGATTACAGAATTAAATATTCCCACTTGGCTGCACCTTAATTTTCTTGCTGTTATGATTTGCTATCAACAGAGAGATATACTGCTTTACATTTCTATATTTTTTTATTGATTTATACAGGCGAATAGAATTGAATGCTTCCTACTGACTACAGGAGACACAATTAACATTTGCTTGTAGTTTCAGAGGTTTTTTCAGAGGAGTACTTTGTAATTCATTAACATTTCAGACAGTAGTGTTAATTGCAATTGAATACAGTTAAAGTGATGCAGCAGGCGATGTCCTTCAGTAGTATTTCCCTCTCTGCCTCAGTCACAGCTCTTCATACGAGTTACCCCTGCATTCGCCTGTCTGTACCTGTTTGCATTCTGTTTTGTCATTGTGTTGGATAAACTGATTGTTGTCAGGCAGTAAAAACATAAAAACAAAGGACCCTGTGCTCCAGTTTTAAAGTATCACTCAGTTACAACCTTGACTCCATGTCTTGTGTTAAACTCCCCTCCTCACATGAGCGGCATTGGTTTAGGCTGCCATGCTGGACCGATGCCCTTGTCTGAGCTGTCACTGCCAACTCGACAGCAGCCCACTGACGCACGCCTCTTTTGAGCTTGTTGGCCTGAAAGCAATAAGTATGCGGGGTTGATCTTTGCACCTGAGTTTCAGTCGGGCCTGACAACGACGCGGAGGAGAAGAGCCTCTGAAGGGTCATCCTGACAGACGGCAGCTTGCGCTTGTCTGAGAAGGCGAAATGGCAACACATGTCAGAGGGGAGAGAAAGTGACGTTTGATGAGTGAGCCTTTCATTAAATGCAGCGGAAATGCCATGTTACCTGAGCCGGCGTGGTTGGTGGACGGCTCCCGCGGTCTGGGAGACGAGATGGGTCCATTACACTCCTCCTGCACAGGGTAAGCAGTCTGGGGCACAACAACGGAATAGATGCGAATGCTTCAGGACACTGCAATCTCACTTTAGATAGCTGCAGGTGCAACTTTTAAAGATCTATTGGTACTGGTTTGGTTTTCTACCTGCTCTGTGCTCACCTCTCCTCCCTCCTCGTCCACAAAGGTGAAGGACTCCCAGCTGACCTTGGAGGTCGGAGAACTCTGACCTCTTTCAAAGACTCGCCTCTCTGGTGAAAGCCACCAGTCGAAGACCGCTTGAAGCTCTGTTCTCTCAATCGAGCCCAGAAGAATCATGGATTCTGCAATGAGGAAAGGAACTGTTTGGCATTTAGGGAAATTGCCCTCCTCTGTCTGTCTGCTAAATACAACGATGAGTCTGCTGATAGTTAGAAAGCTGTTCAAAGCCTGGAAAATGTCTAAAGGTGAATTAGGTCCAGCAATATGGTAAGACACACATCAAGGCTCATTGTAACCTGATCTTTTCATTTACTAAAAGGCAAGACAGAAACATTAAGAGCCCACTTGATACTGAAGGTCATCCTACCTTTGAAGTCAACAAGGGGGATGGTTTTTAGAGTTGTGTTCTCTAGCAGATGGTTTAATTCCCGATAGGTGGATTGAGAGGACAAGAATTTCACTTTGCGCACCATGATGTCTTCTACAAAGATGTTATACTTGCTGTGGGTGCAGGGATAGCACAATAAACACAGTTTTTTTTAATTTAAATCTTTCAGTGAAATCTGTGGGAAAAAAAACCCTGAAAGCTCTCAAAGTTCTCATGTTACCTGATGTGCCCAAGGGCCAGCTCAGGCAGGTAGGGCAGCTTCTTCACCTGAATGATGGAGTCGTAGAGGGACGGCTGCAGACCCTGGGCCACCATGTTGGCCAGGATGACTGCTACCATCATGGGTAAGATGTGGGAGATCTGACCGGTCAGTTCAAAGCATATCACTGCGGTGGAAACAGTGTGTGTGACGGCCCCCGTCATCGCAGCCGCACCTAATGGGATATAGAGGAGAGGATATAAAGTGTGTTAGAGGCCTTCAGTTCGGTATGTTTAGGATGTTTTCATGCTCCAACATGCGTGGGACCTGGATGGATGGATGGATGGATGTGTTTTCAGGTCTGGTCATGTATGTCCATGTCATATAGTGTTTTCATCTCTCACGTTTCACGTTTTATTTTCTGTTCCACATTGTGTCTGATGTCTGTGCTCAAGGTCGTGTCTGGCTTCACTTCGTTTGTCCCTGGTCTGCGTTCTGTTCACCTCCTCTCCTCTCACTTCAAGTGCTTTGTTGCTTTGCCATCCATGTGTCTCGCCTGATTGCTCACCTTGCTTCCACCTGCGTCTCATCAAGTCCTCATTCCTTCTCTGTATATGAGTCTCAGTCAGTCCTTGTATCCTTGTCAGATCATCTGTTTTGCTCCTGTCGTAAACCTGTGTGAAAACCCTGGTGTGTGTCGGACTCGGCTATCACCGCTTTACCTGTTTTGATGACAGTTTTCCCCTTGGGTTACTTTAAACACTTGCTTTTGTTACCGTTTATGCTTGGAAGTCATCTTTCCAAAGAGCACTTCATATTTAATCCTCTGGTGTGTTTGGCTCCTCTGACCTCTCACCCTGACACTCTCAATGTCAACAGGAACCTACAGGAACTTCAGCAGACTGACCAATGACAGCGTAGCCTCCTGGCAGAATGCGGTAGACTATCCCATCAAACAGGATGCCATTTGGGAAAAGAGTGGCCATGATCTCGCCCACAAGGCGACCGAAAGCAGCTCCTTGGGGACGGAGATAAGACATGCTGGTGAGGACAAATGGAACTGAAGCTCAGCAGCAGATACTGCACTCGCATTACAAAATCCTCTTACCTAATATGAACACTGGCATAAAGGCGCCCGAGGGGATGGGCATCGTGGTGGAAACTGCTGACATCCAGAACTGCAACACAAAAACAGGATCAAGGTGGGATTGAGTCCAAGTCCCAGTGGGTTTTTTTTTTTTTTTTTTTAATGCTGTCGCAAATATTTCAACGCCAGTCATACACTGTAAGAGGAAGCGACGGGGTTACCTTCATGATGAAGAAGAGGATGAGAATGATGAACACACTGACTTGAGGGTGTAGCCAGGCAGCCGAGCGGCCCAGGCCCAGCGGGGCGGGGGATCCTGAGATTTTGGTCCAGGTGAAGTTATCAAAGAGGGAGTTGATGCACTCTCTGGGCATCAGCTGTTAAGAACAGATACACAGAAGAAATTACTTTCCTAATCGACCTTCTGCACCACTTATCCTGTTCAGGGTCATGAGGCGCTGGAGCCAATCCCAGATGCTTCTGGGCGAGGGCAGAGTACACACCACTGTCTTTCATGTGTAATCTATGAAAGACAATTGAGCTGCTAAGAATTAAATAATAAAGCCAAGCTCAACAATTTTAAAGTATGTAATTTATAACTAAATAAAAAGCTTACTATTGATTTTTGTTCATTTGCAACTAAAGTTGCTGGTGTCGAAGTGATGCAATAGTTACATATTGTTAAGATGGATCATTGCTTTTCACCGTAACAGCACATAAATCTGAAGAAAAGCATCTGTCATTCCCAGTTTGCCATGTGGCATCAAAACTCATCTGGAAGTTGCTTTTTGAGTGTTCAGATTGTGAAACCTGAACACCACCAGAATGGTACGAAATATTTCCAGGGATGCAGGCAAACCCTGTTCACCCGGTGTCGGGCTCCCACAGCTCAGAACCAGACTCCCGTCAGGACCTGTACTCAGCAGCCACTGTCAGAAACCCCGTGTAGGTCAGGCTCTTCCGTGGCCTTTCATTGTCAAGCAGACCCCATAAGGCCCGAACCCACATCTGCCACACGGCAACTCAGCAGTCATCTTGATTCAGATGATAATTTAATTGGAGTTAATGAAGCTCTAGAAGGAAATTGAGGTTGACTGCAGACCTCTGATGAAGCCTTTTTTTTTTTTTTACTTTAAAACGCTCTTCTTGATGTTTTTCAGCCCTGAAGTCCTCAGGTGCAGCTAATGCATCACTTCAGGCATTTCGCCAGAAACAGCTTTTATGAAACCCTCTATGCAACTTTTTTCACTTTTTCAACTCTAGTACACATAATTTACAGTACTGCATTGGTATTTTTTATTTCTTCAGTCCTGTTTTCCCTTCATATCAATCTGGGGTCATTGACAACCCGTTTTTTAAACAAAACCATAATGAGCACAAACAGAAAAAGATGTCAGCCAACAGGAGGATTGAGTCAGCCTAACCTCTCCCGCCATAAATTGTCCAAATCCGGGAGGAAATGTGAGGGTGGCGATGATCAGCGTCACTGCACCTGGATAAATCAGACGACTGGAAGCAAACACAAACATGCACGCAGTCATTAAGGCCGACAGTGTATTCTCAGAAACACGGCTCGCGAATCGGATAAGTGTGTGAGCATGCGGCAGCGCTGATTGCTGGGCTCTCCTCGTGCTGCTGTTGGGCGCCGCTCTCTAATGGCAGGGACTAATGTTCCCTGACTGTCGAGTCTCGCAGCATAAGTGAATCCCCCCATTGAGTGAATAACTGGCTGAAAGGTTGTTAAGGCTTTTGCTGCTGTCCTGGCCAGTGTTGTGAGACTGATGAGTATGGAGCCGAGTAACATCAAGAGGAATTGGATCTGAATGCACAAATGGTTTCAGTTAGAGGGAACAGAGTAGTGTGTGTGTGTGTTTGTGAGTGTGTGTGTGTTCGTCTTACTGTTTGGTTAGGAAGCGTGTGAGAGCCGTCGGCCTCCTCATGAAGAGGACCACCTGTCTGTTCAGGTAGACGAAGAAAGCTCCCAGGAAGCCACAGGAGATCCTGGAAGGGGAAGATCATCAGTACTCGGGAAAACGAGACCGAGCTGCTGCTCGCTCGCAGGGCGGATCTTCGGCACGCTTTTGAGCTACGGCAGACTAAATGAGGATAAATGCTGATCGAGGCTCTGGTTTATTTTAGGCAGCGACGCAAAGCAACACACTACAGCGCGCACGTGCTCACCCGATTATTGCAAATGCTGGCAGCTCCTGTAGGTCGAAGGGGAAATCCATCCGGAAGTTAGTTTTGAAGAGAGCCGTGATCGTGACTGAGAGTCCAAAGAAAACAAGAAAAGCCAGAATTATATTTCAATCTCTGCATGTTTTTGTCTTTACACACTAATGAAGTGGAGCCATGTCGCTATTTCACTAAACTCCTGTTTACTGGTGGAGCCCCTCAGAAGCACTGAACCAACACAGTATTTTATAACACACAATTTAATATCTGCTATTATAAAAGTGACAGAATGTTTTTTACATAAAAGGAAACATCTGAAATAACATGAAACTGTAGTTTGACAGCTGGGAAAATGAAGATCTCATGAGTCTGTGGTTGGGGAAGTGTAAATGCAGCATAAAATAATCCTTCCTTTGTGAATTATTTCTTGTGAATACGCAGTATCTAAATGGAGGAAGAGATGATTTATATGCAAGTCATGAGGATTTTACACCGTGCTTCTGCCGGCTTGCCTTTATACTGTAGGTGATGACTGAGAAACATTTCTGGTTTATCGAAGGAAGAAAATATTACTCAGCTGTCAGCTACTTCTTACAAAAATGCAAACTCAGCTCTCAGTTTTCAGAGGTTTCTGTGTGAGTGTGTGTGAGTGTGTGTGTGTGTGTGTGTGTGTATGCACGTGCGTTGGCTCCGCTTCTCACCAGCATCCTTGTTCCAAACAGAGAGCACCCTGAATATGAAGGCGCTGAATGTGGCAGCGAAGTATCCCCGCCAGTAATTCCTCACCGCAAAGTAGGTAGACGTGACCTCAATACTGAACAACACCCCTGGTGATGGCGTGGAGAGAGAGAGAGAGAGAGAGAGAGAGAGAGAGAGAGAGAGAGAGGGGAGGAAGGACAGGGGGAGAGGAGGGATTACAGGAGCAGAGGGAAAACAAGGAAGGATGGCGAGAGAAAATGAGGGAGGAGAGGAAGATGACACAGAAAGGGAGAGCGGGGAAAGACAGAAATTAGTTAAATAAGCAGAGTGAGTCCAAAGAAACACTTGAAGCTGAGGGTGTAATTATTCACAACACTGGTGAGAGCGCACACACACACACACACACACACACACACACACACACACACACACACACACACACACACACACAGGGAGTAATCAGCTTGTGAAGCAATAAAATAATCATCAGAGCCACTCGAAACATCCTGAATGAGATAAAAGCTGCAGAACAGGAAACAGTGATGGAAAATATGTTATCGGCCCGACAATATGACGGGAGCGTATTTCAATGTTTTATGTGCTTTCAATAATTTGTGAGTCACGTACGGCGGTGTGCAAAAGTTGTGGACCCCATTCAAAGTCTGATTTAAAGTGTCTGAATACCAAAGTGGTTCTGCAGCTCTAAAATGAAACCTAGATCCTCCACAGATTGATGTTTGTGCCATTTCAACATTCTTCAACAACCTACCTGCAAAGATATTGTTAAAAACTGCAGGGATGTATGAAACAATGTTTGGGTTCATCCTTTCTTGTGTTACAGAAAACACAAGTATTAAAATTATTAAGCAGCTCATGTAATGGAAGGCAATAGAAACTATTATTGAGTTCAGTACATTTTGAATTAATATTAAAACCTTTTGATTTCCATTTTTGTGGCAATTATTCCAATAGACAGAAACATTTTTAGAGAAATTAGCACCACGAAAATTAAATAAAGTATTTCATGATTGAAAAGTAACTGAGGATTGTTTTTCCAAAGAGTACTTTCTACTGTCACTACTACTTACACTACTTCTCAAACAAGTTGTAAAACACAGCAGAAAATGTTTTGACTTTGAATTATGTTTACTTTTGCACATTTGTTTCAGAGAGTTCAGAGCACCGTTTAAATTATAGATGATTTAGCATCTCGTTTTCTTTATTGGCTCCTGAATTATTCACTCGTGGAAATGAATATTTATTGATATTCAGTCTTTTATGATCAAAATTTATAAGGCTACTGCTGGGCTGACAGTGCTGCACGACAATAAATACACTCCTCTAGTTCTTTCCACAGTTGATTTATTTCTTGTATATTTTTCAATTTATTTAATTGGACTGCACAATGCAGTTGCCGAATGTTTTCTCCTTGTTATCCATTCAAAGACCAAAAAAAAAAATAAATAAATTGCACTCTGATCCTGTTTCTACAAGTGCTGCAGTTACAGGACATAACCTAGCTGAGGATGTCTGGTGCGTTTCAGGTTGAGAGGTAGCGTGCAAGTTGTACAGTACCTCCTAACGGCGTGCCGAAACAGCAGCCCACCCCCACGGCACAGCCAACAGTCAGTATATCTGTGTAACCATAAGGGTTCTACTGACACAGAAAACAGAGAGGGGGGGGGGAGGAAAAAACAGACGGAGAGGAGAAAGAGGAGGGACGAGAGATGAGAGGCGGTGAGACGGGAGGGAAATGAAGGAGTGTGAGCAATCGACAGAGAGACAGGAGAGTGTGAGATGGACAGAGTTGAAGTAGGGATGACAGAACAGGGGAGAGGACAGACAGAGGGGAAGCAAAATGGAACAAAGTGAATAAATAATGTTCCCTTGAAAGTTGAGAGAAAAAAGAAAAAAAAAAGATGGATACACACAAGAGGACACACATGCAAGCGAGAGCAATCAGGCTTGGAGGAAGCAATTAAGCAATCAGAGAACAAACCGAGTGGTCACGTCGGCAGACCGAAGCCGCTGATTGCTGACTGGATACTGAAAGCAGCAGACATCAAACACCTCCAAAAATCACGACCTTGAATTACAAAACTCTTTGTTGCTTTTGAAATCATAAATGAGTTGGACAGTGTACCTGTTTTACATTCAGAAGGGGGCCGAGACACAAAATCTACTCTGACTACGAGAAGGAAAAGTGTGTGAAACGCTTCACATTTCTGACTTTAACGCATGAAGAGGTCACAAAATGTGATCTGGCATCCTTATAGGTTTGTAAGTGCAAACAAAGTCAATGTGCTGAATTTTCTAAAGAAACCAGGGAAGAGATCAGTTGGCAGTAGCGGGCCTATAACAAAGCCCTGTCCACCCGATGTCCACTTCCTTGCCTGTATGTCAGCCATAAAGGTTAAGATCCTTAGGAAGTCCAAATTCATCAAAAAGCCTGATTCTAGCTGATTTAATTCTTTTTCAGTTTTAAAATACTTTTTTAGTCTGAGCAGCTTCAGTCACTGCGATGGTATCAAGGTAGCCAGAGCTGTATATGTGCCATCAGAAACCCAAACACTGTTATGTGATGATTACAACCAGGATAAATACAGCCGCCGTCTGTCATTCCTGGTCCTGGAGACCCCGTGCTCTGCACATTAAGGATGTGACCCTGCTCCAACGCACCTGATTCAAATTAATGAGCCATCAAAGAAAACTAATAACAACCCATTAATTCAAATCAACCGTGGGACGCCGGGGCAGCAGGTCTCCCAGGATCAGGATTAGGAAACACCGGCATCAAGAGCATCATATTTCAAGACTCAGGCACGCTGATGATTGGAAGGTAATCTGCATGTGTAAATATGCATCCACTTTGAATTCATCACCAGTCAGAGAATAGTCCTGAAGGAATAAACCAATGTTTCTGGAAGAAGCTTTACAAGCTAAGGGCAGTAAAGAGGTTCACTGAGCTGATCATAATGACTGAAAACAGCTGACCTGCCACTGTGAGTCTTGTAACAAGCAAATACTCTCCTAAATTAGTTCTTTTTTCCTGTGTGTTAAGCCGATTTCATAATTTCCAAGTCAGTAACCACACGTGGATACATGGCTGTGCATGAAGATAAACGTTCAAACATTCTGCTGCTCTTGTGCCATTGTGTGCTCGATGTATGTTCAATATGCCAGAGGGATGGATGAATTCCTCCTCTTTGGTCTCAGTCAGAAGTAATAGTGTTTGGTGTTCATGTTATTGCTTATTGACTCGACCAACAGGACTTTCTGGACTTGTCTTGCTGAACCCTTGTCTTCTCGCCGTGTGTAGCACATCTTCTCCCGGTCAGAAAAATCCCCCTTCTGGTCAGCACTCTGAGCACTGTGCAAGTTTTTACCTTTTGTAATCGTCAGCTGTGACGCTCAGCACTGGTCTCAGGGCAGATTTAGCCTCCGCATTCATATTGCCCGTGTGATTTCATGAGGATAAATCTGACCGCAGGCCCGTGTCTGAGCAAGTGCGGTACAACTTGCCTCCCACAGGAGCAGCGAAACAGGTGGCCACTCCCACAGCACACGCACACACCAACAGGTCCTGGTTATGGGTGCCATTCTGGGGTTAAGGGTCAAAGACACACGAATGAGGAAGCCAAGGGGGAGGCGGGTGGAGATAGAGAGAGATCGAGAGGGCGGGGAAAACAGGGAGACAGGGATATGGGAGGGCACTGTTAATACACATGCCAGACATAACCGTCACACTATTAATACAGTGAGACACAAACACAGATGAGGTGCGAGGGGGCGAAACAAAACAAAGACACGGGAGGAAGTGGGAGGATGGTGGGGGCGAGCTGGCTGGAGCGGAGACAGATGGGGGGACAGTCACAGGATTCCCACTGTTTTTCTTTGGATTCAGACTTCAAAAAGCAAATTTCAGAAAGTCAAAATTAGACAAGAATGATCAAAAATCATCACTTTGAACTTCGCTTGCGTGTGGGAGGCAACTTTCATCAGGACACCTTTCAAACCTTAGGTTGCTGTACACCTGGGGCCTGTATGAAAATGCACTATTCTGAGATGAAAATGCAGATAACAACAAAAATACTGTCTGGAGCTTCAACAGTATCTCATTTCAAGGCATCTATAAAACGCCATCGACAGTCTCTTCGCTGACAGTGACTTGTTGTGAATAGTACACCTTTAACAGTTTCAGTCAGTGTTCTTAATCACAAAGATCCCCTGAATGACTTTAAATCTCAATACAGGAACACATATTAACACAACATTGCAGAACAGTTCACTGACAACTGAGGTACACAAAAAAAAAAAATTACCAAGACATTCCTCCCTGAACTGCAAGGTGTCCTGATGAAGGTTAATGAAAGAAATCAAGAACGGTAAAACAAAAAAACAATCTAGCCAGAAAGTTATTCTCAAGGTTAAAGGTCATACCACTCAGATGACACCAACAGCTGCTTTTATAAACATTAGGAGGGTTAGCTGTGGGAACCCTGCAATTTTAACAAAAATGACAGCAGTTCAAGTTAAAGCGTCGACACCGAGCGCGTCGCCTTAATCGGTGAGTAAACTGTGGTTAGTGAGGAGTTGAGGGTGACGCCGTCTCTTTTGGTCAGGGCCTCGGCTTACCTCGTACACGCCGGAGAAGATGGACATGAATCGACTCAGCACTGCGGCACAGATACTCGCAATGTGGACAAACGGACCCTGGAGGCGGCGGGAAGATGTAATTGACACAGATGAGAGACACGCAGCGCTACCTGCACAGAAACAAACTATCGCCTGTAAAACAGAGCGTCCTAACTGGGACATGTTGTATCGGGACAGATAAATCACTGCATAATTGCTGGATGTGACAGTTGCCCTGCTACTGTAATGGGGAAAATGAATGTACTCCTTTGCAGCGGACTTGAATAATTTGCCCCGGTCCCGTGAGATGAGGGAGAGAGGTAAAACACGACAGGAGATGATTTATTATCCTCCAAGCTTGGAAAAAAAAAAAAAAAGATCAGACAGAGTGATGGAGGGAGGAGTGAAGAAGGGAAGAGGATGGTGGTGATGATGAGTTGATCAATACAAAGAAAGGCAGAGAATTGTGTGTGTGCTCACCTCTTTGCCTACTGGCATCCCACTGCCCAGACCGGCAGTCAGGCCGATGACTTTAGCTATGAAGGCTTTGAGGGTCAGGTACTCCTTTAAGACGACGCCTCTCAGGATGGTTTTCAGCTCGGGGATGCCCGACCCTGCGAATGAAATGGAGCGAAGTGACAGAGGAGAAGCTGAGATACCTGAGTGAAAGCAGGGAGGATTAAATAGAATTAAAGTGGAGGTGATGAGGCAGCTGTCTCTACGCAGCGAGGGGAAAAAAAAAAGAAAGACAAAAGAGGAAAAAAAAAAACTGTAGGAATCATAATGAGAGAGGATAAGAAAGGCTGTCAGGTGATGGAGGGCTTACCGATGGCCTGAGGGGAAACCAGGTGACAGAAAAGGGAAGCGAACATGACAAGGATCATAGGATATGTAACCCAGGCCAGATACTGGAGAGGAACGTTGCCCTTAAGCTCGCCGTGCATCCATTTGTAGGCTGAAAGGCAAAAATCGGGAGATAAAAGAGAGCCAGGATTCTGCTTTACACTCAGGAATACTCGCAGTAATTAGCAGCAGCGGAGGCCAGAATCCTTTGTTAACAAACTGGAGAGGTGACAGCTGCACAGCCTGCGACCTTGGCCTGCGGTACCTTGTAGACTCTTGGCGCTGGCGTAGTCCATACTCCAGCTGACCAGAGCCATCGTCAGCCCCAGGAGGACCAGGAAAATCCAGTCCTCCCCCATCTTTGTCACGATGTAGCGCCGCACACGAGCCAAACAGTCTGGGACAGAGCGATAAAACAAATGGTTTACCTCAGATCCGCTCATCACTTGATTTAATGACCGGCAGATAGTTATCGCCGCGCCGCCCGAGAGGGAATCATTCAGTGCGATCGGAGGGGCAAAGATGCAGAAATAACCGGAAACTCAGGATAATGTGAGAGGTTTGAGGACTTTTGAAGTTCACCAGAATTGATTTCTGTCAGATAAGAACGATAATTTTGCAATTGCGTATAAAATGCACCCCGACCCACAACACGCACCTTTTAAATGCCAGTACATCTATTTGCATTAGATCATAAAATTTTATTTTGAAAAGAGCTTTATTACCAAGGGAAAACAGTGAAACAAAAGCAGAGAAGTCATGCTGAGTTATTGTGAATTGTCATAATTCTAACAAATCTTCCACAAGATCTTCCACAAGTAACATCTATTAAACATTCAGCCGAACTGTTGGTGTGTGCTGTTATTGTCAACTGCTAAACACTGTCAGATTTGAAGAAATATGATTACAACCAAATGTCTTCTAAATTTACTTCTATAATGTTGGGACACCATTAAATCAGCCTAACTATAACTACAATCCCATAATGCCTCTGAATAGTTAATGTTAGAATCTAAAAAAAAAAGGACTTTTAACCTTGTGCCTCAATTTTGGAGAGTCTGTTTTGTTAAAACGTAAGGTCTCCACCTGATAAGAAGATAAGAACACACTCCTCTTCAAAGAGAAAAACTACTCCAATCATTTTAGCCGAATTGACAAAGCTTTCATCCACAGAAAATATTATGCAACTGTTTCCACTTGTAGATTCTGTGTAAGATCCCCCGTGACCCCTGCGGAGTCTGAGATGGAAATGTACCCTCTGAGTAATGCCTGCCTGTGATAATATGTAAATCAAAAAGCGCCACTTACAAAATAAAAAAGAAAAAAAAAGTGTTTGGGACAAAGCCGACAACATCGAGAAGGTCAGACGGTTGAATCAGCAGTGACGCAGCTTCAGCAACACTTTAACTCTTTCAGGGACAAGATGGATTTTACAGATGTTTACAAACTACTGATTCCGCAAACTCACATGAAAAATTAAAGTAAGGCGGGGGGGATCCACAATTTACATTTCTATCCTGTTCTATTCTATTTTTTATATCAAAAATTCAAATCTGACTGCTGTTTTAGCAACCATGGAAAGTTTTCATTTGACTTTTTAAACAAAATGATGATCAGTACATGCTGTCTTTGCTATTTCTGGAAAAATATATAAAGCAAGCAAACAAACAAACAAACAAATAAATACAACATTTTATACCAAAAATGTAATTATTTGACCAGATTTGTTGAAATAACTTGAGACTGAGAGATGATTAATTTCAGTAGGATTTAAAAACAGGCTTAAAAAGCATAAAAAAAAAAGATGAACCATATACGACGTGTGAATAAAGTGGGGACTTGATAACGGCGTTGGGTGTAGCGAGCGACTCTGCCTCCAGCTGCAGGCGGGTAATTTAAGGTCCTCATGACCTCAGCAAGGCTGCAGCTTTAAGCCTCGTCGACATTAAATTTAAGTTCCTCACGAAGCCTAATTAAACTATGGCGCTCTCTCATATTTAATAAGCTCATCACGCTGCTCGTAAAATCATAACCTGCAAAGTGAAGAGAAACTGGAACTCTCTACATAAATATTTTCTTTTCTGCGAAGCGGTTTAATAAAACGGGGACCGCTTCGATGCTCGGGGTCACCTTGGCATTTGGAGTACGGGCGAGGCTTCTTGGTGGACGACGTCACGCTGTGATGCGACTCCAGGGTCACGGCTTGATGAAGGGGGTGATGATGATGGTGGTGGTGAGCATGCCGCCGCCCGTGGCCTTTGCGGCCCGCGGCGGCGGCGCCGTCCCCTGCCTGTCGCCTCCATTGCCTCTCTGTCAGCAAGCGGGCGGCTTCCCGTCGGGCGAAGTTTCCCAGCTGCTCCCTGTATTCGCCGTACAGCTGTGGGAGGCAGAGAGAGGGGGGAGGAAGTCACCGACGGGCGCTGTGACCACGGAGAGGGACACGTCCGAAGATGGGACGCTTCTCAGGCCTGGAAAGAGGTGAAACGACGACTAGACAGAGAGGAAGGAGGAGGAGAAAATACCTCTGACAACTGAGACCCGGGAGGAGGACAGAACCAGATCCTGTAAAAGGGGTCTTGAGATAACAAGAAAGAGAAGGGGAATGTGCGGCGTGTGTGTAAGGGATACACACCAACCCGAATACCCCGGCTGACCGAAATAGACAAAACGGGCACGGAGATCGGAAAAACCCCTCCCAGGAGCTGGAGAGGAGCCAGAGGAGGAGATCCTGGAAGAGTGGACATTCCACATCTTCCCCTTCCGGCCAGGGGTGGAGCGCTTTACACCTGACCCTCAGCCAGACACACACACACAGTCCGTCAAACACACACACACACACACACACGGGCTGGTCGGAACACACGACACCTCCCGATCGGCTTGCGCTCGTTAAAACTGTGGAAGCGATAAAATACTGCAGGTGCAGATGCAGCGTCGATGTGCAACCGAGACCTACAGATCACATGCGTCCCGACACACACCAAAACAGGAGGAGAGCCGGCTGCCGCGCATTTCTGTCTCATGTTCACGCCGGAAAGGAGAGCTGACACATCCAGCCGTGAGGCCCCCACCAGGACCAGAGCTCAGGAGAGTGCACGGAATAATGGTCTGAAGAGGTAAAACGGAGGTGAAACTGCGATCCGCCACTCCAGTGAAACACATGACTCACTGCAGCCACATGGCGGAGACTGATATAGACGTTTATAATTGCTACATGAATGCGCCACATAGCAGGTGGCCGTGCAGTTACTGAACGGGCTTTAGAAAACCTTTGATGCCTCTAAATCATCTAGTATGTTTATTTTAAATCTCACTAAAATATTACCAGCCACAAACTGTCACTCAGATCAGCGCTGCTCCATCAGCAGCTCACAACCCCTGTTCTGCTCTGAGGAAGACTCCAGCTCACAGCGGAGCAGCCAAGTGTGACAGAAAGAAATGAAAATCACTGCTCTCAGGTTATTCATCTGATATCATACAGGCCTGTGAGTGAAAACCCGTTTGGCTTACAGGCAGAATAACAATGTTTTGTGTTGAGTTTAGATAACAGGGAGCACTTCAAGGAAGTCAATATGTCTCTTCTCTTACAAAGAAACTTTGAGTTGTGCAGGTTTTCATGTGTCATCTGTAAAAAAAAACACACATCAGATCATATACTGTCTGGATTTAGATCATCCACATCACACAGCTCACAGCGCCAGGCCGCTGGAGTCCATTCCTGCTGGCTGTAGACAGAGACTGACTGACACACAGTTTTTCCAAATGGCCAGTTCGTTTCAAATGAATCTTTTTCAACTTTGGGAGAAAAGCAGAGCAGCTTCCATTTAAGTTCAGTCACAACAAAATCTTAGTTCAAATATTCAGGATATTCACGTTTCTCTCTGATAAAAACATTGCTACTGCGATGCAGACATAAAGTTGTACATCATTTTACTTCAGCTTATGGAAAAGAAAAGATAAAGTTGACAAACACCACAGGCTGGAGGTCAGTAGTGGGAGAAAACAATTCATGACTTGAACTGATTCCTATTTTACCCGCATTACGAGAAAATGATCAGAAACAATAGTGATTTTACTCGAAGTGCAGAAAACTGGTTCAGCATCACTTTTGTATCTATTATGTAGCTTTTTGAAGATTAAAACTAGATTTTAATTTGTACTATCACAAGTGTGTAACTCATAGTCCTGTGCCGTGTTATTAGTTTGAATGTTCTTTAATTTGACTACAATACAATGACAGCAAAAAAAATAATGAATTTGAACATGCATCATGTGCAGAATAGGAACAAGTGTGATCTCTGTGATCCTGATGTATTTCATCAACAGGATACAAATAAAATGATATATCTCCTATTTCATTTAACTATAAAACATTTCAGATGAGCTATAAATGACTTAAGCTGTCAATATGTAAAGATGTGTCAACAAAAATAAGAGGCGAGACAAAGTGTGAAAGTGAGACAAACAGGAGTACTGTGTAATAAAGTCCTGAAAGTATAATAATATTAAAAAAAAAATCCCCATGTAAGTGGATGGGGCGGTTGCTCCTTGTGTCTTTACCTGTTCCTCATCAGAAGGCTTTGGCATGACGCCGCTGCAGCTCCGTCTCTGCTCTGCCTCCTGTCCCACGCTGCAGACTACCACCAGCAGCATCGCCACTGCTCTACACATTAACACCAAAGCACTCATCCATCAACATCATCAAACAGCTGCAGGCACCGCAGGCGCCGTCAAAACCAGGGACAGCGACTACAGGAACCTGTGCACTGTTCACAGGTGGAGGGAAAGAAATGTCCCTTAAACTCTTTACCTCACAGGCCTCCGCCGCCACAGACGGGGAAAACAACAGATCAAAGTTAAGTGTTTGCAGGTTCGATGCTGTTTTATCTCTGTTAAACTGCACAGGAGCCGCATCCTCTCTGTATGTATCAGAGTGTCAAAACATTATTAGAGAATTATTAAAGAATTTGTTTTTAATGAGATTGCCAGTTCAATAAATGTTGAATTTAAATAAACTTGACTATTTGATACATTAGGCAACTAATTGGCTTTCATTATGTGGAGTATTGTGGCCCAAATGCATCCAATGAATCCAGAAGGTAACTTCTACAGTGACCTCTAGAGGTCAACGTGATCATGGCAGAAGCAATGTAGGAGAGAACGTCAGAGGAAATCTCCCCATCATTTCGCTGGATGATGGGGAGATTTCACCAAGACGTTTATCTATGGAGAAATTGATTTAACTGTGTGTGAAACTGGCGGTGAACAGTAGAGGATTTTATAGTTGGGAACACCTGTAAAATAACATGTTTCAAAGTGTTTATGTTGCTTGTATTTACTGTTACTGTGATGGTCGTGATGTGGTACGTCTTTGTAGTCTCAAATGTTGAGAAGCAACAGTGAAGATGACCTACTGTGCCAACAAGTATAGAAACAGTTTGACAATTTACCCCACATTTATTCCAGTAATAGAAAGTGACAAATAGAATTCAAGCTGAGGATATGCAAAGCAGACTATTTCAAAAGAAATCTAAATTGCTGAAACAAACAAACAAAAAAGAGCTCTGGTTCTTAGCAGTTATTACCAATATGTGCTTTTTGTTTGAAACTAACACCACTATCATGGATTTATGCAGACTGCATAAGTCACTGAAATGATCGAGGAACTTAGAAATGCTGCTAAAGAGTGTTAAATCACATTTCTTGCTAACATGTCACTCTGAGTTCAGCCATGTTGGAAAACGAGCTCAGGATCTGCCCCGGATTTACCTCCAGGGCTGGATTTTTATTGCTTCTGCTCGTCAAAACTAAAAAGAGCTCATATGATCTGAGGCCGCCGGAAAGCAGCAATATGGCAGCAGCAAATGTAGAGGTAGCTGGAAGTCTTAGGAAATCTACCAGCCTCAGAAACTGTTATTAGATAAATTGTTTTCACCTCAACACCTCCAACAATTTTATGAATTTTAAATTATCACCACACATGGTTATAATAATGCACTATGTGCTCGCAGAAGATTATATCCTCTTTTCATTCTTTGTGACACTTAAAAAAATCGATTTTTGCTAACAGACAAGTTATATTCGAATTCATTGCATATCATACGTAATGTGCAAAAACTTGCAAGTCACAGGTCCAAATTGTGGAAAAACAGCAATACAACGGCAAAAACAAACGATCGCTATTATATGAATCACCTCAACTTGAGTGTGCTTTTCCATTTGAGCTGCTGTGCTTTGAAAGTGTATGAAATGTAAGCACTTAAACAAGTCAAAAACAGTCACGGACCTCAAAAAAAAAAAAAAAAAATCACTTATTGTTCCCACTGGAGTTTATCTATCAAGCAACAATGAGTTTTTCAATAGAAATATTTGAAGAGTATCTCTGAACTCCTATTTAGAGGGAAAATAAAAGCGCTCTGGTTCTGAAAAGCAAATAACACATTTGACAAAGTAAGAAAAACAAAAAACAGCCTCCTGAATAAGCAGCGTATGTGATAGCGTGAGAAAATCACTGAAAACGGTGATTTATTCGTTCCAGGTGCCTTTGCTGATTTCATCTCTCAGACTTTGTGTTGACATTGTGTCACTGTGTAACCTTGTTCATCCATTACACTGTGAAACGCAGCAAGGCCCCAAAACCACATCAGTAAGCAGCATTTGCACAACTTTCACACGCGTTTCGACTGTGTCGCCGCTTTTGTCTGACTCTCCCAATGTGGAATGACCTTCCCAGTCCCAGTCAAGAGCAGGAGGATCTGCCCCCCCCCCCCTCTTTCCCCGCTCCTCTTCCTCCTCTGCATGCACTAATTTACTCTCAGCAAGATCCCCTGCCTCCCCTCGTGGCTCTGATTATTTTCCTGCACTTTTCTCTCTTTAATCTCTCTCCGGACGCATAAAAGTAGCCAGGCGTTACTGTACAGCCCTGACACCCGCACCTCGCATTATTAGCTCCTTCAGAGAGCTCCAGCTTCCGCAGTTGTGCTTATAGCAAGTCTCAAAAGACAAAGAAAACGAAAAAAGAAAGAAAAATGGAATCCACTCCTCCTCTTGCTTTGTCAGGGGGAAAAAAAAAATGTTTAAATTGTGACATGTTGGGAGCGTTGAATTCTTTCTCCTCCACCTTCGCCGAGGCGATGCAAAGTGTGAAACGCAAGAAACTCGAGAGGTAAAGAGGAACTTCAAGGGTAAACAACAACAGGATCTGATGTGCAAAAGAAGGGAGAGCGCCTCCGTCACACAGAGAGAGCTGGGATAATAGATGCAGAGGTTGAAGGGCAGTGTGACATTGAGACTTAATTAAAAAAATAATAGCATATTCCTGCTCTCCTCATGAGGGAGAGCCGGCGCTGCATATTCATAAATATCAGTGTGTGAGTGTCTGTGTTTTTCAGCTGGTGAACTTTGTGTTTGTGTGTTTACAAGTGTGTTTAATAAAACACAAATGTGTCTTATGTGCCTCGTGCATGTGTGTGCGTGTGTGTGTGTGTGTCTGTGTGTGCATGTGAGGCCTTACAACAATACAGCCCTGTCCTGTGGCACAAGGTTAATGATAAAATCTGACCCGCTCACTGATGGACAGATCAGGAGATTACGCCCCCCAGACACACACACACACACACACACACACACACACATACACACATAGAGCCAAGACAGTGCGACACACACACATTCCTCGAATGCGTTCCTCCATATGCATAAACTAATTAACCAGCACAATAACAATTCCTCGCCTCATCCAAACACTGTACAAGCTGTCACGTTCTAATTAAAGCAAATCGACGAGAGCCAGAAGAGGAAAAACAAACCGCGTCTCGCATAATAGTCTGCAGTTCAACTTGACATCAAGTCGTTTAGGAAATTCAAAACCCCACTTCACATGGGAATTATTAAAAGTGACGATGATTTTCAGAAAAAAACTAAAAAACAGCCACAGGCCGGAATGGGATGACTGTACTTTTTGTACTTAATAGATTAAATTATTTACTTTTCTTTAAAAGAAAAAAAAAACAAAAAACTTTTGTATGAAAAAGTTATAATATCCAGTAAAGTGAATCTTACCAGAAACTGATCTATATTGAGAACGGTCTCAAACGTGTTGATCCGCTCCCCCATGCCTCCAGACGTTCCTCCTCAGACTCACGTTCCTGCCTGTCTCCCCTGTACAGTAAGTCCCTCTCTGGACGTCTGCGTCTCACGTCTGCCCTTTCCTGTCCTTGACGGCGTGACGGGGCACCAGACTGTACCTGGTACCTGCTTTCACACGCACCTCAGTTCCAGGTATGGTCTCTCATACACGCACATATACACACACACACACACACACAGTAGAGCAGCAGAGGTTAATACAGACACTTGAGGCCTGACAATAAAGTGTCAGCAGCTTCTAATTCAGAGCGGCAGATTCCCGTTCGGAGGCCGATCCAGCAGATTCCAGCAGCGGGATCATAAATGATAGCTGACCAGCAGGGCACCAGCTTAAAGCATGAAAATAATACCTGCTGACTGAAAGGGAACTATAACCATATTAACATTGTGCGGAGCGGCCTGGATAATGCTATACTGTACTTTACGTGCCACGAGCATATTTGACATGCTCCCCTAAAGCCGGCCCGGGCTCTGCTGCGGTCTGATCTATCGTGGTTTCTATTTCTGTCATTTGGCTGACATTTGTTTGTTGCAGAAGTATCTGTTTTAGAACATATTCCCAAAATGTGATGATTGAAGATGCAAGGATATCTTCCAGGTTAAAGTGCAAATATTTACCAGTGAAGTGGATAATTCAGGCTATCAAACAGTTTTCTGTGGATTTGTTTTGGGTAAGCAGGTAGCACTGTTTCATGTCTTTATTTAATCGAGCCACCCTCCACCTGTGAGAGCAGAAATGGGTCGCTATCTGTTGTTCCGATGCGACCCAGTAGTTCTCCAGTGATTTGTGGCTCCTCTGAGGACCGGAGAGCTGCCGGGTTTTCATCTCTCTGTGAAAAGCTGTTTGGAGTTTTCTCCAAACCCGGGAAACGGCGCCGGTGCCAGTCAGCTTGGAGGGCCGCTGCCTTTTATATTTACCTGTGCCGCTATCGGGTATTTCATTATCGGCGACGACTGCTGGCCTCGAATCTGGAGCAGTGTTTGTGAAGGGGTGTTTCAGTGCCTTTCACTTGGTGCATGCTGGGAAAGGTTCCAAACCTCCTTCTGTGAATGAGTAGCTGCATAAAAAAAAAAGGATGAATGGAAGCAGCTTTCAATCAAAAACCTCTCTTGAGGAGTTTTTAAAGATTTCCCTGCTCCTGACGCGCCTTTATTCACCTTATGAGCTCCCAGCAGTTTGTCATTGTGCATATGCTGAACGTTCAGCATGCTGAGCATTTTATAACTTTATTCAAGGTCAGATTTAGAGAGAACAGACGTGTGGAGGCAGCAACAAAGGCCCTCGGTCTAACCAGTGAATTAAACCCTTGAACCGGAGCCCAACACGATGTACTTTATTAATGATGTTGTTATTTAAGTCTACCTGGGGAGATGATATTGGATGTTTTTGTTCCCTCTTGCGTTTGCAGTTGAAACTCTTTCTTTGTGTTTGTTTTATAATAAATTAAAGAAATAGAAAAATGTATTTGTTCTCTGAATATGTGAATCACTAAACAAGACACAGGCCCATTAAAGGAAAACAAGTCCTTTCCTTTGGACGTGTGTCAAGTGTCAAAAATGAGGAGGAAGAAGTTCAAACTGATGATCTTTTAAAGTGACTCTTATCAAGAAGTTTGAGGTGAAAAATTCTGACTTTTAAAGAAACGTTCCTGTACTTTTCTTGCTAAATTATGAGCTGCACCATGTGACCTGCCCATCGCTTTTCCCTGTAGTGGATTCATGTTAGATTTCCCACCCTACCGCTCAGCAGCTTTCCATCCGATCATGTTTTTTATCCTGTATTAGTGCGGAGTGCCAGCTGTATTTGTTTACTGCTGAAACACAATATAAAAACGGTATGTGTAGCAACTTTACAGCCCGGTTCAGACCGGTGTGTTATTTCTCCTCCATCATGTAATCCTGGCAGGGAGGCATCTGAAGGCTTCAGACTCATTCTGCCGCAAAGGAACACAACTCCAGCTGTTTAAAAAGCATGACCTTCAGTAGAAAGAGTGACATATGGGGTCACGGCAGTGGCGTTGTCGCCCCACAGAGCCGTGATCAGTCAACATGGAGAGGCAGGAGAATCTAAACCAGATTACATTTACAGACCTGTGCTCGGTTCACCGAGAGCTTTTGAAACAACCTTCATGCACAAGAACTGTGTGGGCGTGCTGAGAACAACTGCTGCTGCTTTGAAGTCAAGCAAATATTGATTTCCCTCCATAAATTCACTTTGCAATTTACTCATAGTAAAAACAAGAAAAGACATTATTCGCACATCATTTTTTTAAAGCTCTCTTGGAAAGTTTGCCCCCAACACATTGGCTAATTCATTTAAATATTCAATATTGCAGCACCACACAAATCCTGTTTAGTTGTAAAGAGGAAAAACGTCTCGTTTGATGGTGAAATTTGCGAACTCCCCTCCTGGCCCTTTTGTGAGCAACCTGCAGCAGCTGCCTTTTTTTCATTATAACAGTGAAAGCATTTTTATATTTTCTACATTAAAATCTGAGAAAAACAAGCACTGCTGGCTGAAGAGGTGATTTTTGTTGGGGATTTCCACGTGCTTGTGTTTCCGCTCCCTGATTTCCTCGCCGTCTCACCTGCACTTGAACCCGGGCGGCAGACCTTCACCTGTCTCTCTCTCACGCTCGCCCCTCAAACTTTCCCTCTCACCACCCCTATCCCCGCTCCCCCCACCTCTGAGGTGAAACCTTACTCGTGGATAAATTTAGCAGCGGTGTGACCCAATGTTCACTGACACACTTCTCCGCACCTCTCTCTCTCTCTCTCTCTCTCTCTCTCTCTCTCTTTCGGCCCACTTCTCCCAAGAGACTTGCTGTTCCGACGGACGGAGAGCAGAACAATGACGAGCTATTGACGCTATTCACCGATGTGACGTTTGATCTCGGAGCTGTTGATGTAACGGACCGATCATTTAATTACCGCGATACGACTTCCCCCCTGCGTCCGAACGGACGCGTCCGTATCGTATGAAGTTTAATGGCTCAATCGTCTACGTCGCAGCCATTCCAGTCAGCAAAACATTTGGCAGGTGAACATTATCCCTTTTAGTAGCCTGTAACATTTGAGACTTATGAGATCTGTTTCGCCGCCGTCGACGTTCTCGCAGGTTGAGGCCGGTCTCCTCACACAACCCTGTTTTTTAAGCACATCCATCATATAAATGGTAACACACACCCGGCTGTATCAAACGGGGCAGCCGGGTGTGTTTGTGTGTGTGTGGGTGTGTGTGTGTGTATACATACACAAACGTTTATCTGTTCTCGCCACCCCGCCGGAGCGTGTCTATCAGCGCGACACGAGTCCACAGAGGGAGCTTCCTCTTTGTTAAGGTCAGAGGTCGACAGCAGTCGTGGCTCTTGAAGGTGATTAACAAAACTTGACACTGAGTTGATCTGGAGGGCAAAAGACTTCCAGACTCCGCGGTGGCACCTCGACGAAGGCTGACTGGAAGATTTTTTTAAGTTTTTGGAGTAGATTACATGCTGTGTAAATTGTAAAATTTTGAATAAAATCCCACTCTTTATAAAGATATATGTATAAGCACCTCAAAAAATACAGAAGAGTAATCTGAGTATTAGTAATTAGTTACTTTCACTCCAATAAAAACTCAATCCTCAGACATAAATGACAAGTGAATGAAGTCAAACTTTAAACTGAGTTTTCTTTTCAGTGTCTCCTACAAATTAGCATGAATTTCACGGTTCTTCATGGAAAACCGACGATAGAAATAATTAGTATGTAAGGATTCTCCGTTCTGCAGTTCTCCTTAAATTCAGTTCTTATATTAATTGCACGTTTTGCTCAAACAGCTTAATTTGATGCCTGAATATGTGAAATCCTGTCATGTAAATACTGAACCATTAAAGCTCTTTCAAACACAATTAAAGGCTCTTATAAATCCGTGTAAAGCAGGCTTCTGTCTGTAAAATAGAATGGATGAAATACGTATTTTTTTTTAACCAACTTTGTCTGACTCATCGGCCTCACAGGCCTTAAAAGGCGCGCCGCCGCCGGCTGATCCTCATCAATGCATGAATCATATAGGAGCCGCTCTGCTTGTAAACTTTTCAAATCCTTCAAGGCTCTGGTTTCTTCCCTCCTCCGTGCAAACGCCACGGCAGCGTTCACACCTGAGAGCTGTGTAACTTTACAGAGACCTTCAGCCTCGTAACCGGTGTGATTAACACGGATTTCTTATTTATATCTGACCCGCGGGACCCCGGGTGGCTGAAGTAGGGCCAGGGTTTAGTGATTCGCCGCCGGCGTTCATCCGTCTTCTCAGAGAGAAGAAGAGGAAAAAGAGAAAGCGCCGTCATGCTCCTCACTTTATCAGTTACACATAGACGCTGAGCCAAGTCGTTGTTTCATCTTTCAGTTCACAATCACCTCTGCAGAAGAGAGGAAGAGTGTGAGGCTGTGAAATATTCCACAGCAGAGAGGTTTTTTTTTTTTTTTTTCTTTTTAGGGGGAATGAGTACGGAAAAGTGAGTCTGTGGCGGTTAAACGCCGTCAGGGACGTGGAGATGCTCCGGCGATCGCTCTGCATGATCATTTCAACAGATGAACCGGAGGATATAGTGACATGACTTCATCTCAACACGTACATCTAACCTGTCTGCTCAGGTTTCCTGTATATAGGTATTTATATCCACCAACACATGAAAACAGCAATGACTTTACAAGGCTGCTGCTGCTGCTGCTTGAGACGGAGTACAGGTGGCACCGAGAAGACACGCGCCCAGGGATAAAACGAGACGGAGGAAAAGAAAAAAATAAAGCAAACGCAAAAGATCAGGAAAGACTTTGGCATTTGAGATCAAAATAAATAATGAAATTCCACTTTCTTTGCAGAGATGACTTTTCATTTATCGCCCTCACTCAGCGTTGTGTAACGTGGGCGGTGTGAAACCGCGAAGACTGCTAATGTGTTTGAGGGCTGCACCAAAAAAACTTGACAGTAAGTCCAAGAAATCTTTGCAGGAGAAGAAAAGACAAGAGAGGAGGAGTGAGAAGAGAGCGGAGATGAGGAGTATTGATCTGACAGGAGGGTAAAGAGGAGGACTGTGTGATGAAGCCAAGGAGCGAAGGCGACGGCCGAAGAGAAGGGATGCAGGAGGTGAAGACAAACAAGAAAAACGGTAAAAGCACAACTGGGAGAATCAGTGAGGGAGAAGGAGGAGGAGCAAAGAGATGAAGGGATAGGTGAGCAGATGGAAAGCTGAAGGAGAAGCAGGTGCAAAGAAAGTGAGAAGAATCAAGAGGTGTTTTTCAGGATCCACATTCTGAGGTCGAACATGCAGGCAGGTGAAAGGAGATTGAGAAAGACCTACCAGGGTCTGTTGGTATCTCAGAGCCTTCCTTTGCGACGCATCTGCAGCCATTGACACGCTGTCACTGATCCAAAAATAACCTTGCTGGACACCCCAGCATTTCCAATGGCTTGGGCAACACCATACACACTTACACACACTCTCTCCCTCTCCGTTTAATCTTCACAGCCGGTCACAGAAGCACGCTAACATCTTCTGAAGTTTCCAAGTTCGATCAGAACTCAGCTTCAAACACCCTGGTCGACGTGAGGAGGATCAGACACGGACGGGGTTCGTCGAGAGCGCGTTCTTCTCCAGATGATCCAGAGGCTGCGAGCCATCCAGCTCCACTGCACGACCGGCCGACACACACACACACACGCAGAAATCAGACAGGCAGACAAAGCAGAGCAAAGCCGTCTGATGAGGCATGGAAGGACGCAGTGCTTTCCTTTATTAGAACGGCAGACACCTAATAACACACACACACGCACACACACACACTACTTGTTGCCCTGAGCAGCAGCAGTCTCCCTGCCAGGCGACCATTAGGTGTGTGTGTGTGTGTGTGTGTGTGTGTGTGTGTGTGTGTATGGCCTGTGCTTGTTTGGACAGGGGTGGGAGTTGGAAGGGCACCCCCCATAGGGCTGCCCCTGCAACGTGAGCAGCGAGGCGCACACGACACCCCCGTGACAGCTCTCACCTCATCAGGCAATGCAGCAAGGCAATCCCCCGTAACACTCCTGCTACAGTCCAAATGCGACACACACAAACACACACACACACCCCAAAACACCCCTCTGATTCAGTGATAACCCTTCTACTTCACCACTGCAGGGTAAAAGCAGTGAACCTGTTGCGGACATCACTGCTAACAGGCCTCCGGCGTGGCGAGAGAGAGAGAGAGAACAACATCCCGCCCTGACATCTTGAATGGGTCTGGTCCACCGGTGGGTTTCTGCCCTCAGCCTGATGAGCCAGGCAGCCATTATAAGACACACAGATCCCCCTTAACTCCGCCCTGCTTTGTGGTCCACACGCCAGCGCATAACAGCCTAATCTCACAGCCACACCGCAGGCCAGCGCAAAATGTGTTACTCCGCATGTCATGTGTGTATGCGAGCGCGCGTGTGTGTGTGTGTGTGTGTGTGTGTGTGTGTGTGTGTGTGTGTGTGTGTGTATGTCACAGGGGAATGACTGCGGACAGCTGGCCGGGCCTCTATCTGATACACGGAGAACATTATCAGCGGGCGGCGGGCAGAGTGAGAGATACATACGCCCCCCCCCCCCTCGCAGCACGGAGGGACCTGAGCGCAGCGGAATCGCGGCGAGCCGGATACACTATACCTGAGAACGGAGGGGACAGGCCGCACGCCGACAACAACACACACAAACACGGCAACAAGGAGGATCAAATGGAGCGCAGGCTGCTCCGGAGCAGCTCCAGTGCACATTCAGGCAGAGGCCTTCAATTCCAGCCGCTGAAGGCTTAATTCGCTTAAAAGTGCAAAACAGATTCTGAAATAGCTGGAACATTTAAAAAAAAAAAATTGCATAAAGGTTTTCTAGACTGTTGTCTGTGACAGCAGGTACAACATGATGTGATTTGCATTTCTTATGAACTACTGCATATCAGGCTGCATGCAGGATGAATAATAGTTATGATCTTGAGGAAATTATTGCATTAAGTTTGCATGTTCTTGTCTTTATTATTGCCTGAATTATTTGATATTGACTGTTGACAATGATTTTGAAATGAAATTTTATCTCAGTGTTAAGACAGTTTTTCATCCTCTAAACGCATCTGGTAAATTTTGTCTCTCGACAACACTCCATCATGTTTTATCAGTAAGGCTCAGTGATTTTGTGAGTTTGTGAGAACCTGTACTGCTGGGAAAGTAAAAGTACATCTTGAAATGGCAATTATGAAATAGTACAACATCTTACTGCGAACATCTGATATGTTGTTCATGTTCTATAGTTACTAAACAATTTAATCACTGCATCCTGCTTTTATTCGTGTGCAGGTTCTTTTCGTTTGGGGATTTGTTTTGGAAACAGGATGGACTCTGAAACGTGTGGAAAGTGTATAATCACAAAGTGATGATTGCAGTTTTTGTTCTCGGAGCCAACAACATCTAACTTTCTTCTCAGGCGGATGCTCATAAACATGAAACGTGCTGCTATTGTTTCATTTTCAGTGACTGTAAGCTAAATTTCATTTGTCACTACCAGCTTTTCCAGTCAGTAATCATGTTTATGCACACAATCTCCTCTCCTGGTTTGTTTACATGTTTCTCAGCGGTTGGAACTGACTGATGGGATTCATGATGTCTTGTAAACAATCACACAATTAAAAAAAAAATACAAGCATAAAATGTGGTTTTCAACCCAAAGCCTGTTTATTGTACAGCACATTTGGCAGTGAAAGGCGATGAGAGGAATATTTCTCCCAGCAGCCACCTCTCCACACAGCACCTTATAGCAGAGCCTGGCAGCAAAATATCAATAACATGTTCTCACACTGCAGGGAAGCTACTACTTTGTTTTCGTTTCATGCTCACATTCCGCTCCTTAGTCACAGAAAACGTGAATGAGGACGCTCCACCATCTTTAAAATCTGTTGACGAACACTGTTTCCACGATACACTCCTTTTTCTCTTCTTCACTACAACACTGTAACTTCTCTCAGTTTGGGCTTTTCAGGAGCAAACATGCTCACGTGGCTTTAAGGAGAAATGCTCCGGCCATGAACGCTTCGCCATGGTCATGAGTTTATCCGCGAGATCCTCCTCACATGGCACAGGCTGCATACTGCTCATGGAAGACGTCTTTCCCCCCCCTTACTATAAAATACCACACAGAGGCTAACTGAATGTGCAGCACGCACACGGGAAACAAACACTATGAGCTAGTGTGAAGGTCAGAGTTTATGTTGTGGGTGACGAGCCCACAAGTATAGCACCACTGTACAAAAGTTCAGGGCTGAACGGCTGCATGATCTTCTTCAGGTTTCATCACGAAGCTGCCCTGAACGCATTTTCCTCACATGAGACGAACAATGTGAGGAGAAAACACACTTCATCAAAAATAGAAAGCTTTCTGCGACTAATGCCATAGCGGTGTGTAAATCAGGACGATAACAATCATTTGGATGTGCGGCTGTTGATTCAATGCATTGGTCTCTGCTGCGCTGCCCCCTGCCTGTTACTACCATAAAAACAAGGACGAAGGCCACATTCAGATAAACAAAACGGCTTAAAAATCTTATTTAAAAAAAAAAAAAAAAAAAAGTTTCTTAGAAAACAAAGCCACAAAAATAGATCTGTATATAAAATAGCTTTTAAAAAGAGAGACTTGTGAAACCTTTTGAGTAGCAGTTTGACTAAAAACTAGTAAAATGTACACCCTCTAACTGGCACGAATACAGACAGAACATGATAATACATCGACATGTCCAGGAACATCAACAGAAGCTTTTCCTTCTCCCCACGTCTGAGTGCAGACAAGTGTGTATGTCTGCAGTTTGAATGGACAGATCCTGTTTGGGAAGCTGTAACAAGGGAATGTGTGAGTGTGTGTGTGTATGTCTGTGTGTGGCAGTAAATGTCTCGGGGAAATTGTCATTATCTCAAAGCTGCAATGCAAGGAATGATTTGTGTGTTTATTTAAATGTGCATACTTGTCAATACTGAGGCTGGTAATTTGGGGAAAAGGTAGAGATCTTTGCACAGTGAGCTGGTGAACTCTGACATCTCTTTGCAGCGGTGGTGAGCCGTGCCCGGCGCGTAGCCCTCCCTCTCTTTGATGCGACCGTTGACCTAGAGACAGAAGGGAGTGGGATGGAAGGATCAGAAAGACATCCTCGTGGAGTTTATAAAGGTTGTTTATGGTCAAATTAGCAGATGCAAGTTATTGGGGGGCTGACCATCTTGGACTGGTGCTCAATGTCAATACATCCATTCACTAACTTATGTTTATGGATTTCAAAAGCTTTGAAAACAAATATGAAAACATCAAAGATTTTGTTGGGCTTTTAGATTTTTTTTTTGACAAGAAAAACCTAACAAAGAAAAGGCTGGAGACTGTGTGATTGAAGCAGTCTTTTCAGAACAATGCTGTGCGGTGTGAGTTTTATAAACTTTACACGTCCGCTCTCCTGTGAATCTAAGGCGATGATCGCTACGGCGTTCTTCTGTAGGTGATAATAACACCTGCATGTTATCTGGGGGGGCCGCAGGAGCCTTCAGGTTATCAATACATGAAGCTAATGGAGAAAAGAACAGGTGTTTTCGTAGCATTTATGCACGGTGAAAAGGCTCAGGATGGAAGCATACAGGGAATACTGACATTGTGCTGCATTTTATTTCTTTGGGAATCTGCCAACTGTCATTTTGGTGCAGTGTTGAAGTCACTCTGATCCCCAAGCCATCTTCTGCTGCATTATTATTCTTTTTTCATGGATCAAAGTTGTCCTCACGTTTGCTTTTCTTTCATTCGCCAAAGTTGCAGAGTGTAGCAGCTCCAACAGCCACAGATGAAAACCTTCCCTGATGATTCAGATGTTTAGTATCTAATTTACTGGACAACAGTAAAGTTCTTTACTGTTATCTGATCCCAATAACAACTATAGCACAGTGGTGATAAACACTAGGAAGTCCAGCATTTAACCAATAATTACTACTTGGTGAGAGATAAAGCTATGAATGGTGGGGCCTTTATATATTAAGACAAAAAATACATTTAAACCTTTTCCACAACACGCCCTGATTCCATGGCTTTTATATCCCAGAGCCTGAAAAGATGCATAAAGCTCTCAAGCAAGTCTCTGAAAATGCTGGACCCGTGTGCTCACCTGCACCAGGATGTCTGCGAGGTGTGTGTCTCTGGCGTTGAGGCGGAGTGCTGTGTTGAGTTCCTGGATGAACCAGGATCCTCTCTTGGTGTTTCGCATGGCTGCTGTGCCTTAAGGGGAAAAAGATCAAACAACAACGGCTTAATACACCCAGATGAGACGCAGGAGAACAGAGCTGAGGTGGCGTCTGTTAGGGCTGGACGCCTCTTTAATCTGACAGCTTGCTTTTCCACAAAGTGTACCTTCAAAGTAGGCAGTGTCAGCGCACCGCATAAAAAAACGAAATTAAACTGAATGACGTGTTAATGTGTCAAGTCTTCTTGACAGGTTCGGCTTCACATTTCATGAATGGATGCATTCAAGTGGAACAAAGTGGACAAACTTACAAAGTTTCTGACCTTTGAGAGACGCGAAGCCACAGATCATGTCCGAGCGCTGGGGCAGTTTGATCCGGGGCCGTCCTGAGTCGTCCCTCTGCCTGGGGTCTGCGTCGCCCTGTCCCTCTCTCCCAGCATCCCGCTGCTCACAGCTCGGCGAGCAGGTCCGCGCCGGACCATCGATCTGCTCCACGCCACAGTCCATCTCATCTGAAAGATGATAGTACTGTTATGTGTCATATGCTTGATGTTAATGTACTTTAGCTCGCTCAGCCTTGGACATTGGCGATGTTTTTGAAGTTAGAGACTTGTCTTAAAGGAAGATTTTGGACCCACGCCCTATCCCTATCATTTTTATAGTGAGACAAGATCATACATACCTTTATTGTCTCTCTGCGTCCAGCGGCTGGATCCCAGCTTTAAGCATCGTAGTTAGCTTAGCTCAGCTGCTGGAGGTGAAGAGGAAACAGAGCCGGACTGACGAAAGTGGACAAAATAGTCCCTCCAGTGGTCCAGGGGACGGCGTATTAGCACGTGAAGTAAATCCGAATGGTTATAAAACATTTTAAAAGACGTGTTTTCTTTTCAATTCGTTTAAATAACGTGTTGATACACACAGATCTGCGCATGCGCAGTGCTCCGCGGAAGGATATACCGGATCACAGCATTAGAAGCCATAGACTCGGCCACTGTGCGCCTGTATATCCTTCCACGGAGCACTATGCCTGTGCAGATCTGTGTGTATCAACACGTTATTTAAACGGGTTAAAAAGAAAACGCGTCTTTTAAAATGTTTTATAACCATTCGGATTTACTTCACGTGCTAATACACCGTCCCCTGGACCACTGGAAGGAGGATTTTATCCACTTTTGTCAGTCCGGCTCCGTTTCCTCTTCACCTCCAGCAGCTGAGCTAAGCTAACTACGATGCTAACAGCTGCTGGATACAGAGAGACAATGAAGGTATGTATGATCTTGTCTCACTATAAAAATGGTAGGGATAGGGCGTGGGTCCAAAATCTTCGGAGTATTCCTTTAAGCTTGTGTGAGCCTGTATGAACCGGCTAGCATGTAAACAAACAGCATTTCGTCACTTTGGTCCCATTCCAGCTCTTGCTTTTCAGCAATTTTGTGAAGGAAACAAACTGAAATGGCTGCAAATTTAATTCCCTTGTTTAGAAAAGAATAAACAATAGATTTATTGATGGAAAATCTCATCATCTTATCCTGCATCTTTTTAAAGAACATTTTTATTACTTGTGTGCACCAGTTTGTCTTTTTATCGCTTTCTCTTTGACCACCAAGGTAAACCTCCACATAAACAGTCACTGGGTTCCACTGGCGCTATTTGCTGAGGCAGTAGATGAGAACATCTAATGGCCTTTGAACAGCACACCTGTGGTGGGCTCTGGCGGGGCAAGCCACTGTGTGTGAAGTAATTAGGTTTGCTCCTGAGGGGTCTGATGATTTGTCAGGAGCATCATGAGGTGCATGCTAAGGGCGCAACCTCCATCACAGCAGCGACATAATTTGCTGGGAGCTTGTTAAGTCGCAGATTTATCTGGCATTTATTATACTGCATCTGTAATACATTTTCATCATGCTTCTCCTGGATTGTGTGAGCGTTTCAGCGACGCTCTCAACATCTGGACGTGTGCGGCATACGGACAGCTGCCGGCGTGTCACCTGCGGAGACGCTCCCAGTGGCCAGAAGAGTGACAGCAGACAACATCTGGTCATGTGAAAAGGACAGGCTGACACCTGTCTGGTCATAAGTGGCTTCTTAATGTCGCACAAACCCATGAGATCGTTTCATGGATGAGATTTAACCTGTATAAGGATATGTGTGGTACACAATACAAAAGGAAAGATAACCGTAGCCATGTTTGCTAAAGGGAGAATTGATCTGATTCTTTTCAAGTGTGATAAATAAAGACATAACCATAAATTACACAAGTGTTTCATATCAACTGTGTGTAGCACATTGATCTATCAGCAAAAACTCCACTGAGTGTCACACTTTATGGTAGGCACGCCTTATATTGCGTAATGGAGAGGAAGTATTATTTTCCCCGTGTTAATCACAGCCCTCGGACCGCCCGGTGCTTCCATATGTGCCTGGCACAATGTCAAGTTTATAAAAACTCAAACTTTCAGTGAGCTGGGCTACTACTGGGTGACACTCCTACCTCCTCTGCAGGCCTGGATGAAGAACATCTTGGGTTTGTTTTGTAACAGCGGACAGTGCACATTGTCGAAGGCTTCAAACACCCAGTCCAGCTGAAATTGACCAAGAAATACACATTATAAGTGGAAAAACAAACAGCTTGCCATAACACGTAAACACAGAAAGCTCCCTCACCTGCAGGAGCTGTCCGTCTGTGCCGTACACAGCTCCCTCAGTGCCGTGAGAGAGCAGACACACTGCGCAGCTGTCCACTGTCCGGTGGTCTGACCGCCTGCAAAAATTCTCAATGCATGTTCTCATGCCCTGCAAAAAAACAGACAAAAGAGTAGTCAGAACTGTTTCATTTGCCAGCAGTGGAACTGGACTAAACAAACAGATCTTAAGCTACTACATACACCAAGCAATCAGTCCTTTAGAACATGTCAAACCAAAGAAAACAGCAAAACAATTCGACATCAAGACGTCACAGAGTTCTCACAACAGCATGCTTCTAAATCATTTCTAAATCTTCTGAATACATTTTCTGCTGCGTTTTAAAGTGTGTTACCTGAGCGGTGAGGTCTCTGTGAACAGTCACACAGTAGTCCAGCTCTGTGAAGACCTTCCTGAGGACCTCATCGTCGACTTCCCCTCCTTTTCTTGTGTCAAGCTCAGGGACAGCATGAGAGTCAAACGTCACATTGCTGATGACCAAGGCAAAGCCACGAGGAGTTGATCTCATTCTGTATGACTAGATGATGAGAAGCAAGAGAGCACAAAAAAAAAAAATAAAAAAATAAAAAAAAAATTCAGGAACTAGTTATGACTTCAAATATTTCATTCTTGTTGAGAACGTTACAAGTTGCAAACTTGGTCGTTCTCTTAATAGCTGTATCTCATGTGTTTTATAACTGAATATTTGCATTTTCCCAGAGGCCGGCTCTACTGCTGCAGATTTACTAAGCTGGCCTGCTAATAGGAGGTCATTTACCTGCTGGAAACGCGAGAGGTAAAAGTCAGAAGTGCATGCGAGAACGGGAGTGGTGATGGGACTGTCAGCGTCGAGACTAAACTCCATGGACTCTGTAGCACAAAGACAAACACATGGTGAGGCTGATAACCGCGGCTTAGTACAAACTGAAGCACTCATTCAAAGTTTCATACGATAGAAACTGCCCTCACTAGCAATGCTGTGTAGACAAACGTTGCACCACAATGCTTTGAATGAGTCACACTTAAGGTGTGGTGCCTGCAGGTACAGACAGCAGCTGGTCTACAGGCTGAAGCAGCAACACATCAACAAAAACAAACTGTTAAAAGGCTAAAGAGACTAAAACATTTGAGTATCTCTTGTCTACAAAATATTTTTGTGTTAAAAGCAAATATTCAATTACCAGTCTTACAAGCAGATGACAAATAATCTCTTTTGCCCCAGCAACAAAATGTTTCCAGGGAAACAAACACGGCCAACAACACGGCACACAGAGCGGAACATGTTAACCTGGACGAACACCGCGCTACTCACCCTGTGTCCTTGCTCTCTTGGCTGCAATTTCCTCCTGAGTTGAAAGCGGAGGCAAAGAATTCACAAATCTCTGGAATCAGAAAAAAGAAAATTGCAGTGATCTACACCAATTTAACTATGAGGAATCGTTATGTAGCCACAACTCAACATGTATTTTGAATAAACGTGTTGAGGTTGGTATGTTTGCCGATTCTCACATCTATCTGCTCATCTTGTCCACTCATCTCCTGACTCTCTTTGTTCCTGACTGCGGACTCCTCGCTGACAGAGAACAGCGACTCACAGAACCAGCAGCTATCCTGAATTGGGAAGGACAAGGTGCTGCTCACCTTGCTGGCTTCCTCCCTGGCTACTGATGCTGTCTGCAGAAGACCAGGTCACTGAAGGTTACTGTGACTAAAACTATTTGTCTTTCAACTGTGGGCATTGGTTATTTTGCTGACAATTAATAAAAAGCACCTCTAAAGACATCTAGTTTTCCTGACATCAGTATCTGTACACCTTTGATATGTTGGAAAATGTCAGCACTGATAATGACAGTACGTGCACTGTGCTCACCTCTCTCTTTGTTTCTGCTCTCTTCATGACCTCTCGCTCTGACTTTCCCTCTGGCTCTTCCTCAGGCTGAATAATCTGTGTGCAGAAAACACTCTAAGGACTGTAGTAGATGTGGTAACAATCTGCTGTGACATACTGCGGCGTAGCGCTGGGTGTGTGGTGATGAGTGCTGCTGCTCAGCAAAGCGCTCACTCACTTCTACGTGTCTCTCTTTGCCATCTGTCTCTGGTGGCTGCGTGAGCAGGTCGCACAGGTGCTGCTGCTCAGTTTCTTGCAGGGCTGAGCAGAAGCTACTAAAAGCTCTGGGTCCACGCTTTGGCAGGAGGAGAAGCAAACGCCAGCATCGCTTCTGAGAGGTTTGCTCTGCCTGGGGGGAAAGAAGATGGGATTGTAAGTAACACTAAAAATCAATATTTTGCACTTTAATTGAAAATTGAGTGTCACATCAAAAGGTTTGCAGGGTAAAACAATATGAATTTAGCTTAAGACACAGCACAAATATCTGCTAAAGAACAATATCTATTACAAGTGTATGAGTGAGGGTCGCATCAGAGCCACACTGCGGACAGCTCACCCTCGTCAGACGAAGTTTTCATTTCACATTTACTCATTTTTGTGGGGTACAGCACATTTTGACTGTGGGGTGCTTAAAAATTAAATAACAGCAACAGTCAACAAACAGACTTCCTAATTATCATTCAGTCCATTAGACTTCACATCAGACCACTGATGAGTTTTGACTCCAAGGCCTGATGAACAGAAACCCAATGCCTTAAAAACCATTTGCAAAAAGATACTGATCACTGACTTTTGGTGAAAGCATTTTTTGAGAATTAAGCCAAGAAAAGTTATTTACACGACAGACATAAGTCACAAAGTGCTTTCTGCTATAACATACGAGGACAACACCCAAGTGACAATACAAAAAGACTACAACATGAAAGTGATGTCAAATATATAATGTAGCCAATCAGTGGAGCAGCACTCTCACTTATCACAGCAGGAAGGTCTGAGTTCAAATATCAGCCAGACCTTTCTGTGTGGAGTTTGCATGTTCGCCCATGTGTGCTGGGCTTCTTGAGTTTTCTTGCTGGTATTCTGCTCCTGTTCAGTAGAGGGATAGATAACATGTGTGTTTCCATACCATGATGCTCTCTGCCATGCTCTCCGTCAGGATGTCATCTGCCTGCAGTGACTGAATGAGCAGTGCGTCGACCACCAGCTGTTTGCAGAGGACCGCAGATCGCCTCCGGAGAGCCTGACGGTCCCGCTCCAGCATGCCACACTTCAGCATCCTGCCCCGTCTCACTGCACGGGACGAAGCAAGAAAACACCGAGTGTGTAAAGAAGGAGTGACTGTCATCAACCCCAGGCTCTTTACTACAAACTGCTGTTAAAGACTGGATCTGCTGGGATCGCGGTGGTCGTTACACTGGCGTCTTTGTAACACGCGTCGAGTCACACTGAATGAAACAGTTTTCGATAAATTTAAATGAAATTCGAGACATGAATAACTTTGTGATAAACCGTATGTCTGAGCCACATAGAATGAAACTCACAACAATAAGAACCATGCACATACAAGTTACGCAAGAAAACACCTACCGCCAAACATGCCAAAAGAAGTTAACGCATAAAATCGGCTAAAAATGGTTAAATGTTCTCTAACAAACCCAGTTGTGATGACAGTTGACGCTGACCTGGTGGCTAATTCCGATGCTAGCTAGCCATCGGGCTAACTTCGACTTTTCCCACACATGAGTGGGTATAATGTTATGATCTTGGTCCTACTGCTTACCGTTCTTCTGTTTCTGCAACAGAATCAAGAGCAGCGCGAGAGAAATTCTGCAAAATGTTTCCGTGTTTCACACTTTCAGGCAACCGACAACATCCCGCCGTTGGCAATCTGCAAACCAACTTCCGCGGGGTACCACACGCTCAGCGATAAGGGGGGGCGGAGCCAGAGCGCTGTCTGGATTCTGACCAATCGGATGACGGTATATTATGAATGACGTTTGAACTAGCCAATCATCGAGCTTCGCGTCAGTCAATAGGAGGTTGCTGTACAGTAATGAATGCACACGATTGTGATTTTGAATCCGTTCACTGTAAATAAGTAGCCAATTGATAAGGAGAGCTTTGAAGACATATTTCAAAAGGAGAGCTGTGCATTGGAAGGAGGATGGACCATCTGAAAAGTAAACAATTCACTCATGGCATGATCTTAACTCAAACTCACACTACGGGCTAATGAGTGCATGCAATTTACAAAGGAGCTTGAAAGATACTTGTTAAGAATGTAGTTGATGCAACGCTCTGCTTCAGGACATTCAACTTTAATTCTAATATTCTAAACATGTTATTAACACTTGTGGGAAAGATATCAACTGTTGTGCCAACCACATCTGCTGCCTATATAAGACACTAGATGCTGTTCATCAAACACCAATAACTTAATTTAGTGAGCATTAAAATATAGTTTATCTTGTTTTTTCATCATAATCTAAAATTAAATTAAGCTTGAAGTATTGTACATGTTTAATAATGGATATCTGCATCCTGTATTTTGGAATTGACTGAGATAAATTTGTCTTTGCTTTTTGTTATTTTATTGTTTCTTACTTTGTTTTAAAAAATCAGCTCTCCTATGTTATAATCAGACACTGCATTTCACACATGCAGACACCTCAACTGTCTCCACTGACAGACCAGGAAAACTACTTTACCTTCAAAAAACCTAAAACTCTGCTTGGCTGTAAAGACTATATGCAGCCTCTGGCAAAGATATAACTTGAAAATATCTTGGCAACTGAAGGCAAAACCCCATCAGATTGCTTCTCCTACTCAGGTACAAGAGAAGACAGGAGAGTGATGAGTACCGCCTGCTCAGGAAGCACCAGAATATGTTCTTGCATAATGATGTTTGAAAGCTAACATTCTCAGCATTGGGAGCTGACCACTTTGTCGAAAATCTGACAGGAAAAAATGTGAATTCATTTTAAAAAATTAAAATCTTTACAGTATCAACTGTATGTATGTTATGTATGTATGTATGTAAATGTTCACACTTACTGTTATATTTTCTGTATTGTTGCCCATTGGGTGGCTTCAGGCTGGATTTATGGTCGCTTGCCATGTTGTGCTTCACCCTTCAATCTCTGGTTTGAAACCTCTTCATTTTTACTTTACAGTTTTTGTGTAAAAGTATATATTTGCAATATAGCGCACAGTCTTTATGCACAATATTAAGAAATAAGAAATAACACAGACAATCAAACTGCATCAGCCAGTTTTCCTAAAAATATTCATTTCCTTATTAAAAATTAACAAACAACTCCAACACTTTTTAATGAAGTCACTTCTCTATTGAAATTTTAATTTCAACTAACCTGTCAAACACCGATCTAAACTGATAATATGAAATATATTTAGTCACATTTTCTTCTGTCAGAAGTGCAGGTGTTTGTACTTTCTTGATTCTTTTCTGAATCTCTGGTTTTGTCTGAGACAGATCCAGCATGATACATAAAATATTTTGATAAAGATTGTTCTTGGGTTTGAAATCAGCAGGTACTTTTCTTGTGTATCAGTGCAATTTGCCAAAAGGGTATTTGCTTGTTTAAAACACAGCAAATGTCTGTGTTAAAATGGAATCTTAGAGGAAACTGTTAGATTCCAAATGCATCCGTGTTTTTAAATTGTTTTTTAATGAACTTGTTCCAATATAAATCAAGCTATGATTGCAGTAGCTACATAGTAACGCATCCTTTTTGTATTATTAAACTAAAATCAGTGTCCTCTCCGAACATTAAATGTTTGTCATACATATAATGTTAACAGCTCGGGATCAATAACCAGTAAAAAATACAACTTTTCTAATGTCAGCTTGATGCTCTTAATTCCAAATATTCCAAGTCTCCAGGACTTCACATAGTCTGGGTTTGCTGAAACACTGAAAGTTGTGCATCATGGCTCTTTGAATCTCTTGAATAGAAAAGAATTAAAGATACAATTCGGGGAAGAAACTCCCCTGACCTCAGAATTTGAATCGCTATGCCCTCCCTGGAACTCTCTGCTGTGGAAACTTGCCCCACATGTGGAGTTTCTCTGAAAGGACCTTTTGTACTTCTTACAGTAGCTTTGTGTTACAGTGTTGTAATTGCCCTTACATTATATGGTGAATTAGACTTTTTTTCAGTCCAAATGTGATGAAATTGAACTGCACACACCTTTTTTCTGCCTCCTCTCTCTCTCTCTCTCTCTCTCTCTCTCTCTCTCTCTCTCTCTCTCTCTCTCTCTCTCTCACACTTTCTTTCTTCCTCTCTCCCTCCCCTTCACCCTCTCCTGCTGTCTATCTCCTCACTCTCACTGTGTGTGCTGTCAATAATTGATGATTCTTACTGGCTCAAAGGGTAACAGGTCCTGGAGAAAATGTCTCACTGGTTTCTTTATTTATTTACAAGTCTATCTTTATGCTCAGTCAGTCTGCCAAACAATCACAAGCGTTTACCCCGGATCAATGGCGCGGGGCGTCATGGAGCAGCCCGGCCGTGTCCGCTTCACGGTCTGCGCCGGCTGCCGCACCTGTGACCATGAGCGGGTTAATGCTGCCTGTCTGGCTGACAGCAGGACAGAGGGAGGAAAGGGAAGCTTAAATGAGTGAGAGGCAGGGGGCAGAGAGGAGGAGGAGTGACAGAATGATGGAGTGAATTAATTCAACCTTAGCCAGCCCTGATTGACTCGCTACCAAACTGGCATGTACAAACACTCACAGTGACACCAAAGCCATGGAGAGAGAAAAGAGGAATGACATGTCTTTTTCCAGAAAGAGAAGTTTCACTTTTGGGGCATATGGCGGGTAAGTGAATGCATCATCACCAGTCTCAAATTATAGACTGACACTCTCCTCTCAAAGTCAGATGTGTTACGAACAGTCTGAATGAATGACACTAGTTTTCTGATTGACCTCATCCTGTCTGTTTAAGAAGAAAAGCTTTCTTTTTTCAGTCGCTCTCACTTCCTTGTTTACAGTGTGGACAGATTCACATGTGGGGATGAGACAAGGTGAGGCTCCTTCACTCCCGTCATTTTTACTGCCGCAGATCTGATCTAACAGCTGAGAGGTGGAAAAGAGGTGATGCATGGTGTTGTCTTTTTGTGCAAATCAACCTGTTGCAGCAGACCTGAATCTGCAGAAAAAAAGCCACTGGGCATCCTGGACTCTGCTAGCAGTGAGAGCAAGCCTTTGCTTTCTACCAGCTGCAGCCAGAGGGTGATATCATTATTCAGCGTGCACATAATTTCATTTGATTAATTATAGTGAGTGGGACTTCATTTCTGAGAAGTTACCAATTGAGACTGAAGCCTTTTTCATGTTCCTCTTCCTTCCTGTGTGTCTCCTTCCCTTTCTCTCCGACCGCATTGTTGTCCTGCGTCTGCTGCCTGTTTCTTTTTATATCAGGACACCGAGCTGTTTGAAATCATTGAGAAGCTGCAGGTGAGTTACTACGCCATTGATCTTGTGCGGTGTGTGTATCCAGTGATGCCTGAGCAGCCCGGGTTTGTTATCATCAATGCTCTTGTCCATCAGGGCAGCCGGATCGATGAGCAGCGGTGTGAATTCCCTCTGCCTCTGAAGGTGAGTCTTCAGCACAATAAGGAAACACTGAGATGCCTCTATACACAGACCCGCTGTGTGTGTGTGTGTGTGTGGGTGTGTGTGTGTGTGTGTTGATACTGACCTTTTCATAACCATAATATCTGTTTCCCCCAACAACCACCAGCCTCATCAAATGCTCCCTTTGTGTCTATTTCAGTCCCAGCTTTTGACCATAGGTGGAGAACTGCCACTCATCCTCCCTTCAAAACTGGGAGGTTACTGGATAGACCCCCCCCTGGAGAGGCTGGTGGACGTGAGTCCCACCTCACCCCACCATGGCCTCGACCGGGAGAACTACGACATCATGGAGAGAGACGGAGAGGCCAGAATCTACCAGGAGTTCTTCCGCTCTCGAGTCAGTAGACTTCAGTCTGGCAGGATGTGTCGTCCTCCCATCTCTGTGGTGATGTTTGGTTTCCCCCTTCCCTTCAGTACCATCACTCGTTCACAGCCACGGATCCATCATTGGGGCCCCTGGTTCTCTCAGTGTGTTTGGAGGAAGAGGAGAACAGACTACGGGTGATATTGAGGTGCAGACGCTTTGTCGTCTCTGTATTAAGCTGCTGAATGTGTCTTGATGACTGTGCCTGCATGTTTTAACGGTACATGCGGGATATGGGGGAAAGTTTCTCTGAGCTCAGATTACATGTAGAGCCGACAAGCAGGATGTCTTCTTGAAAGAGGCCCTGAGGCACGGTGCAAAAATGTGAGAAAATGAAAATGCTACAAAGAAAGACGTCCTCCTTGGTTCAAACATGTGTGGAGAACAAACCACAAAGCCTTTTTGGAAATGGGCTTTTTTTTTCTTTCTATAATGTTTAGATGGGATCACATTGAAAATTGTTCATCACGTTGTTGGTTGCATGTTTGTATTAGGTGTTGGATGAAGTATGACACTTTTAAGAATCAAACATTTTATTGCAAAATGCAATAATCAAACTCAGAACATTCTCCATTAAGAGCATTAAGTCATTTAAAACCTGCTGACGGGACTCTCTGCATTTGTCATTTATCCTTTCTGAGGAGTTCATTAATATTTCGCTGCATTACAGAAATCTGTTTCTCGTCTCACAGGATGAAGGAGTGCTCTCTGCACGGAGTTTTCTCTGTGTCTCTTTTCCCAAACATCCCATCTGCTGTTGATTTAGCAAAGGTATTGATCCACTGGTGTCAATACAGGAAGATCAAATACAGCCAGCGATACTACAGCATGAAAGTACTCTGTTACAACTAAGTACAGAAACATAATCAGCTCAAATATTTAAAATGCATTTATGTAATAACACATACAGAACAGTTTTATTGTTTTAATTGATAGAAATGGGGAAATTTCGCAGTTATTTAAGTTGAAGTAATCTTTAAAGCAACTAGTTACTCCTGATATACATTTGAGTAAGATATTATCCTCTGACAGGTATAATGAAAGAAAAGACTGAAAGTTCCACATATTTCAATCTTAGTGCTTCAATTCATGTTGAAAACTGATTTTTTAACACGTCCCTCATTTCCTTTCTAGATCCTCTGCGACCGAGTGACCGCCTCAAAGTTTGATGTGGTCAGCTACCTGAAGGTAATCCTCTGACACGAACACTCGACACTGATTGGACATGTGCTTTCAATTCAATCAATACTGCCTCACAGTAAGACAACATCCTCACTGAAATGACTGCACTTTTTCTGCTTTCACTGAAAAACATCTCCACCTTTTCAACGCTTCTCTGCTTCAACATTCAGGCTCCAGAACTTATCACCGCGTTCGATGAGCACAGAGTGTCTCCTAACTTCAAGTTTGGTGTCTTGTACCAGAAGGACGGACAGGTATGAGGCGCTGGTTTTTCATTAAAACTGCTAAACTATGTCACTTCTGAACTCGTCTGGGATAACGCCGCACCGCTCTGCAGTTCACAGAGGAGGACATACTGAGCAACAATGAGGAAAGTGAGGAGTTTAAAGAGTTCCTGTCTGTTTTGGGAGAGACGGTTCAGCTGCAGGGATTCACGGGGTAAAGCGTGCAGCTGCTGATCTGCTAGAGAAATGATATTAACGTGAACAGTCACGTCATTTCTTCTTCTCTCTCTCCTTTGTCTTCAGCTTCAGAGGAGGACTGGATGTGTGTCACGGCCAGACGGGAACCGAAGCCGTCTTCACTTCCTTTCGCGGGAGAGAAATCATGTTCCATGTCGCAACCAAGCTGCCTTTCACTGAAGGCGACCCGCAGCAGGTCGGCGGCGTTTCCGCCACATGAAACAGGAAAATAAAACCATGAGTGCACACTGACAGACGTTCCTATTTCCCCTCATCTGCAGCTGCAGCGAAAAAGACACATTGGTAACGACATTGTCGCGTTAGTCTACCAGGAGGGCCAGACCCCGTTCCTCTCTGACCTGATCAAGTCTCACTTCCTGCACTGCTTCCTGGTGGTCCGGAGGATTCAGAGGGAGGAGGCAGGTGGAGCTGCATTCCAGGTGACTGAGCAGCAGCCTCAGAAGTCCTGTTTTAACAAGATTATTCTGGTGAAACGTGACATGACAGGCCTGTTTTTCTTTTGTTCTTTCTCATCTTAGCTCAAAAGTCATGAAAATCAAACAGTATATCTCAAAATGTTCGAACGCTGCTTAAAAACAGATATTTTCTGCACTTTTCTGTATACCAGCCAACAGTTTCAAAAAATCCCTGACTCTGCTGTTTGTGCTTCTTTACAGTTGTCTGTCACGGCCAGAGAGGACGTTCCTCTTTTCGGTCCAGTCCTGCCAGATCCTCCAGTCTTCACAGATGTAGGAGTTTTACTGCTGGATCTAAATTTCCTGTCATTTCTCTCTCAGTATGGATTCATATCTACTGCTATGCTTCATCTTTGTAGTCAGTGTGTTAAGCAGATTGTTTTTCACATTAAAATGGACACACCACAGTCCCATAGTCCCATACTAGTAAATTGTACACACACACACACACACACACTGAGGACCGTTCCTGCCTCCACCTGTCGCGGTGAAGTGAACTCCTGTGATACAAATGCGGCGCACAGCTGCACCCCGATCAACAAGTCAGAGGCGGAGACGCATGCTGATGAAAGCAGATTGCAAAGTTATTCATGTGTGGAGCTTTTTCAAAACAGTAATGATGTTTTTCGAAATGAACGGAATACGAATGAAGAGGGAGAGTCTCCCAGACTTTTGATTTATATGTTTTGAAATAAAATATGTTTTTATGATGTCTTATTGATCCATTTTGCTCCTTGGTGTTGAATGTGTGATTGTTTTTCAGCCTTCCCAGCTGAGAGAATTTCTTCTGACCAAACTGATCAATGCAGAGATTTCCTGCTACAGAGCAGAGCAGTTCAGCAGGCTGGAGGTCGGCGCAGACACACGGCTCATTAATGCTCTTTATCGGCGAGCGATTAAGCTTCTCGTCTAATTTTGTCTTCGATCTGTCTTTACAAAGCTCCGCACCCGATCGTCACTCTTAGAGAGCTTGCAGACTGAACTCTTCACCCGCTCCCAGTGCATGATGGGAGATCCGTCGCTGCACTCCTCTTCTGACGGTGTGCGGGGAGCGTCTGAAGGAAGTGGGGGATTTATTGAAAATTTTAAGGTGAATGTGAAGCATATTTTTGAAAATGTGTCCTGTTTGACTTTATTGTTTTAACTTCATGGATTCTTTCTTGGATTTCTGCCTTCAGAGGGCAATCAGAGTGCGGAGCCACTCTTTTGACACTCTCAGCGTTCCCAGGAAGATTGTTGGCAACTCGTCACAGAAGTTCAAGGTAAAACTTTACTGTGCAGTGAAAGTTTTTAGACTTGAGAAATGTTTGATCGGAGAAGCTAATCTTCTTATCTCACCTTACTTTGCAGCCAGACAGAGATGGAGAGAGGTGAGGAACATAAAGGCTTTTTAAAAATGTGTTTTAAATGAGCTGAGCAGATAACATGATTGTTTTTCTTCATTTCAGTGACAAATCTTCTGCTTCCACCGACACTTCAGGAACAGCTGAACTCAAAGAACAAACAAGTCCCCAAGAAGAGACATAGAAAAGTGACCTTGTTTGTTTTAGGCTTCATTATTAAGAAGAACACTGTTTGTGATTACATCTTAATTATACAGGAAAATAAGTTGTATGTAAATATAAAGCAATGACAAATAGATTTTTCTGAAAATATATTTAGTTTGCTGTTTTAGAAGTGATATTTAACCATTAAAAATATGTAAGTATCAAAGTTTGATGCATAAAAGAGACATTTTAACGTGTTTGGGGGTGACAGGGTTACCACTTTGTGAAAACATAATATGAAATATAAATTAGAATTGATTATTAATTGAATATTTTAAGCTAGTTTATGATATGATACTAATAAAACATGATCAGAGTTTGTGAGGAAATGTGTTGTTACTTTGTGTTGAAAGTGGAAGGACCGTTTAATTCACATCATAACATTTCATTTGCAGTTTCAAATTGTCTATTCAAAGCTGAAAAAGGGTGCAGAAAGAAGATTTATCTTATTTTATTGCCCCTTCAGCAAAGTCTTCGGGATTATTTACAATGTTTTCATCCCACAGGTCTGCTACACCGGAGCATTCAGTGAACAGTGGTGTCAAGCCCTTATATGGCCACAGACAATAGATCAAAGTGAGACACCTGGCATTTTTACATTTAGTGAGGGCTGAACAGCACAGGATTTGTTAACTTTCTGAGGGATAAAGTCTGCGTAGGCATGGAAGACAGTGAAGGTGTATCATTTGAGTTAGACAAGTGTGCTCAGTTGATACCAAACAGAGGCAGAATGATCATAAGCGAAAGGTGTCTACAAACTAGATGGGTGGAAAAATGATCAGCCATGATGAAATTACTGACATTTTTCTTATAAATTGATGATCTTCAGTGTAACATTATATTTTTATGTTGAATGTCATTGATTTGCAAGATATGCTGAAATATGAGAATTTAAATGAGTTGCAATATTATCTTAGAGAATTTAGTCTTGAAAAAGTGCATCTTACTTATCCTATTTCTTTCTTTCTTCCTTTATGTTGCACAGATGTCAAAATATTTTGACTTTATTTATCATTATTATTATTTTATTATCATTATTAATCATATTGATGTTTTTCATTTACAAAAATACATATTACCACCAAAACTGAGGAAATGACCCAAAAGATAAAAACAAAACCTTTTTCTCCAAATTATTGTTTGTTTTTAATCTGGCACTAACACTAATAATGAATTATTGTTCTTATTTATCACCACAATTACATTCAGCAGCTAAAGTAGAATATTCAACCTAAATGTATTTTCTCGTCTGTTGAATGTTGTTGTTTATCCACTGGTCCGCTAGAGGGCGGTAAGCGCCTTTCTTCTCCGCTGACTGCACAGGATAGGGGTGTGCTTGTTTCTTCTCGTGGCCCATCCGGTGGGGGCGGGTACAGTGTTGTAGTTTTTGCTACACGTCTAATATTTGTCGTCGTTGTCTGAAGCTCTGTGTTTGATTCAAAACATAATAGTTACGTAAAGTTTATTGACACGTCTGTCCGGTTGAGATTAAAAAAGACTGCAGAGAATTACCGAGGTGGATAAAACAGCGTGCAGATCTGCGTCAGGTGAACTTTGACACACTAACTAGTGGACCGAGGCTACGAACCAGACGAGCGAGACTACTTTGAAGGAAAGTTATCATTCATTACACAAGTTCGCTTCAAAAACTGTGTCTGCAGACCCGAAGATGACCTCCAAGAAAGTGGTCGAGTTGTTCTACGACGTGGTGTCTCCCTACTCCTGGCTGGGCTTTGAGGTCTGTCTGTGTGACGCTGCGAAGAAAACATCCACATGTAGTGTGTGACTGTGTTTGCGGGTTCTGTGTGACTGGGTTTGAAGGTTATGTGTGTGATTGTGTTTCAGTTTTTGTGTTTTGACGGTGTTTGCATGCTATTTGTAGTGATTGTGTTTGCAGGTTGTGTGTCTGAGTGTGTTTGCATGCAATTTGTAGATTGTGTTGCTGTTTATGCCTGATTCAGCTTGCATGCTAGATGTCTGATTGTGTTTGCATGCTATTTGTAGTGATTGTGTTGCAGGTTATGTGTCTGATTGTGTTGCAGGTTATTTGTCGATACAGAAACGTGTGGAACATCGACCTGAAGCTGCGACCTGCCTATCTCGGGGGAGTCATGCAGGGATCAGGTTAGTATTCCAAACACCTCGCTGCCTGTTTGTGTGGACTGTGTTTACTGTCATACTTCACATTTTATTCCTCCTGACAGGCAACAAGCCTCCCGGTGTGATCCCCAACAAGTTTATGTACATGGGCAAGGACCTGACTCGCTTATCAGAGTACTGCGAGGTCCCCATGCAGTTTCCATCGGACCCTTTTGAGGTCATGTTCAAAAAAGGTACCAACAGCACTGCCAGTAATTTTAGTAACTGCATTTTTTTATTTGAATCGTAAAACAAAATTATTTAGTTCAACAAAATTATAATCAATGACTCTGAGCAATTTAATAAAGTCTATGTGTGAGTTTTTTCAGATCTTTCCATAAAGAACAAGTGCAGCATAGCCATGATTTATTTCCAAAGTTGAACACACCCTCAACCTTTAGATAATTGTTGTCACCAAGTGAGTTATTTGCCTTCTTTGTTATTGCGCAGGTAATCTGATTAAATCTGTGGGCGTAAAAAGGAAACAAAGACGACCAAAGGTCTACTGGGGTGGCTTTAAGTGGTATATTCATTTACAACTGTGGGAAGCTGTTAAGAAGGTCAGGAAGTCTCAGAGCAGTGAAACCTTTTATTATGTACTTTAGTTGCAGTTTTATTAAAAGTATAAGGTGATTTTGAATTTTATAAAAGTGATGAAGCTAAAAAAAACAAAACCTGGAGGGAAAGTGGTGGGAGGAAAAAACATTTACAGAAACAATTCAAGGTAATTTGCAATGAGCTAAAAAGGAGCATCTAAGAAGTCTGGTCAGACACATCTGTTTTGTAAATGTTATAGATTTTTAAGATTTACAGAAGATTTAACCAGTTTTATTTTACTGATCCAATTTTTTTCAGAATTCTTATGGTTCTGTAGTTTGCATGTCATATAAAGTTAGAAAAAGGTAGAATTGAACTTGTAATTTATTAGCGTTTACAGCAGCTTCATGGCTCATACGGTTTCGACACGTCTTGTGTTTACCGTTGTTTCTCCTCTTCTTCTCAAACAGAAGCACGGTCAAATATTTTGGAGCGTTCTACTGTCCTTTGAGCCTTGCATAAGAAACTCACCGCACCGTTGCATAACTGAGTGAAGCGGATGAGACTGAGATTTCTTTTTCGTTTTCTTTTAGGCTCTTTGTCTGCGATGCGGTTTGTGACGGCGGTGCAAGCGAAGGAGAAGAGCGGCGACAGGCAGGTGGAGCAGATTTCCCGCGAGCTGTGGAGGAGGATCTGGAGCCAAGACGAAGACATCACCGAGCCCGCTTCAATCGCTCAGGTCCGGATGCTTTTATCTATTGACAGCCGGGCTGCAGTGAGAGAGACGTTTGTTGATACTGGTCTTCCTTTCTTTGCTTTTTTTGTTGCAGGCAGCAGTAAAAGCAGGAATACCTGAAGGTGCGGTTAAAGAATTGCTGGAGCTGTCCAAATCCAAGGAGATCAAGGACAAACTCAAGCTCTCAACGCAGGAAGCGCTTGATTACGGGGTTCGTTGTCTTTCAACTCCTTAATATATCTAGATATTTAAATGTAAGGCTTAACACTGTCTCCTTGTGACTCTGGCAGGCGTTTGGTTTTCCTCTGCTGGTGTGTCATGTGGACGGGAAGCCGGAGATTTTCTTTGGGTCAGACAGATTTGAGCTCATGGCTCACTGCATCGGTGAGAAAATGTTTCCAACAAGCTGAACCTCTTTAGAATCATTTCACAACTGATTTATTATTTTAATGACATCTACAGCATAATGAGGCATTGGAGTTTGCACATTTTGTTCAGATTATCTTGTAGTTCCTCATCATATAAACTTTAGACGTGATTATAAACATATAATATTAGAAACTTTGGCAAATGTTCTGTGATTTTGCAGCAGATATTTATATCAGGTTGTGTTTTGTCATGTTTTAGGAGAGAAATGGCTCGGACCTAAACCGGACAAATCAACTGCCAAACTGTGACGTGAAAAATGTCGTCAGATACTCCCTTGATTTTTCTCTCAGACTTCTGCAGATTGAGAAGACTTTCATATAACATTTTGCAATTTCTGCACCGTGCCTTCAGGTGTTCGCCTGTGTTTTTTAGAGACAGACATTACTGAGCAGTAGTAAATAATAATAAGGGGAATAAATAGAGTGTGATAAAACAAATAGAAATAATGTAAATAGTTCACTGTGAGTGACGCCTGTTATTGCAATAAGTAACAGATTTACAGCAATGATGCAAATTAACTTTTTGAATGGAAATAAAATGTGAACATGATCCAATAGTGGTTTTGGTGCACTAATGTCATGCATTTTGGGGGTTATACTCTTAGAAAAAAATTTTTTACTCATGATTTGCATCCATAATTTAAACCCTAACCCTAATTTTTTAGGCTTGAGGTGGACCGATGGCTTCTTTAGCGTGCGGTTCATGATCTAGTAGTATTTTTACTAAACTGGATTTGGGATTAAACCAGAGGATCTCAGTTTCCTGTTTTGCAAACTAATGAAATCACTTTTCAAAGTGTTCTTTCTCTTCTCCATTGGCAAAGAACACGTGGGTTTGGTGTGGCACAGCGCAGTGTTTTGTAATTATTATACTATTATTACACTGTAAATGCAAATTTCTAATTCACAAAGGAGGAAAATATCCAGCAAGCTTCAGTTTTCTGTGTGAAAATACCTCAGTGATGCCAGAGGTCAGAGAACAATGATCGAGAGTCAACAGTAACCAAACAACCATTCACTGCAGCCAGGGTGTGCAGAGGAACATGTCAAACAGGCCGAGAGGCCGCACCAGGCCAGTCTGGATTTCTGCCGCTGATTTCACATTTTGGATGTTCATCCAGTAAATCTGCAGCAGTTTTGTGACTCGGGCACAAAATCTGAGGAGCATTTTCACCCTCTTGTTGAATCTGTGAATGAAAACAGTTCTGATGGCAGAACTGGTTCAGCTGGTAGAGTCTGACTGACTGAGAGGAAATCCAGACCCCCACCCTGGACATGCATCCAGTTTATACTTTAAACTAAAATTTTTCTCAATATTCTACTAATTATGTCTATAGTCACAATATTGTGAAAAAAACCCCCACAATGTAGAAAGGTTCATGTTTCGGTTTCATGCAAACACCACTGAAGAAGTGCAGCTAAAGAGACTAGAATAGAAATAATGTATTAATCCCCGGGGGAAGTTCTTGAAATAGCAAAACCTGTGGAGATGGGAGGTTTTGTCACTGGAGTTCCACGGCTTAAAGAGGTCAAACACGTCCCTAACAAAGAAAATGACGAGGAGTGGCAGGACCAGTTTTTCTTGAACGGAGGGGAGTGAAGAGGTGGGGTCAAAGAAGAGATGCGACGACATAAAAGGCACTTTGCAGAATGTGGTTTGGCGATGTTGTGAGGAGACGCATACCTGGTATCAGTGCAGTGCATCACCTGTGGCCGAGGAGGAAGAGGAGGGTGGAGTTAAAACACAAGGCGGAAGGCGGACAAACAGCAACACACTGATCCCCTGAGCCTGAGTCACTGGAGGAAAACACGGCGACGAGGAGCTGAGGAGCTGCTGAACCAGGACCTGACGCCGAGCGGGGATGAGATGTGGAAGGTGCCTGACGGTGTGACGGAGAGAAACATGAGCCGACAATAACAGGATCTTCGCTATAACTCATCTTTATATGGGATAATAAAGTCTGCTGAAGGAGGTGAGACGAGACACATCTGTAATAATACAGAATATTTGTTTTAGAGACACGAGGAGCTTCAAGGGTCAGGAGTTCACTGCTAATTAATGTTTAAAATGAGGGGGAAAAAAAGCTTCAAATCTGTATTTCACTGCTGCGTCAGTCTTTCAAATGACTTTATTTGATTGTGGTGTATGAGCTGGAGCTTTTCTTTCACCATTCATGTTTGCCCTGTGGGTGTGTGGTGCTACAGTGGCATTAATGTATTAAGAAAATGCAGATGAACAGGTTTGGAGATGTGAAAGCTGACGAGAAAGGATGATCTGATGGTTCACCTGTGGGGCTTCAGCGTCATCCACCTGAACTATACACAGCATTAGAGCTACAAATCCACAAAGACGGACAAGAAAAGATCAGCCCAGAGGTTTAGCTTGTCGCCCATTCGGCGCACCTCAAAGGCAGCCACACAACATCTTGAGTTCCTGGTCTCAGTTACCCGTTCGCCCAGACACCTTCTCAGACTGCTTACCTGGAAGAGTCGTGTTACCATCAACAACCTCTGGCCCTGAATGTCGCCCGGTTTCAGGACTGCCACACTCTTCCTAGTCACCAGTGTCTACTGTCTGGCCACCGTCCACACATCCTGGAGCACTGACACGATGACCGTGAATGTATGGGATTACTGCAGCCTGCTGGAAACAAAGTGCGGCTGAGGGAGCGGCTCGTGAACAACACCAACATATCAAATCTCTCCTCTGCTTCTCAGCAGGATGGCTGAATTGAGACCAGACGACTTGTGCCAGCCTGGAGATACTCTCTGCGGTGAGTTTTTTTTTTTTTTTTAGCAGCGGGCAATTAACTTCAGGGCATTTCCAGCCAGTTGAGCTACTTTTCAATATCATACAGTGGGGTTTTTGATTGATTTTTGAGATTTTTTAAGTAACTTGAACTCTTCTGTTGATTCGTTCAGCCTCTTTAAAGCACATTGCAGAGGTTATAATATGAAGGTGGCTCATCAGGGTTTACACAGACTGTACAAACACGTGAGATGATTGTGTTTTAGCAGTGCTGGGAACATGCCTGATGTTTCTCTGGTTCCGTTTGCAGATATCCGTGTTTATCAGCAGGAGGTGATCATCGTGCCCATCCTCCTCCTGTCCTGCTTCCTCATCATTCTGGTCTTCATCCTCCTGCTGCACTTCTGTCCAGAGAAGGTCGACCGGATCCGGCCGGACGGCTCGAAGTCGGCCTCCAGGAGGGTGCTGCACGGCATCGACGGTGAGATGCCGCGGTCAAATAGAACTAGATTTGTATTAATAGGAAGTCGCAAGGAAAGTCCTGATTTCATTATCAAAACCTGTTTAATTTCCCAATGTGCCGCTGATATCACCAAACGGTGTCAAACGTTATAACTGTTCAATCAAACATTTGTTTTTTTGTAAACTAAGACAGAACAACCAGAAAAGAGCAAATGTACTACTTGAAAAATACATAAAATCAATGGTTCCAGATGATCCTAACATTTTATATTTAGAATATAGAGTGTATTTTACTACTGCCATTGCTACTAATATAAAACCGTAAAAACAATCAGTTTATTAAATTTTTTTAAAAAAAAGTGTTACAGAAACTGCATTTAAAAAGCAGCTGTGGAGAGAAAGTACAGCTGGTGTTTTTAAAGGTGTTTTCACTCTTTATTTGAATGAGTTTCAGCAGATCTTCTGGAGGTTTTATCCACAGCAGAGAAACTAAATAAACCAAAGGAAGCTTTAGCGTGCTTGGTTTTATATATATATAAAATCACGAGTGGATTCAAAATTGTGCAAAAAAGCTCAAAACAACTTTGGACCGGCATTAGCAGAGTTGTGTGAGTCAGGAGCGAAAACCCTCATTTTAAGCACAAAAAACTCAGAGTGTGACAGAGTGTATTTGCTTAGTGACAGAGCATGTTTTTCAGGTTTCTGGCTGCGATGTTTTGTTACATTTAACACAAGACACAACCACTTAATGGGCGTAGATGTTTCACTTTAGACACTGAGACAAATTTCACTCTTTCTACTGCAGAATTTTCTCACTTCTTCACAAAGCTGTTCGATCAAAACCGTGACTGAAAAACATCCTGACATTAATTTGCAAACAAATATTTACGTGTCACTAAAATCCTGGCTGTCAGATGTCTGTATTTTATGTCTGGGTGAGATATCTTAATGGACAAATAATCAACTGAACAAATACACTTTGTTAGAGAAAAGAGGGAGACATGATCAGGTTTCACTGGACAGATATGAAAGGAGGAGGAGAGGCAAAAGAATCTGCTGCTGATGAATGAGAGTAAACAAATCTAGTTTTTAGTCAAATGGATTCAAAAGACTGGTGATGACTGTATGCTCAAAAATACAGAGCGGCATCCAGTTTTTCATAAAGTGATGAGAGTGTGACCGGTGCATGAACTTTTAGTACTTCCAAGCATCATTTGAGCTTCTTTAAAGCTATTTTTGTGTGTTTACCTGCTTCCATGTCAGCTCATAGTTAAAATCACTCTGTTTCCGTCCGTAGCTCCACCGGGAATCAATGTTCTGGAGCACGAGAGCATCGCCTTGGACGCGCCCAGCTCCTACGCCACCTTCCACCCCCCGAACACCTACTACTCCAAGACCCTCCCCACGTCGGTGAGCAGCCGCGGCCGCCCCCCCAGCCCCCCGCCGGATCCCCTCAAGTCCGGTTTCACCCCCATCGTCCAGCCCAGAGAGCTTCCCCGGCAGCGGCTGCCCTCCTCCTTCAACCTGGTGTCTCCCCTGCCCTCCTCCTTCTCCCTGCGCACCGACTCGGCGGTGTCGCTGTGCAGGGCCCGCATGGAGAACAGGAACGTCATCCTGAGGGTGCTGAACGGTGAGAGTTCGGGAAAAGCTTGTGAAGCTGCTGGTCTTTCTCGTTTTCTTGTTTTTTTTTTTTTTAAAGCCGGACGCCTGTTCCCTCAGACTCCGCCGACGCTTCGGAGAGACACAGCTTCCTGGGCTTCGCCAGCTTCCTGTCTCAGCTCGGACCGCATCCCTTCCTCCCCGAGCTCCTGGGCGTGGTGTCGCTCCGCGCCCCCCTGGTCACCGTCGTGGAGGAGCTGGAGAACAGAGACCTGCTCAGCTTCCTGTGGCGATGCAGACAGGTGTTTGATGCTTTTATGCAAACTTTTGATTCTGTAGTGCAGAAATCAAATCGCACAACAAAATCAATGAAGACTGCATAAGCATGAAGATCAATTGGAAAACTTAAATTTGCGTTTGTTGCTCCAGGAAAACGTGGATCCGCCCTGTGAAATGACTGAGAGGCGAATATTTACCATGGCCAAACAGGTGGCCTCTGCACTGGTCAGTATGCAAATAACTTCAGTAAAACATCACTGTCTGCACATGTTTGACTTTCAAATCATGACATGGAGCAGTAAATACTAACATGTTGTCGGACTTTGCTTTCTGATATTCTTCACCTCCTGTTGACTCCTCCAAGCTGGTATTAATTTCAGTGTTTCATTTATTGTATAAAGAATCAGTTGGTGTAGAAGATCTTAATCACACAGGCTTGTCTCCATTTAATCCTAAAATCCGTGTCTTGTGCCACTGCTTGTTCAGGAATACCTGCACAGCAAAGATCTGCTCCACGGAAACATCCGAGCTCGCAACGTCCTGGTGAGTAAGGAGCACACGGCCAAGCTCTGGGGCCTGCACGGGGTTTACACCCGGAAGAACCAGGGAGCCACTCAGAAGGAAGACCCCAGCATGAAGAAATGGCAAGCGCCAGAGCTGCTCGCCCGGAGGCCCGCCAGCCACAGCAGCGACGTGTAAGATCATCTGAGATCTGCAGGAGAACAGATCCACACGCAGACCTTCCACACTGAACCTAACACTCCGCTCCTGTGTCTCTCTCCAGCTGGTCGTTTGGCATCCTGCTGTATGAAATGGCAACTTTGGGTAAGTCCAGTGCTGACCTTTGAACTTTAAAATGTCAGAGTTCCTGTTAATCCTGTAAAGGGGAAAATAACAGGTTACGAATATTTGCATAATGGTCAGAAGTAGTGTATTATAATCAACTCCTAAAGTCACAAAGTGATGCAGGTTACACTCATAACTTTTTAAAAATCAAAATCGAAACCTCTTAAATAGCATTTTTAGATTCATTTTTCAGACTTTTTCAGTGACGATTCATGTTTTCCTAATTCATTTCGAGATGCCGTATTTTTCATGTCTTATAAGCCACAGTTATACAAAATAAAACAAACAAATCCCTTTATAAGGTTTTAGTTAACAGACAACCACTTTTTAAGACTTATTTCAACATAAAAATATTAACAGTTTTTAATCCAGAACATTAGTTAGGTTTTAATTCCTGACAGAAGTTTCCAATGAATTCAACTTAAAGATCACGCTTGTAAACGGCATGATGTACCTTTTTCCTCTCTCTCTCTCTCTCCCTCTCTCTCTCGTCCAGGTGAAGCTCCGTTTGCAGAGGTCCCAGTCAACGAGCTTCTACAGTTTCACCAACGAGGAAAGAGTTTGAAAAAACCTTCAAATTCCTCCAACTCACTGTGAGTGTCCATCACCTTCAGACACCAGACCTGAGTCCTTTCAGTGATGTCTCATTTCGTCCCTCGCCTCCCCCCCCCCACCAGATACGCCATCATTAAAGGCTGCTGCCACTGGAAGGAACAGGACCGGCCGTCTCTGCCCGAAGTGAGCCGGAAGCTCACGGCAGCAGAGAAAAGCGCCTCGGACAAAGTGCTGAAGGCAGCCGGGCCGGTGAACATCGAGCAGTATCTTCAGGAGGCGGGATACGGGGAAAACAACAGCTACACTGTGTTCTGATCAACGCCGGTGCCAGGACAATTAACAAAAAGCAGATTGATTGCACTTCTATCGAATAACCAAAGGATAATCTTCTCGACAGCGATAACATTTTGGGTAAAAATAACGTTTCTATGCGGTGTGTGTGCTGAAGCACTCGGGGAAATGTTCTCAGTACCTGCATGAGCACAGTTTATCAGGGGAAAATCAAACTTGATTTTGGAGACTATAAGACGTGTGAACCGGATCGATGTACAGCAGCTTGCAATCTGAGCTTGTGGGTGATTCTGTCCGGAGATAGGATGGTTTACAGGAACTATGTATCAGCCAATGTATTTAATGAAGATTTCAGAGCTATATTTGAATGCATGAGTCCACATCAGGACCAGTTTTTGCAAGGAAGGATGTATCGGTGTCACGGACACTTCTACTACCATGTTTACAGAAATTCTAATGTGAATTAAAAAAATGACCACAAACATTGGTTGAGAGTTGTCTTTGAGTTGAGGATGATCACGTGGCATTAGCACTAAAACGATAAGCACGAAAACAGATTAAAAGCACACGCAGAGTTCCTGTAACAGGTATTGTTTATTGGTAGTACTGCATACATGTTACAGAGAGCACTGAGCCCTTGAGAGCACACCGAGAAAAATACCCATTTTCAGGTAGTGTGGTTGAATAAAGCTTCTAAAACTAGATTGTATTCATGAAAAAATAATTCTGATTGTAGTATAAAATGGAGAAAATACAAAACTAAACTTTTAATAACTGGTATAATGGACTCGATACAAAGCCAGGCTTTCTGAGTGTCTCCTCTTTATGTGATTGGAGCCTGGATTGAACGTCTATGGTAGAAATAAAACAAGCGCACTAGTGAAAGAGAAGAAAAAAAAATGGATGAAATGGACTGCTGCTGATGTCAAGTGAATTCAAATCACAAAAGTTAAAGCACCATTTCAGATACGGAAAGAAGGCAACATTTTTTTTCTTTCTCATGTTCAACAGGTTAAATGTCCTACGCAGAAGACCTAACAGACATCACCTGCAGGCTGATTTGCACAGTTCCTCAGGAGTATACAAACAAAATGTCTCGACACACAACGGCAGACGACAGAATCTCATCAACACTACCGGCACGTCCTGATCATTCAGATCGCAGCATCGACTTTCTCATCGCACAATCACTGTCGTGAACATAAACTGTCCATCTCTGGGCACCATAGTTTGTATAGAAGTAAACGAAAACATCTTCGCCGTCTCCAAGGATCTCTGTTTTGATCTTCGAGAGCGGCGAGTGTGGATTCCAGTAAGACGTCTGCAGTGAGAATAGAAATCTCCCGGTGTCTCCCCGCGGCGGAGGGCCGTCACTCACGCAGGCTGTTGATGGAGGCACAAATCTTGAGCGCGGGACCCAGCTTGATGTTCATGGTGGAGATCAGGTGGTCCTCGCGCAGCAGCAGCAGAGCCTGCCCGTCGATCTCCTGGGACAGAAACTGGGCGGCCAGCTCCTCGCACCCTGAACGTGGCACGCCGTCGCAAAAGACGAAAAGTGAGAAACGTGCATCCCGTCGTTTAGGGAAAAAAAACTTCAGATAAAAGACCGACCTTGAAGCGAGGAGATGAACCTGCAGACCTCCTCCACGCTCCACTGAGCAGGAGTGGCAGACAGGAAGTTGTTCCCCTCCAGCGGGAGGCTGCCCGGCGCCGAGCTGTCAGACTGAGGCGCGCTGTGGTCGGCTCTCAGGCACGAGTGCGACGAGCTCGGGGAGAGCGACGGAGACTCGTCGTCTTCTTCGCCGTCGCTGGAAACCTCCTCCGAACGGCTGGACTCGGAGTGACACTGCAACCGCAACGGCACAGATTCAAATGAAAATCATCTTCAGCAGTAAAATCGTAAACATTCAGTGCTGCTGTAAGTGTTTCCAGCTCTGATAAGAAATAAACAAACCATCCAGTGCAGTGAGAGCTGATATTTTAGAGGGAAATTGTGAGAATCTATTTCCAGTAAAACTCCAGGTCTCACCTTCACGGGTAGATGCTTGCTCGATATTTTATTGCAGTTAGTATTAGAGCTGTTCCGGCGTGACGGGCCCCTCCGTCGCGCTGCGCTCTCTGCGGGCGTTGGAGGCGGCGCCAGCCCTGCGGCGCTCCTCCCTCTGCTGGTTTTGAAGTGCTGGCTGCAGCTTACGTTATACCTGAATGGAACCAAAACACAAAACCCACTGGTTCTCATCTCTTGCTCCAGACCAGGCCTTCAAACTGTCAGCCTTAAATAAAAATAATTTCCTCATAGTTGCATTAAATCTCTGTTCCTGTTTCACTCCAAATGTTGCTGTTGATCACGTTGTAATGTCTGAACTGTACCTCTTAGCACAGGTATTGGAGCAGAATCTTTTGGATCCTTTGAACTGGCTCGCTGGAGCGAGGTTTCCACAATACTCACACTTCAGCACTGGAGGGAAATTGATCATAAAATCAGTTTTTCCAGAAGGTTTCTGAGATATTGTACTTGGATGTAATTTGAAACGCCACTCACACTGGGGTCCATTTTCCGTGCGGGCGACCAGGGCAAAGTTTCTGTCCTTGAGAAGTCCAGCGACCTGTTTGCATCAAACATAAGCCTGACGGTAAGAAGCTTTTCATGGAAAACTCAGCCGGTGTCGTTCAAACCGAACACCTCAGTGAAGAAATGCGGCGCTGTGCACTTACAGGAAAGGGCTCCGCTCCCTCCTGGATCACGAAGCCCTCAATCAGGTGAGTGAGGACTTGAGGTTTGACCACCGCTTGAGGAAGAGGAGCTTTGTCTTTATCCCCGACTCTCGACAAGGGCAGAGGCAGAGAGAGGGTGGGAGGGGACAAGAATGCAGTTTCAACAGGAGGCACTAGGGAACAGAAACAAACAAATACAGGAATGACTTCTCAGTTGACTATATACACTTTTTTTGAATGTTTATCACAAAGATAATCACTCCAGCTGTGTATTCTGGTTCGAACTGTCACAGAGCCATTGCTGACTTATGTCTGATTTCCAGAAGACGTGTTCACGTACCGGAGTCCTTCGTAGGAGCGGGAGACAGAGGAGGAGCAGAATCTTTCATCGGTGCAGAGTCTGATGATTCGGTCATCTCATTTGATGCATCGCAGTCAGATTTCCTTTTCAGAGATCCGACGGCAGGCTTCGTCTAACAGCGCGTAAAAACACAAACACCTGTGTCACACGTCCATTCAGACATTAAGTGTGTAACTCGGTGCGGGCTGGGAGCAGGTAACTTTACCACAGTGTTGTTGGCTGAGCCCACACTCCCGCCGGGCGAGCCGTCCTGGGCCGTGCTGCTCCGAGCCTGCGCCAGGGCCACAGCTTGTGCGTTTCCGGGGATGCCCTGCCGGGCGCCCACCAGCTGGACCGGGATGTGCGGAGGGTTGTGGGCTCCCGTGGGGGCGTGGCTGTTGCTCGGAGGCGCGGGGAGGATGGGAGGCGGGTGTCGAGGGGGCAGCTGCACGGGCAACCGGTGTCCCTGAACAGTCTTGGGCTGAATTGGAATGGGACCTTTGTCGACATTAGAACTGGTCTGTTGCAGCGGCTGCACGACGAGAGTCTGCGTGTTAACGTTGGCTTTTGACGCCACCGAGCCGATGGGGTAGCCCTGGGTGGAGGTGGGAACGCTGGAGGTGGGCATTAGGATCACGGGGGCGGCAGACGACGACAGGAGGAGCTGGGAGAGGGGGAGGGCCGGAGAGGCAGATGAAGACGGCGCTACAGACGCTGCAGGAGTCACCGTCATGGCGGCCTGGTTGGCGGTCTTCACGGCCATTGTGTTGGTGGCAGACTGCTGCGTGAAGCTGGGCTTGGCGATCTGCTGCTGCTGCTGCTGTGGTTGGACTTGCTGTTTCTGGACCGTCTGTGGGAAACTCTGCTGCTGTTGACCGAGAGGAAAGCTGGCTGGATCTTTCCTGTCTGGAAGTTCTGACTTAATAGCAACTGTTTTAGGAGTGGAAGCACAATGTAGGGCGAGGTTCTGTACCTGAGAGATAAAGAGAATAGTACGATGTGTTCAGACTCAATGAATCACTTTATTCACAGGATTTTTTTTTTTGTTTTTTTCCAGTGATCGTTTCCAAACCTGATCATTTTCAGATGCCGCGCTCGGTGTGGCAGGAGGAACTTCGTGCTGCTGTTGCTGCTGCTGCTGCTGCTGCTGCGGTTGTGTCTGAGCAACTGTTGCTACAGTTGCTGTTGCTGTACCGCCGGGCATAAAGATGAGCTGAGACCCGAGTGGAGTGCTGAGAGTGCGGTTAACCTGCAAAAGTGGCAACGGACACTTCAGTGATACACTTCAAGATGTTCCCAAGTGCAAACAATTCAAACGATTGTTAGAATAACTGATAGAGTTGAAAAGTGTGTTCTAAAAATGTTTTGACTGTACCTATAACAAAGTGTGCACACATTACACACTTCATTGGATTAGTCAGCTTTTCATCCAGGTTTTTCCAAAACCATAAGTTGTACTCAGCACTCGATATGAAAAATACACTCTTTATGTTTTTACTAATAATGCTGGATTAAATGAGAATCAATCCTCATAGTGAATATGGGTTAAGTTATCTCTAACAGAATTAACACATAGCTCATAAATCTGATCCCACCTTCAAAAATGAAAGCAAAGCACTTGTATTTCATGCATCATGTACATTAATTTTCTCATAATCTCTGGTACAAGCAGCCAAAAGGCCACAGGTGGCCTGTGATCCATTAGATTGGCAGATCTATAAGAGATAATCTATAACTGACTCTGAGAAACATCTGTCCCTGTCCAGCAGAGTTTCCGCCCAGCAGCACCGACTGGTTGAGAGCTGTTGTTGTTGCAGATGTGGCCGGTCCGTGGGGACGAGAACTCGTCATCGTCCCTCCTGCAGACGTGGTGCTTAGGTTGACCTGAAAACGACAAATATGAAATCACATAAAGTGTATCAGCGACTTTCAGAAGAAAACATTTTAGGCAAAAACTTACCGTGGTGGGAACTTGGGACATGCTGTTGCTTGTAGTATTAGACTGGCGACTGGCTGCGAGTGTGGCCTTGGACAAAATCAAAGAAGGGCCAACGTGTAACGTTAAATATTATAATGCTGAATGTATTTTCTTGTCGTTACTCAGATTACCTGTTGCACAGCAGCCAGGTTGTGAAGTTGGGCACTACTGATCTGCTGCTGCAGCATGAGCTGCTGGAAGTACTGAGCTGCATTGGGCTGTCTCTGCAGGGCCTGGAGAGCCTGAACGGAAAAGCACATATACAGCTCTAGAACTCATTCAGGACCGTTTCATTCGCAGCGTACGCACTGAAACACCCACCTGCACAGCTTGTCTCTCATACAGAGACATGTGAGCTATCTGAGGCGCGCGAGAGTTCCCACTTGTCTGTGGGTTTCCATTGGTGGTGCCTGTGTTTTGATCTTCACTGGAGTCCATGGCTGCTGCCGAAAAACAAAACATCAAGTAATCGTTGAAATCTAAAATTTGGACTGGACTCAACCATTCAAAGTGTATGAAAAATCACACCCTCCCTGGCAAACATATCAATTGGCTGCTTTGAAAGAACAAGATCTATTATTGCTTCAAAGAGAAAGTCGACAAACATAAACCAGTTGATTGGTTTATGCTTTTACAGATATTTCATAATTTTACAAAATATAAGAAATATTACACTTAAAGCAATATTATAATGGGATACCTTATTGATGCATCAGTGCTGTGCAACTGTTTTATTCTGGTGTAGTATGTTAGCTATTTAT